>NC_090383.1:108284105-108595627 GCF_036365525.1 Heterodontus francisci
CACTCAAGAAGCTCGACACCCAGGACAAAGCAGCCCGCTTGATCGGCACCCCATCCATCACCTTAAACACTCATTCCCTCCACCACCAGCACACCATAGCTGCAGTGTGCACCATCTACAAGATGTACTGCAGCCACTTGCTAAAGCTCCTTCAACAGCACCTTCCAACCCGCGACCTTGGGAACACCCCCAACTGATGTCCCCTTCCAAGTCACACACCATCTTGACTTGGAACTTGCTGTTCTTTCACTGTGGCTGGGTCAAAATGCTGGAACTCCCACCCTAACAGCATCATGGATATACCTACACCACATGGACTGCAGCAGTTCAAGAAGGCAGCTCACAACCACCTTCACAAGGGCAACTAGGAATGGGCAATAAATGCTGGAATAAAAACAAGAAATGCTGGAACCACTCAGCAGGTCTGGCAGCATCTGTGGAAAGAGAAGCAGAGTTAACGTTTCGGGTCAGTGACCCTTCTTCGGAACCAGAATAAATGCTGGCCTTGCCTGTGACACAATCATCCCATGAATGAATAAAAAAGAAAAAAAAAGGAAGAGATTTGGATGAGTTCACATTTATGGAGAGTGGCAATGGAAGTCCAGTCAGGAAAGCATTGGAATACGCAAGTCGAGATAACAAAGGTTGTTTAAGAGGGTGTTAGCAGTAGATGAGCTGAGGCAGGGGCGGGGTTGAGTGATTTTAGAGATGGAAGTAGGTTGGCTTGGTGATTGAGCTGATGTGTGGTCGGAAGCTCATGTTTGGGTCAAATATGACACCAAGGTTGTGAATCAAGGTTTGGTTTAGCGTCGGACAGCTGCCAGGGAGAGCGGTGAGTCAGTGACTAGAGAATGAAGTTGATGACATGGACTGAAGAGGAGATTTTTTGCTCATCCAATACGGGATGTTGTATAAGCAGCATGACAGATCAGACAGTGGAGGGGCCAAGAGTGGTGGTGTTGAAACAGAGCTTGGTGGTACAGTTGAGTGTAATTCAGTCCTCAATGTCTATAGATGCACACTTCTAGCATGGGTCACTGAATAGCTATCAGGAGAAGGGCAATTTTCTTCTCTTACAATGGATCTTTACTTTTAAAAACATGCCTCATTGATAACAGCTAACTTAACACACTTCAGAAATAAAACCTGGGACCATCCTGGACTATATAGCTTAGCTGCTTATTGAATAAATTCTCAGCATTCAGGAAAACAGAAAGACTTGCTTTTAACTGGCATAGAACATACTAATGGAAAGTATCTTGTATTTAAAAACTCTCCTGGTGTTTGAAAATTGAGAGACAAATGTATTCTTGCAAATGCCATAAATTTTGTCAATGTTTCTCCAGATGACTCACCTCTGAGTTATTCAAAAGTTCTTTACTAAGTTCTCCATTTCTTGCATCAGTTGCTTGTTCAGTAGAATTTGGTTTCCATTTGATCTTTTGTTCAGCAATGACTGGCCTTGTTATACCACAACCAGAGTAATTGGGGGAATCTACTACTCCAAAAACCTATTGTAAGAATAAGTAAAATTTATTAGAAACAAACTACACAAACAAAACTGATCAACAAATAAGGGCGGACAAGTTGTTCCTTGTCCAAGTGGTTTATAATACAAAATAAATTAAATTAAACTTAGCACAGTACTATATGCTACTAAAATCTTACTTATGCAAAATTAAACAGGATACAGATAATGTTTGTATGCATTTTCGCATACAATTCAACAGAATATAAATAGGAAGAATGGAAAATTCCATGGAATTGTAAAGCTTCCTGCCATTACAAAATTTAAAGTGCCACACAAAACTCCAACAATGATTTAATTTCTCTTCACCATATTTTCCTAATAATGACAGGACAGGATTGGATATAATCAATCAGTCTTTTGGAAAATTTCCAACAGGAATCTAATCCTCACACTGCTCTCAACTTCAATCAATTAGGGATCAATCTGATGGGTGCAGCTGCCTGCCTGAACCTGTATCAGGTGTTAAGGCAACCAACACAATAAAATAACCTTTTCCTCACCAACCTCTGTCGCAGAACCATCTGATCACAATAGCTTTGGTATGAAGGAATGATCAGCTCCATCCAGAGGATGCCTAACCACACTCCTGATCTTCAACAGAACCCTCACTACGAAGTCCTCCAAGTGGAGTTCACCACTGACCAGAAGTTTAACTAGGCCAACCATATCAACATGGCTACGGGAGTAGAAGAGGCCAGGTACTCTATTTTAAGTGGATACCTTTCTCATGCTTTAATGGCTCCATCAGCCACAAAGCTCATATGCAAAATTCAGCTGTCAAGGTAACCTGCTGTAAATGCCATGTTGTGAAGGTATACGAGTACAATATCAATGTAAAATCACTGATTTTTCTCTTCAAAAAAATGTGCAGAGAGCTAGATAGTTAAGCATAAAGGGAGAAGAATTTTGTTGCATAGCGGTGCTTCAAGCAGCACTGCACAGACTGCATTGATTCCCTGTGAGCTGCTACCTTAGTAGCCCACGCCGGTTTCCTCAATGATATCAATGATGAAACCGGGACGCATAGGTAGTGGCTTGCGACACTACGCAGTCTGCACCCAGGAAATCAACGCTCAAGTCTGCTTAGCGTCTCTTGAAGTGGCACATGAACAAACTCCACCCCGCCCCCCTACAAAATTTGACAATTTTCTCATCTCAATGTGTCAACTTACAAAGTTACAACATATTTACAGCACAGAAACACGTCCTTCAGTCCGACAGATCCATGTTGGTGTTTATGCACCACAGGAGCCTCCTCCAACTGTTCCTCATCCAACCCCATCAACATTTTCCTTCTGTTCCTTTCTCCTTCATGTGCTTATCGAGGTTCCTCTTAAATGCACATTTGCTATCCCCCTCAACTACTCCTTGGGTAGCAAGTTCCACATTCTAATCATTTTCTGGATAAAGAGGTTTCAGCCATGATCTTACTGGCCTTCTACTGCTCCTATTTCTTATGTTCTTATTGGATTTATTAGTGACTATTTATGGCCTCTGGTCTTAATAGGAGGTGGAAACATATTCTCTATGTTGAACCCTTCCACAGTCTTAAGACCTCTATCAGGTCACCCTTCAATCTTCCCTTCTCTAGAGAAAAAGAGCCCCAGCATGTTCAATCTTTTTTGATGGTTATAACTCCTCAGTGTCTACCCTGAGGCACAATGTGGCTTTCGTGCAGAGAGATCGACCGTTGACATGCTTTCTCCCTTCGTCAGATACAGGAGAAATGCCGCTAACAACAGATGCCCCTCTACATTGCTTTCGTTGACCTCACCAAAGCCTTTGACCTCGTCAGCAGACGTGGTCTCTTCAGACTACTAGAAAAGATTGGATGCCCACCAAAGCTACTAAGTATCATCACCTCATTCCATGACAATATGAAAGGCACAATTCAACATGGTGGCTCCTCATCAGAGCCCTTTCCTATCCTGAGTGGTGTGAAACAGGGCTGTGTTCTCGCACCCACACTTTTTGGGATTTTCTTCTCCCTGCTGCTTTCACATGCGTTCAAATCCTCTGAAGAAGGAATTTTCCTCCACACAAGATCAGGGGGCAGGTTGTTCAACCTTGCCTGTCTAAGAGCGAAGTCCAAAGTACGGAAAGTCCTCATCAGGGAACTCCTCTTTGCTGACAATGCTGCTTTAACATCTCACACTGAAGAGTGCCTGCAGAGTCTCAGGGACAGGTTTGCGGCTGCCTGCAATGAATTTGGCCTAACCATCAGCCTCAACAAAACGAACATCATGGGGCAGGACGTCAGAAATGCTCCATCCATCAATATTGGCGACCACGCTCTGGAAGTGGTTCAAGAGTTCACCTACCGAGGCTCAACTCTCACCAGTAACCTGTCTCTAGATGCAGAAATCAACAAGCGCATGGGAAAGGCTTCCACTGCTATGTCCAGACTGACATAGAGAGTGTGGGAAAATGGCGCACTGACACGGAACACTAAAGTCCGAGTGTATCAGGCCTGTGTCCTCAGTACCTTACTCTATGGCAGCGAGGCCTGGACAACGTATGTCAGCCAAGAGCGACGTCTCAATTCATTCCATCTTCGCTGCCTCCGGAGAATACTTGGCATCAGGTGGCAGGACCGTATCTCCAACACAGAAGTCCTCGAGGCTTATACACACTACTGAGTCAGCGGCGCTTGAGATGGCTTGGCCATGTGAGCCGCATGGAAGATGGCAGGATCCCCAAAGACACATTGTACAGCGAGCTCGTCACTGGTATCAGACCCACCGGCCGTCCATGTCTCCGCTTTAAAGACGTCTGCAAACGCGACATGAAATCCTGTGACATTGATCACAAGTCGTGGGAGTCAGTTGCCAGCATCCGCCAAAGCTGGCGGGCAGCCATAAAGGCGGGACTAAAGTGTGGCGAGTCGAAGAGACTTAGTAGTTGGCAGGAAAAAAAGACAGAGGCGCAAGGGGAGAGCCAACTGTGTAACAGCCCCGACAAACAAATTTCTCTGCAGCACCTGTGGAAGAGCCTGTCACTCTAGAATTGGCCTTTATAGCCACTCCAGGCGCTGCTTCACAAACCACTGACCACCTCCAGGCGCTTATCCATTGTCTCTCGAGATAAGGAGGCCAAAGAAAGAGAACCCCTCAGTTCCATTAACATTCCAAAAAATCTTTTTTTGCAGCTTCTCCAGTGCCTCCATGTTTCTTCTATAATTTCATAAAATTCTTTCATGGGATGTGGGCATCGTTGGCAAGGCCAGCATTTCTTACCCATCCCCAGTGGAGTGGTGAGCTGCCTTCTTGAACTGCTACAGTCCATCTGGTGTGGATACACCCACAGTGCTGTTAGGGAGGGAGTTCCAAGACTTTGGTCCAGCGACAGTGAAGGAACGGCAATATATTTCCAAGTTAGGATAGTGTGTGGCTTGCAGTGGAACTTGAAGATGGTGGTGTTCCCACGAATCTGCTGCCCTTGCCCTTCTTGGTGAAAGAGGTCAAGGATTTGGAAGGTGCTGTTGAACATGGAGACCAGAACTGTTCACAGTACTGTGTGTGGTCTAACCAAGGCTCTATGCAAGTTTAACATAACTTCTCTGCTTTTCAATTCTCTCTAGAAATGAATCCCAGTATTTTGTCTGCTTTTTAAGGCTTTATTAATCTGTTAATTTGTAATGCTTAATTTCTTGGAGAAAAAAATTCATCGTCATTTCTGCATCAGGAGAAAAAACATGACTATTACAAAACAGAGGCAGACAGGTAATGTAGCAAATTACAACATGTCAAGCCAAAGAATGGTAGGCTAAAGAGAGAGAGATTTCACCAACTCAACACAGTAGGTTTCTGATTGAAATCTGAATTGGCAAGAGCCCAACAGGAAAAATTAGTTAAAGTGATTGCTTGCAAAATTGTAGAAAAAGTCCTTTGAATATAGGATGTAAGCGTTTGTGAAAATTGATATATGTGTTATTGTTTGGTGGATGAAAGAAAAAGGGAAGAAGGGCAATGGGAGCAAGGCGATAAATTTGATCAGGACCATACGCTTACATGGACCGGGTGGAGTGTTGCCATGTTGTAACTTCTATGCATGTATTTCTGCTCTCCAACATAACAAGAAATGCAAAAAAACTACCGGCATTTATTTCAGTGATCAAAATTAATTTAATTAAAGTAAATGAAATAACCAGGACCACAGATGAGCATGCAGGAAAATGGGGTGCTCTGAAATCTAAAAACTTAAATTAAGAATTGTATTTGCAAAAAGTCAAAGAAATTTCAAATGGGACGTTAGTTAAATCTATCAATATTGGACAAGTCAAAAAGAAAATTAAGAGCCAGTCTAAAAAAAGGGAATCCAAATCAAAATACAATTTCAGCTTTGCCAAATATATCAAGGCCACTGATTTTCAACTTTCACAAAAGAAATTCATGGAATTTCAGGATATGATCCGAAAGCATCCGTAAAAATCTTGGCAGCAAGACCACTGTTTTTTTTTGTTTTTGTGGAAACTAGGAATCCCGAAATCCAATGCAATAAAAATGGAATTAAACTTACTAGGTGTAAATCAGTGACCCCGATTATTAACTATTGAACATTATGAAGAAAAAAAATGTCACGATAAATATGGGTTTTACACTACAGAAACTTTTCCATTCATTTGCACCTGATAAACACAATTTATAATAACTGGTACAAAATCCTTTAAGTAAATTCCAACTTCCAGAGAGATAGGCTGTCACCTGAATTGAGGCGGGGGGTGCTGGTGAAGAGCAAGGGTGGTGATTGGGGGAGACAAGACACAGTATCTTAAAGATTTGTTCACCATACAGAAGCAGTTTTAAACAAATGGTCCAACCCTACTGTACAGAACTCTCAACCTTGCTCTGGAAGCATATTTAATTCTTTTGAAGGAAATGCCAAAGAGAAACTGAGTTGAGTCTATGCAGTGGCCAAAGGCAACAAACAAGCAGCTTCAAATGCAACCAGTCAGAAAACCAAGGGTAGATAGGAAGTTAACATGTACCATTGAAAAATGAGGAAGCCAATATCAGAGGTAATCTAACATTTAGCCTCCACTTAGAAGTGAATGGCAAGATAAAGGATTGATGAGGGTAGTGCAGTGATCTACATGGATTTTAGTAAGGCATTTGACAAGATCCCGCATGGCAGACTGGTCAGTAAAATGAAAGCCCATGGAATACAGGGGAATGGGGCAGGTTGGATCCAGAATTGGCTCAGGGACAAGAAACAAAGGGTAATAGTCGATGGATGTTTTTGTGAATAGAAAGCTGTTTCTAGTGGCATTCCACAGGGCTCAGTGTTGGGCTCCTTGCTGTTTGTGGTATCTATTAATGATTTGGACTTAAATGTGGGAGGCGTGACTGGGAAATTTTCTGATGACACAAATACTGGCCGTGTAGTTGATAGTGAAGAGGATAGCCGTAGACTCCAGAATGATATCCATGGTTTGTTTGAGTGGGCGGGAAAGTGGTAAATGGAATTCAGTCCAGAAAAGTATGAGGTAAAGCATTTGGGGAGGGCAAACAAAGCAAGGGAATACACAATAAACGGGAGGATATTGAGAGGGGTAGAAGAAGTGAGAGACCTTTGAGTGCACATCCACAGGTCCCTGAAAGTGGCAGGACAGGTAGATAGAGTGAAGAAGGCATATGGATTGCTTTCGTTTATTGGTTGAGATATAGAATATAAAAGCAGGGGTGTGATGCTGGAACTGTATAAAACGTTGGTTAGGCCACAGCTGGAGTATTGCGTACAGTTCTGGTCACCACATTACAGAAAGGACATAATTGCTCTGGAGAGAGTACAGAAGAGATTTACAAGAATGTTGCCAGGCTTGAAAGTTGCAGCTATGAGGAAAGATTGGATAGACTAGGGTTGTTTTCCCTGGAATGGAGGAGGCTGAGGGGAGACTTAATTGAGGTGTACATAATTATGAGGGGCCTAGATAGAAAGGACCTGTTTTCCCTGGCAGGGAGGTCAGTTACCAGGGGACACAGATTTAAGGTGACTGGTAGAAGGATTAGAGGGGACATGAGGAATAACTTTTTCACTCAGAGGGTGGTGGGTGTCTGGAATTTGCTGCCAGGATTGGTGGTGGAGGCAGAAACCCCCAATTCTTTTAAAAGGTACCTGAACATTTAGCTGAAGTGCTGTAACCTGCAAGGCTATGGACCAGGTGCTGGAAGGTGGAATTAGATCAGGCGGCTAGTTTTTTCAGCTGGCACAGACACGATGTGCTGAATGGCCTCCTTCTGTGCCGTAATTGTTCTATGGTTCTATGTAGTCGGGGTAATATATTCGCATGGATAGATGATTGGTTAACAGACAGGAAGCAACGAGTGGGCATAAATGGGGCAATTTCAAGTTGGCAGGCAGTAAATAGTGGAGTGCCGCAAGGATCAGTGCTGGGGCCTCAGCTACTTACACTCTATATTAATGACTTAGACGAGGAGACAGAGAGTAATGTATCTAAGTTTGCTGATGATACAAAGCTTGGGGGAAAGGTAAGCTGTGGGGAGGGCAGAGAGGCTGTGAAGAGATATAGACAGGTTAAATGAATAGGCAACAGGATGGCAGATGGAGTATAATGTAGGAAAGTAAAGTTATGCACTTTGGTCATAAGAATAGAAAAGCAGAATATTTTTTAAAAGCTGTGAAACTTGTAAGTATCGATGTTCAAAGAGACTTGGGCACACTTGTACAAAGAAAGCAGAAAATTAGCATGCAAGCAATTTGGAAAGCAAATAGCATGTTGGCCTTTATTGCAAGGAGATTGGAATACATGAATAAGGAAGTATTGCAACTATTGTACAGGACTTTGGCGAGATCACATCTGGAATACTGTGTGCAGTGTTGGTCTCCACATTTAATAAAGGATGTACTTGCATTGAAGGCAGTGCAGTGAAGGTTCACTAGATTGGTCCCTAGGATGAGGGGGTTGGGCTCTGATGAGAAACTAAGTAAATTGGGCCTCTAGTCTCTGGAGTTTAGAAGAATGAGAGGCGATCTCATTGAAACATATAAGATTCTAAAGGGGCTGGTTAGGGTAGACACCGAGAGATTATTTCCACTGGTTGGGGAATCTAAAACACAGAGACAGAGTCTCAGGATAAGGGGCCAATCATTTAGGACTGAGATGAGGAGAAATTACTTCACTTAAAGGGTTGAGAATCTTTGGAATTCTCTACCCCAGAGGGTTGTGGATGTTCCAGTGTTGAATACATTTAAGGCTGGGATAGACATATTTTTTGTCTCTCAGGGAATCGAGGGGTATGGCGAGTAGGCAGGAAGGTAGAGTTGAATCTGAAGATCAGCCAGGATAATTTTGAATGGCGGAGCAGGCTCAATGGGCCATATGGTCTACTCCTGCTCCTATTTCTTGTGTTGTGCTCTTGTGAATAATGTCCAATTATTAGAGGAAGGCCATCTTGTGCACTGCAGTACCATTAGAATTGACAAACCAAGACAAAGATGCTTTTCAGATGCATGAAAATTGCACCATGCAGCAGTTTTGTATCAAAGTAACTTTTGTTCAGAGAATATGCATGGAGTAGCAGGTAAAATTTCAGCAATGCTCTTCCAAGACAAATGAAGTTGTGATCTAAACTGCAAATGAAAATATTAAGAAAAACACATTACAATACCATAAGCTGGCAACAATAATTATCTACCAGTTGAAAAAAAATCAACTAAAAAACTTTTGAAGTTTTTTTTTTACATACCATGCAAAAGGTTTTGAAAAACAGGCAACACTAAAACAGAAGTCAGCAAAAAGACTAAGCTGAATTATAAAGAAGCAGCCTTTTCTGAATTCCTTGCAACAGGACAATTTTGTGCTGATAACAAGAGTGAAGGAACTTGGGTACACTCTCAGAATGATGCCCTATTAACACAAGTAGAGAAAGAACATTTGATTTGCATAACTACAATTTTGTGTCCAACAAGTGACCACTGTACCTGTGGTAAACCAGAGAGCAGGGACATGTAGAAGTTAAATTAATAAGGAAGATTCAGCAATAACACTGTTGGGCATTGCACAGCAATCTATTGCAGTATTTATTAAGTGGTCCCCAGGTTTAGAGGATGGTGAAGCAGTACACATGCTAATCCCATTTTATTCATGCCATACATGACTGTATGATCTGGGATAAGGCTGTAACTATAATTGCTCATTATCTACAAAAGGAAGCAAGGTTTCAAAATGTAACTTCCAATGGTATCAAAGGAACATTGGAAGCCTCTTCCTCCACTCAATGAAATCATGGCTGACCTGCGATCTAAGTCCATGTACCTGCCTTTGCCCCATATCCCCAATACCTTTGGATAGCAAAAATCTATCAATCTCAGATTTAAAATTAACAATTGATCTAGCATCAACTGCAGTTTGCAGAAGACAGTTCCACACTTCTACCACTCTTTACATGCAGAAGTGTTTCCAAATTTCAGTCCTGAAAGGTCTGGCTCTAATTTTTTGACTATGCCCTCTAGTCCTAGACTCCCCATCCAGCGGAAATAATTTCTCTCTATCTATCCTATCTATTACTTAATATCTTGAAAACTTCAAACAAATCACTCCTCAACCTTCTAAATTCCAAGTAATACAACCCTAGTTTGTGTAATCTCTCCTGATAATTTGACCTTTGGAGGCCAGGTTATCATTCTGGTAACTCTACACTGCACTCCCTCCAAGGCCAGTATATCCTTCCTAAGGTGAGGTGCCAAAACTACTCACATTACTGTATGTGTGGTCTAACCAGGGATTTGTATAACTGAAGCATCACTTTTACCCCCTTGTATTCTAGTCCTCTAGATATGAAGGTTAGCATTCCATTAGCCTTTTTGATTATTTTCTGTACCTGCTCAAAACATTTTAATGATCTACGTACATAGATCCCAAAGTCTCTTTGGCCCTCTAATGTTTCTTGCTTTTCACCATTTAGAAAGTACCCTCTTCTATCTTTTTTAGGTCCAAAGTAGATGATCTCACCTTTGCCTATATTAAAATCCATTTGTCACATTTTCCCATTCACTTAACCTATCAAAATACTACTGTTTAAATCTTATTACTGGGATGTGCTAGAATAATTGCATAGTCTGCAAAGAATAAACTCAAGTTTTCTTCATGCTCATATCGCATGAATGAATTAAAAAAACAGAAAAATGTGTCACTCAGAAAATCATTCACAGGACGCAATATGCTTTCTTTAATCTTACCGTGTCAATCATTCTACGAGCTTCCTCTTCTTCTGTATTGGAATTTTCAAGTTCAATAGTGTATGTTCCTTTATCACTTTGATCATCATCATTTTCCTTTGCGGCAGACGGTGAAATTGTTTGTTGTTCCAGCTGTTGACTTTGGTTCTGTCTGTGTCCAGTGCTACCAGAACTTCTCAGCTGTGCTGTTTGGGCAGATACTAAAGGAACTGCTGGTTCAGCAGCTTTTTGTTTTTGTAAATGTTTAGTTTGATAAAGTTCATGTACATTATGTGATGATTTAGTATGAGGAGGACTTGGCTGATGTGTTAAAGACGTTGCCTTTGACTCTGCTGTGTTACTTTTTGACCTGTCTGGCTTTGCGGGTGGACATGGATGAGGACCTTCTTGAGGCATAGCTGCTGCAATTTGTGTGAAAGAATAGGATCGTCGCTTGCGTGGATTATCTTCATCAAAGAACTCAATCATAAAGGCAGTCCTACTCATTGAAGGAACCTCATGGGCCTTTTCTGAAGTTGCAGTCTTCTGATGAAGCCTCTGCTGTTCTGCACGATACATTCTCAATTGATCTTCAAGTGCAGCATGTTTGTGAGCACGCCTTTGTCCATTTCCATTTTCTGTATCACTTTGCGTTCCATCGTCATGCTTACTTCCTAAACAAGAAACCAAGCATAGAGAATATAATTTCTGAAAGCCCATAGAAATATCTGCTTGGGTTTATACATTAGGTGAAAGATGACTATGGCAAGTCAACATTTAGCAATTACTCACAAATATGCAATGTCAGACCCTGTGCACTGCAGTGATGGTCACAAACAATACGTAATACAGTCCAAACAATAAATCTTTAAGTAAGTGAACAATGACTCAGGCAGAACTGAGTTGCTATTATTCTCCAAACTCTCGCTTTTGTTCAAGTAACAAACTGAGTTGCCATTACAGCAATAGATGAGCTATGAAGTACAGCTGTGCCATTCTTGCTTTGTTTACGTGCTCACCAAGACAAAGCTAATTTATTACTTTCTTTTGGGGGTGGGGTGGGGTGGGGGGGGTGGGGGCGGGATGGAGGTGAAAGGAGAAAGAGTGGCATAGAACCATAGAAAGATTATGGTGCAGAAGGAGGCGATTCTGTCCATCATGTCCATGCCGGCCGAAAAAACTAGCCGCCCAATCTAATCCCATCTTTCAGCACCTGGTCCAGAGCCTTGCGGGTTACAGCATTCAGACAATTTCAACACAAATGAAAACAAAGTCTACCAAATGCTTTTTTTGCCCATGATGACCATACTCCTTTAAAAAAAACACTAATTACTTAAAATGCTCCCCTCTGTCCATCACAGTCATATTTTCTTGACTCTCCCTAAAAATGCCACCATCCAACACATCTTCCCTTCTCCTCCCACGTCAGCATTCCGAAGGGACTGTTCCCTCCGCAACACTCTGGTCCATCCTTCAATTCAGTATACTGTATTCACTGCTCACAATGCAGTCGCCTCTACATTATGGAGACCAAATGCAGACTGGGTGACCGCTTTGCAGAACACCTCCACTCATCCCAAAAGCAGGACTCCGAGCTCCAGTTGCTTGCCATTTCAACATACACTCCTGCTCTCATGCCCACATTTCTGTCCTTGACCTGTTGCAGTGTTCCAGCGAACATCAACGCAAACTCGAGGAGCAGCACCTGATCTTTCAATTAGGCACTCTACAGCCTTGCAGACTCAACCTTGAGTTCAACAATTTCAGAGCATGACTGGCCTTTCTTATATTTTTCTATATTATTTTATTTTATTTTATTTTTTTAACCATGTGCCCATTTTTTCATGTGGACAGAGCTATTCATTATTCTGCCATTAACGCTCTCTGAACCAATGCTTTGACTTTCACACAAGCATTAAAACACTCTTTGCCTTTGTCTCATGACTGTTATTTAATCTCTCCTGCCCTCTGCCCTATCACATAACTTCCATATTGTTCTCTTCCCCACCAACCGCAACACCCCCTCCCCCACTCCCACCACTTGTTTAAAACCCAATTCTTTTCTAACCTTTGCCAGTTCTGATGAAAGATCACTGACCTGAAACGTTAACTCTGCTTCTCTCTCCACAGATGTTGCCTGACCTGGGTATTTCCAGCACTTTCTGTTAAGTCTAACTGTTCAGTAAAAGACTAAATTCTCAAAGAATGGTCAGATTTTAGCAATTCAAAAATAAAGTCTTCCAGATTTTAATAGAAGATATTTGGAGTTGCTATTAATTAATAAATAAATAATGCAATTTATCATGCATTAAAGAACTCCGACATCTTAAACTTACCATTCAACTTACCAGCACTGTGACTGCAGCTTTGGAAAGGAAAGGAAGATCGAGACAACTAAATGGATGGTGTCAATATTAGTGAAAAAGAAGTTCACAAGCTTTATATTTGTGGTTTGAGGTGAGCGAGGAGGGGACAGGAAAAAGTGGTTTAATGCAACAGTTGATGGTGGAGAGCGAAGTCGGGATTAAATTTGCTCTCCATGATGATCGGTAGTCGGCAGTTTTAGAAGAGGGTAGTAAGGCCTGATAGCACTTGATGTGGCCCAGCCAGATATGGTGATGGGTGGCTAAAACAGGGATCAAAACTGACTTGCAGCCTTTTGAAAAGCTTATGCAACAGATTTTTGATAACTACCAAGAATTTTACCTTTTAACCGTCTCATCTGAACGGTAATGTCACTCTTTATGCTTTTGCAATCATCATTCATTGATTCCCGTCTCATTCTAGGTGGATCATTTTGTGCCAACCAGTCAGCCACTTTGCTTTCTGCTGCTATCATTGCAGCCTGGAGTCCAGACAGTTCTTTGGGGGCTGGAGGAGATTTTTTCTGCTTGTGGCGCAGGTCGGGAGTGCATTTGTTGACGTGATCTTTGATTGTCACTTTGCCTGGAGTATGGTCATCAAATTCAATAGTAAACGAAGCATGCCCTTGAACAACTGCACGAGAGGCTTCCGTATCCTTTGTGGGGATTTCGTGAATTGGACTTTCCACTGATAGAGCAGACTGATGAAATTCTTTAGTAGGGATTTCAAAATAGCTTGGTTCTCTACAGAACGGGTAAATTACTTCCTCTCGTAAGGCTTTGCTGTCATCTTCCTTGGCATCTCCTGAAAAAAGATTAGGACAGGTGAAATTCACTACTAAAGGGCTAAAGTCAAAAAATTCAGAAGATTTAAATCTTGCCTAGAATAGCTGTCAAAAGCATTTCTTTAAAAGCTGGATCTGAATCAGAAGTGACATTAATACTGTTCAAGGTTTCATTGAAGCATGACTGCTGATGTACAATTTGCAAACAAAAGTCTAAAGCTTTTCTACTTTTCAGTGGAATCGTGCCCATGCAACTTTCTCCAGATTTTATTGAAGAAAGTGCTTGAAAATTGTTTAAATACAAAACCATGAATTAAAGACATTTATTTTAAAATCAATTCTCTTGCATGAATTAGAAGCTAGCGCAATAACGTAGCAAACTAATCTGGTGACACGATGTATTACATGTTGACACTAGTAATTCCCCACATTAGTCCCTTACCTCAAATGGAAGGGGTGCCAATAGAAACCCAGCACTTGTGGGAGAGAAACAAAACAAATACCGAGCTGGCCGAGTCCTAAAGGACATAGCTGCTAGACTGGGTCTGTGGCAGATGGTCAGAGAGCCAAGACAAAAAAAAACTTGACCTCGTCCTCACCAATCTATCTGTTGCAGATGTATCTTTCCATGACAGTATTGATAGGAGTCACCACCTCACAGTCTTTGTGGAGACAAAGTGCTGTCTTCACACTGAGGATACCCTCAATTGCGTTGCGTGGCAGTACCACCGTGCTAAATGGGATAGATTTCGAACAGACCTGGTAGCTCAAAACTGTGCATCCATGAGATGCTGTGGGCCATCAGCAACAAAAGAAGTATACTCAACCACAATCTGTAACCTCACGGCCCAGCATATCCCCCACTCTACCATTACCATCAAGCCCGGGATCAAAATTGGTTCAATGAAGAGTGCAGGAGGGCATGTCAGGTGCAGCACCAGGGATACCTAAAAATAAGGTGTCAACCTGTTGAAGCTGCAATACAGGACTACATGCATACCGATCAGCGGAAGGAGCATGCAATAGACAGAACTAAGCAATCCCACAACCAACGGATCAGATCTAAGCTCTGCAGTCCTGCCACATCCAGTTGTAAATGGCGGTGGACAATTAAACAGGAGGAGGAGGCTCCACAAATATCCCCATACTCAATGATGGGGGAGTCCAGCACATCAGTGCAAAAGACAACGCTGAAGCATTTGCAACCATCTTCAGCCAGAAGTGCCAAGTGGATGATCCATCTTGGCCTCCTCCTGAGGTGCCTAGCATCACAGATGCCAGTCTTCAGCCAATTCAATTTACTCCACCTGATATCAAGAAATAGCTGAAGGCACTGAATACTGCAAAGGCTATGGGCCCTGATAAAAATTCCGGCAATAGTACTGAAGACTTGTGCTCAAGAACTGGCAGCGCCCCAGCCACACTGTTCCAGTACAGCTACAACACTGGCATCTATCTACCTGAAAATATGGAAAATTGCCCAGCTATGTCCTGCAAGCAAAAAGCAGAACAAATCTAGCCCGATCAATTACCGCCCCATCACTCTACTCTTGATCATCAGCAAAGTGCTGGAAGGCGTCATCGACAGTGCTATCAAGCGGCACTTACTCAGCAATAACCAGCTCACTGACACGCAGTTTGGGTTCTGCCAGGACCACTTGACCCCTGACCTCATTATAGCCTTGGTCCAAACATGGACAAAAGAGCTGATCTCCAGAGGTGAGGTGAGAGTGACTGCCCTTGACATCAAGGCTGCATTTGATCGAGTGTGGCACCAAGGAGCCCCAGCAAAACTGCAGTCAATGGGAATCGGGGAAAACTCTCCACTGGTTGGAGTCTTACCTCGCATAAAGGGAGATGTTGTGGTTGCTGGAGATCAATCATCTCAGTCAAGTGAACTGGCAAATTAGGTTAAGGGAGAGTTCAATAGAGATGCAGTGGGAGACATTTAAGGGGATATTTCAGAATACACAGAATAGATATATTCCAACAAGAAAGAACACTTCCAAGGGGAGGACCCACCATCTGTGGTTAATTAAAAACATTAAAGATAGTATCAAACTTAAAAGAAAAAGCATAGAATTGCACAAAGATGGGTGGCAGGTCAGAAGATTGACTAATTAAAGAATGATTAAGAGATTAATAAGGAGGGAAAAATTAGAGTACAAGAGAAAGCCAGTTAGAAATATAAAAACAGATAGTAAGATTTTCTATTGAAATTTTAAATAAAGCGTCAACAAAGTGACCAATGGTCCTATAGAAAGTGAGTCTACAGAATTAATAATGGAAATAAGGAGATGACAGATGAATTGAACAGCTATTTTGCATCGGTCTTCACTATAGAGGGTACAAGCAATACCCCAGAAATAGCTGTAAATCAGGAAATGGAAGGTCGAAGGAACCCAAGAAAAATACAAACACCAGGGAAATGGTTGGCATCCTTTTATCGACAAAAGATGACGGACACGCAGCAAGCAATCCATTTAAATGGGGTGTCTTCTCATGGTGCACATTTGTTGATGGCTGTGAAGGCCAATCCTTCAGACAGGTTCTGCCACAAGTGCTGCGCATGAAGCTGCCAAGTGACAGTGAGCTGCTTTTGAGGTTGGCACCTGTTGCCAAGCTGCTGTAGCTGGTCATCATGGTAGTGCACACCAGTCCACAGGATGTGGCACCATTTCCCTCTTTCACCAGCTAGTGACTCCTAAGTGCGATAATTGACATTTAGGGCCTTCATGTCACGCTTGCAGGCATCCTTGACATGGAGCTTTGGCGCCCCACTGGTCATCTGGCCCTGGCTACCTCACCATACAGAAGGTCCTTGGGTGCACGACCGTCTTCCATCCTGTGGACGTGTCCGATCCACCGAAGCAACCTCTGTCTGACTAGTGTCAACACACTTGGGAGCTCGGCCTTTGAGCGGACTGCTACATTTGTGATTTTGACCTGCCAGGATATACCTATAATGCGGCACAGACAGCGAAGATGGAAATTATTGAGCTTCTTTTCCTGGTAGCTCTAAGTCACCCATGTTTCACAGCCATACAGCAATACAATGAGAACCCAGGCCTTATAAACCATGAGCTCGTTCCTAAGGGTCAGTTTGGTGTTAGTCCACGTGCATTTCGCACGTCAGCCAAAGGTGGTAGCTGCTTTCCCTATGTGTGTATCGAGCTCTGCATCGAGGGCCAGATTGCCCGTCAACGTGGACCCAAGATAGCTGAATTTGCTAAACACTTCCAGTGGGGTGTTATTTACTGTGATCAGGGGAGGAGATGCAACACCTTGTCCCATGACCACAGTTTTCTTGATACTTCTCTTCAAGGAGTAGTAGTTACAGGCATGGGAGAGACAGTCCATGAGTCTTTGTAGTTGAGTTTCCGTGCTACTGGCGCAGCATCATCAGTGTAGAGGAGTTCTCTAATCAGGACATGATGTGTTTTTGTCTTTGATTTCAGCCTTGATAGATTGTAGAGCTTGCCATCTGACCTAGTGTGCAAGCAGACTCCTTCCATATCTACAGGGAAGGCGAGGGTCAAGAGCATGGAGATGATAATGCCAGAGTGGGGAGCGAGGACACAACCTGTTTCACTCCATTCTTCATTCCGAAACTGTTGGAAGTGGACTCATCAAATTGTATAATGCAGTGCATGTTATCATGGAATGATTGGATGAGACTGAGGAGCTTTGGTGGACAGCCAATTTTTCCCAAAATCTTGTAGCACCCTGCTCTGCTGACAGTGTCGAATGCCTTCGTGAGATCTACAAAAGTAAAATAAAGGAGTTTGCTCTGTTCTCTATACTTCTCTTGTAGCTGGCATATGGAGAAGATCATATCCACAGTAGATCTGCAGGCATAGAAACCGCACTGCGTTTCCAGGTACACTCAGTCTACAAGTAAATGGAGTCTTTTAAGTAGGACCTTAGGCTTTCCCTATGACGCTTAGGAGTAAAATGCTCCTATATTTGTTGCAGTCTCCTCTGTTGCCTTTGTTTTTGTATAGTGAGATGATTTTTGGCATCACGCATCTAAACATAGAAACATAGAAAATAGGAGTAGGCCATTCGGCCCTTCGAGCCTGCTCCACCATTCATTATGTTCATGGGTGATCATCCAACTCAGTAGCCTGTTCCGGCTTTCGCCCCATACCCTTTGATCCCTTTAGACCCAAGAGCTATATCTAACTCCTTTTTGAAAACATACAATATTTTGGCCTCAACTGCTTTCTGTGGTAGTGAATTCCACAGGTTCACCACGCTCTGGGTGAGGAAACTTCTCAACTCAGTCCTGAAAGGTTTACCCTGTATCCTTAGACTAAGACCCCTGGTTCTGGACTCCCCCACCATCGGGAACATCCATCCTGCATCTACCTTGTCAAGCCCTGTTAGAATTTTATAGGTTTCTAGGAGATCCCCCCTCACTCTTCTGAACTCCAGCGAATATAATCCTAACCGACTCAATCTCTCCTCATACGTCAGTCCCGCCATCCCAGGAATCAGTCTGGTAAACCTTCACTGCACTCCCTCTATAGCAAGAACATCCTTCCTCAGGTAAGGAGACCAAAACTGCACACAATATTCCAGGTGTGGCCTCACCAAGGCCCTGTATAATTGCAGCAAAACATCCCTGCTTCTGTACTCGAATCCTCTCGCTAAGGCGGCCAACATACCATTTGCCTTTTTTCACTGCCTGCTTACCTTCAGCCACTGTTTTACGAGAACACCCAGGTCTTGCTGCATATTCCCCTCTCAGTTTATAGCCCTTCAGATAATGTGCTTTCCAGTTTTTGCTACCAAAGTGGATAACCTCACATTTATCCACATTATACTGCATCTGCCATGCATTAGCCCACTCACTCAACTTGCCCAAATCACCCTGAAGCCTCTCTGCATCCTCCTCACAACTCACCCTCCCACCCAGTTTTGTGTTGTCTGCAAATTTGGAAATATTACATTTAGTTCCCTCATCTAAATCATTAATGTATATTGTGAATAGCTGGGGTCCTGGCACCAATCGCTGCGGTACCCCACTAGTCACTGCCTGCCATTCGGAAAAAGACCCATTATTCCCTACTCTTTGTTTCCTGTCCGCCAACCAATTTTCTATCCATCGCAATACACTACCCCCAATCCCATGCGCTTTAATTTTACATGCTAATCTCTTATGTGGGACTTTGTCGAAAGCCTTCAGAAAGTCCAAATAAACCACATCCACTGGCTCCCCCTCATCAACTCTACTAGTTACATCCTCGAAGAATTCTAGTAGATTTGTCAAGCATGATTTCCCCTTCATAAATCCATGCTGACTCTGCCCGATTCTACCACTGTTCTCTGAGTGCTCTGCTATAAAATCTTTGATAATGAACTCTAGAATTTTCCCCACTACAGACATCAAGCTGACTGGTCTATAATTCCCTGCTTTCTCTCTACCTCCCTTTTTAAATAGTGGGGTTACATTAGCTACCCTCCAATCTGCAGGAACTGTTCCAGAGTCTATAGAATCTTGGAAGATGACCACCAATGCATCCACTATTTCTAGGGCCACTGCCTTAAGTACTCTGGGATGCATACCATTAGGCCCTGGGGATTTATTGGCCTTCAATCCCATCAATTTCCCCAACACCATTTCTCTACTAATATTGATTTCTTTCAGTTCCTCCCTCTCACTAAACCCTGGGTTCCCCAACATTTCTGGTCTGATATTTGTGTCCTCCCTTGTGAAGACAGAACCAAAGTATGCATTTAGTTGGTCAGCCATTTCTTTATTCCCCATAATAAATTCCCCTGTTTCTGACTGTAAGGGACCTACATTTGTCTCCACCAATCTTTTTCTCTTCACATACCTATAGTAACTTTTACAGTCAGTTTTTATATTCCCCGCAAGCTTGCTCTTGTATTCTACTTTCCCCTTCTTAATCCCTTGGTCCTCTTTTGCTGAATTCTAAACTGCTTTCAATCCTCAGGTCTGTTATTTTTCCTGACAAATTTATATGCCTCTTCCTTGGATCTAATGCTATCTCTAATTTCCCTTGTAAGCCAATGGTTTGGCTACCTTTCCCGTTTTACTTTTGCGCCAGACAGGGATAAACAATTGTTGCAGTTCATCCATGCGCTCTTTAAATGTTTGTCATTGCCTATCCACCGTCATCCCTTTAAGTAACGTTTCCCAATCAGTCATGGCCAACTCGCGTCTCATACCTTCGTAGCTTCCTTTACTAAGATTCAGGACCCTTGTATCAGAATCAACGACACTCTCCATCTTGATGAAGAATTTTATCATATTATGGTCCCTCCTCCCTAAGGGGTCCCGCACCACTAGATTGTCAATTATTCTTCTCTCGTTACACAATATCCAATCTAGGATGGCCTGTTCTCTAGTTGGTTCCTCAAAGTATTGGTCCAGAAAACCATCCCGTATATACTCCAAGAATTCCTCCTCTACGGTATTGTGAATAATTTGATTTGCCCAATCTATATGCAGATTAAAGTAACCCATAATTACAGATGTTCCTTTATCGCATGCGGCTCTAATTTTCTGTTTAATGCCATTCCCAACATCACCACTACAGTTTGGGGGTCTATATACAACCCCCACTAATGTTTTTTGCCCCTTAGTGTTCCTCAGCTCTACCCATACCGATTCCACATCGTCAGAGCTAATATCTTTCCTCACTATTGTGTTAATTTCCTCTTTAACCAGCAATGCAACTCCAACACCTTTTGCTTTTTGTCTGTCCTTCCGAAATACTGAATACCCCTGGATGTTCATTTCCCATCCCTGGTCACCGTGCAGCCATGTCTCCGTAATCCCGACTATATCGTACCCGTTTACATCTCTTTACACAATTAATTTATCCACTTTATTGTGAATGCTCCACGCATTAAGGTACAAAGCTTTAAGACTTGTCTTTTTAACATTACTTGTCCTCTTCCCACTATTTTTCACTGTGGCCATGTTTGATTCTGGCCCTTGATTTCTCTGCTTTCACTTTTCTTATTCCCCTTACTGTCTTTTGTTCTCGTCTTTGATCCCCCCCTCCTTGAACTCCTTGCAAAAGTTCCCATCCCCCTGCCATTTTACTTTAAACTCTCCCCCCAACCACTCTAACAAATACTACCCCCAGGTCATCAGTCCTGGTCTTGCCCAGGTGTAACCCGTCCAGTTCGTACTGGTCCCACTTCCCCAGAACCGGTCCCAATGCCCCAGGAATCTAAAATCCTCCCCCTCACACCATCTCTTCAGCCACGTATTCATTTGATATATTCTGCTATTTCTACTCTGACCAGCACGTGGCACAAGTAGTAATCCTGAGATCACTACCTTTGAGGTCCTACTTTTCAACTTACTTCCTAGCTCCCTACATTCTGCTTTTCGGACCTCATCCTTACACCTATCTATTCCCCTTACATTTGAATCCCCTATAACTATTGCATTCCCACACTTTTTACTCCTCCTCTGTGCAGCAGAGCCAACCATGGTGCAACGAATCTCCTGTGGAACAAAGCCTACTTTCCAGCAGAGGAGAAGGTCATAAAGGTGTGGCAATAGATGGGACTTTCCATGCTTGAGCAGTTCAGCTGGGAATCCATACTTGCCCGGTGCCCTTCTGTTCGCTTGGCGTCTATGGCCTTTTTGAGCTCCTGTGATGAGGGTTCTTCATCTAACTCATCCATGATAGGAAGTTGCGGGACAGCATCGAGTGCAGACTGGGAGATGTCTGATTCACAGGTGTACAGCTCACAGTGGTGTTCAGCCTAGCGGGACATCGGTTTACTTTTGTTGGTGAGTACTTCACATCTGCTGACTTCAGGGGAGCAACTTTGGTGATGGTAGGGCCAAGAACCCTCTTGATTCCTTCATACACAGTTTGTAGGTTTCCTTTGTCACATGGGGCGGCACAGTGGCGCAGTGGTTAGCACCGCAGCCTCACAGCTCCAGCAACCCGGATTCAGTTCTGGGTACTGCCTGCGCGGAGTTCTCCGTGACCGCGTGGGTTTCCGCCGGGTGTTCCCACAGCCAAAGACTTACAGGTTGATAGGTAAATTGCCCTAGTGTAGGTAGGTGGTAGGAGAATTGAGGGAAGGTGGGGATGTAAGGGATATGGGATTAATGTAGGATTAGTATAAATGGTGGTTGCTGGTCAGCACAGACTCAGTGGGCCGATGGGCCTGTTTCAGTGCTGTATCTCTCTATGACTATGACCTGCAGTTTGGATTTCTTGACATAAGCTGATCCAGTGTTTGTGGTACTGAGCAAACTGTTGGAGCTGTGGGCTGACAAGTCCCCGGGTCCTGATGGATTTCATCCTAGGGTCTTAAAAGTAGCTAATGAGATAGTCGATGCATTGGTTTTAGTTTTCCAAAATTTCCTTGATTCGGGTAAGGTTCCATTAGATTGGAAAATAACGAATGTAACTCCTTTATTCAAAAAGGGAGGGAGACAGAAAACAGGAAACTACAGGCCAGTTAGCTTAACATCTGTCATAGGGAAAATGTTATAGCAGGGCACTTAGAAAAATTCAAGGTAATCAGGGAGAGTCAACATTGTTTTGTGAAAGGGCTATCATGTTTAACCAATTTATTGGAGTTCTTTGAAGTAACATACCGTGGATAAAGGGAAACCGGTGGATGTACTGTACTTAGATTTCCAGAAGGCATTTGATAAGGTGCCACATCAAAGGTTATTGCGGAAAATAAAAACTCATTTTGGCACGGACAGAAGATTGGCTAGCTAACAGGAAACAGAGTAGGTTGAAATGGGTCTTTTTCTGGTTGGCAAGATGTGCTGTGCCACAGGGATCAGTGCTGGGGCCTCAACTTTTTACAATTTATAGAAATGACTTGGATAAAGAGACCAAAGGTATGTTTGCCAAATTTGCTGATGACACAAAGATAGGTAGGAAAGTAACTTGTGAAGAGGACGCAAGGGGGCTACAAAGGTTAAGTGAATGGGCAAAGATCTAGCAAATGGAGTATAATGT
This sequence comes from Heterodontus francisci, assembly GCF_036365525.1. Lineage (NCBI taxonomy): Eukaryota > Metazoa > Chordata > Chondrichthyes > Heterodontiformes > Heterodontidae > Heterodontus > Heterodontus francisci. Next base: position 108,306,943 of record NC_090383.1, read on the forward strand.
GGAAAAATATGAAATTGTCCATTTTGGCAGGAAGAATGAAAAAGCACATTATCTAAATGGTGAGAGATTACAGAGCTCTGAGATGCAGAGGAATCTGGGTGTCCTAGTGAATAAATTGCAAAAGGTTAGTATGCAGGTACAGCAAGTAATTAGGAAAGCTAATAGAATGCTATCGTTTATTGCAAGGGGAATTGAATAGAAAAGTAGGGAGATTATGCTACAGTTATACATGGCATTGGTGGGGCCACATCTGGAGTACTGTGTACAATATTGGTCTTATTTAAGGAAGGATGTAAATGCGTTGGAAACAGCTCAGAGAAGGTTTACTAGAGAAATACCTGGAATGGGCGCTTTGTCTTATGAGTAACGGTTGGACAGGCTAGGCTTGTATCTGCTGGAGTTTAGAAGAGTAAGAGGCGACTTGACTGAAGCATAAATCCTGAGGGGTCTGACAGGGTGGATGCGGAAAGGATATTTCCTCTTGTGGGAGAATCTAGAACTAGGGGTCACCTATTTAAGACAGAGATGAGGAGAAATTTTTTCTCAGAGAGGGTCGTGAGTCTTTGGAACACTCTTCCTCAAAAGGTGACAGAAGCAGAGTCTTTGAATATTTTTAAGGCAGAGGTAGATAGATTCTTGATGAGCAAGGGTGTGAAAGGTTATCAGGGGTAGGTGGGAATGTGGAGTTGAGGTTATAATCAGATCAGCCATGATGTTGTTGAATGGCGGAGCAGGCTCAAGGGGCTGAGTGGCCTACTCCTGTTCCTAATGTGTATGTTTGTATGTCCCAGGTCATCACTACAGGAGTTTCTCAGGATAGTGTCCTAGGCCCAACCATCTTCAGCTGCTTCAATGACCTTCTCTCAAACCAGAAGTGGGGATGTTCGCTGATGATTGTACAATGCGGGGGGAGACGGTGCGTAGTGGTAGTGTCACTGAACTAGTAATCCAGAGGTTCATACCAATACCTTCGGGACATGGGTTCAAATCCCACCAGGGCAGCTGGTGGAATTTAAATTCAATTAATTGCTAGATGCAGGGAGGCTGTTCCCGATGGCTGGGGACTCCAGAACCAGGGGTCACAGTCTCAGAATATGGGGTATGCCATTTAGAACCGAGATGAGGGAGAAATTTCTTCATAGAGTCACAGAGTTGTACAGCATAGAAAAAGGCCCTTCGGCCCACCGTGCCCATGCCAACCATAATGCCTATCTATACTAATCCCACCTGCCTGTATTAATTCCATATCCCCCTATGCCTTGCTCATTCAAGTACCTGTCCAGATGCCTATTAAGTGTCGCTACTGTTCCTGCCTCAACCACCTCCTCAGGCAGCTCATTCCAGATACCCACGACTGTGTGTTAAAAATTTACCCCTTTGATCCCCTGTAAACCTCCTCCCTCTCACCTTAAATCTTTGCCCTCTAGTTTTAGTCACCCCTACCATGGGAAACAGACTCTGGCCATCTACCCTATCTATGCCTCTCATAATTTTATATACCTCTATCATGTCCCCTCTCAGCCTCCTTCGCTCCAGGGAAAACAGACCCAGCCTATCCAATCTCTCTTTATAACTCAAGCCCTCCAAACCAGGCAACATCCTTGTGAATCTTTTCTGCACCCTCTCTAGCGTAGTCACATCTTTCCTGTAGTGCGGCGACCAGAACTGCACACAGTACTCCAAATGCAGTCTAACCAACGTTATGTACAACTGTAACATGACGTCCCAACTCAATGCCTTGGCCGATGAAGGCAAGCACGCCAAACGCCTTCTTCACCACCCTGTCTACCTCTGTTGCCACTTTCAGGGAACCATGTACTTGCACCCCAAGGTTTCTCTGCTCAAGACCACTCCCCAGGGCCCTGCCATTCACGGTATATGTCCTGCCCTGGTTTAACTTCCCAAAATGCATCACTGCACACTTGTCTGTGTTAAATTCCATTTGCCAATCCCTTGCCCACTTTCCCAGTTGATCTATATCCTGTTGTAACCTTAGACAACCTTCTTCACTGTCCACTATACCACCAATTTTGCTGTCATCTACAAACTTACTAATCATGCCCCTTACATTTACATCCAAGTCATTAATATATATGACAAACAACAGAGGGCCCAGCACTGGTCACCGGCCTCCAATCTGAAAAACAACCCTCCACTACCACCCTCTGCTGCCCATCACCAAGCCAATTTTGTATCCAATTTGCTAGCTCACCCTGGATCCCATATGTTCAAACCTTCTGGACCAGCCTACCATGCGGGACCTTGTCAAAGGCCTTGCTAAAGTCCATGTGGACAACGTCCATCGCCCTGCCCTCGTCAATCCTCTTGGTCACCTCCTCGAAAAACTCAATCAAATTTGTGAGGCGTGATTTCCCACGCACAAAGCCATGCTGACTATCCCTAATCAGCCCTGCCTTTCCAAATGCATATAAATCCTGTCTCTCAGAATCCCTTCCAATAACTTTCCCACCACTGATGTAAGGCTCACCGGCCTGTACTTCCCTGGCTTATCCCTGATGCCCTTCTTAAATAAAGGCACAACATTAGCTATCCTCCTGTCTTCCGGTGCCTCACTCGTGGCTAACGATGATACAAAAATCTCTGCCAGGGCCCCAGCAATCTCCTCCCTTGCTTCCCATAGCATCCTAGGATACACCTGGTCAGGCCCTGGGGATTTATCCACCTTAATGAGCTTCAAAACCTCCAACACCTCTTTGCAATGTTGATATGTTCCAGAATATTGCTGTTCCCTCCCTTGAACTCATTAGCTTCCATGACCTTCTTCCCGGTAAATATGGACGGGAAATATTCATTTAAGACCTCGCCCATTTCCCGTGGCTCCACACATAGATTACCACACTGATCCTTAAGGGGACCTACTCTCTCCCTAGCTACCCTTTTACTCTTTCACTCAGAGGGTGGCAAACCTGTGGAATTCTTTACCACAGAAGGCAGTGGAGGCCAAGTCATTAAATATATTCAAGAAGGAGATAGATATATTTCTTAATGCCAAAGGGATTAAGGGATATGGGGAGAAAGTGGGAACAGGGTACTGAATTAGACGATCAGCCATGATCTTTTTTGAATGGCGGAGCAGACCCGAAGGGCCTACTCCTGCTCCTATTTTCTATGTTTCAGCAATATTCGCGACTCCTCAGATACTGAAGCAGTCAGTTTCCATATGCAGCAAGACCTGCACAACATTCAGGCTTGGGCTGACAAGTGGCAAGTAACATTCACGCCACACAAATGCCAGGCAACGACCATCTCCAACAAGAGAGAATCCAACCATCTCCACTTGACATTGTTACATTACCATCACTGAATTCCCCCACTATCAACATCCTGGAGGTTAGCTTTGAACAGAAACTGAACTGGACCAGCCATATAAGTACCGTGGCTACAAGAGCAGGTCAGAGACTGGGAATTCTGCAGCAAGTAACTCACCATCTGACTCCGCAAAGCCTGTCCACCAACTACAAGGCACAAGTCAGGAGTGTGATGGAATACTCTCCACTTGCCTGGATGAGTGTAGCTCCTGCAACACTCAAGAAGCTCAACACCATCCAGGGCAAAGCAGCCCGCTTGATTGGCACCCCATCCACTACCTTCAACATTCACACCCTCCACCACCGACACACAGTGTGTACCATCTACAAGATGCACTGCAGCGTCTCACCAAGGCTCCTTCAACATCAGCTTCCAAACCCGTGACTTCTACCACCTAGAAGGACAAGGGCAATAGATGCATGGGAACACCACCACTTGCAAATTCCCCATCAAGCCACACCATCCTGACTTAGAACTATATCGCTGTTTCTTCACTGGTTCCAAATCCTGGAACTCCCTTCCTAACAGCACTGTGGGTGTACCTACCGCATACAGACTGCAGCGGTTCAAGAAGGCAGCTCACCACCACCTTCTCTAGAGCAATTAGGGACGGGTAATAAATGCTGGCCTAGCTAGCGACGCTCACATCCCATGAATGAATTTTTCTTAAAAAGCACTGCGCGTGTAACTACACCACATGGACTACAGCTTTCAAGGCGGCAGCTCATCATCACCTTCTCAAGAGCAATTAGGGAATGGGCAATAAATGCTGGTGGTGTAGCCAGCGGCACCTCCACCCATGAAAGAATAATAAAAAAAAACCTGTTTCATTTTTTTGTCTCGATGGTACAAGTCTGAGGGAAAAATACATATAGTAGTGGAGAAGAAACCAATAGCACAACAGTAGTTGAGTATTCTCACACAAAATTTCTTTCCTTGAACTGTTGTTGGCTGATGAACAACATCTGTGACTTCATTACAATTCCTGAACATCCTTTAGAAAGTCTATAGATAATGGTTCAGGTGCCAACCATTTTACCAGCAGCATATCTCTCGTTAAAAAGTAACTGAATCTAAGTTCCATCACTGTTACTCTGTAAATAGCTGCTAACAAGTTAATACTGCAAAGACTCACTACTTTGGTTCCTACCTCCTGTAGCACTGCTTTCCATCTTCACACTCACAGGCTTGGGATCTTGCTTGCTTGAATTTTCATCATCTGCATCATCTTCACCCCACCAAGCAGGCTGCCCATACAGAGGGGTACCACGGGCTATAGGCAGAGAAGAAATATCTACTGGATGGTAAGGAACAAAAGAACCCATGGAGTATTAGTCGTCATGAACCATTTCTGCCAGTAAAAAAAAAAAAGAGTTGTGTGAATCCAAATCTAACAATTTAATGAATTTTCAGAGAAACAATTTAAGAACTTAATTGCAGGAACACTGTTCAGTTTGAACCACAAAAAGCACACTTCCCTTTCGTGAAGACACTCTTTGTAAATAAGTTCACCAAAATCTTATAACTATACTTATTAAATTTGTATTCCCTTGCTGATCACTTGGGCCTGTCTTATACTTACTACAGAGATACAGTAATCTTCTAAGACCCATAAAAACACAATATCCTATCACAAAGGCAAATATTTGAGCTTTTCCTTGATATATTTAGAACAGTTTAACACTGACTAAAGGTTTGCTCACACATGCATTGGCTTCCTTGTGCAAATTGAGAATCATTACATCATGCAGCATGCTGCTTACAGCCAATTAGCTGAAAAAGCATTAGGCAGCTGACCCATTATGAAACCCTAGCTCACATCTGCTGCAGCAGTTTTAGACTACCAAGTGTGTCATTATTATTGTAAACATTCTGCTCGTTAAAATTTGGACCTTTTGCTGAATATACAATTAAGCACTGTTTGAATGAGTAAAGGATAAAATAGACGAAAAGCTTAAATGCTGAAAAAAAGGAAAAGAAAAGTAAGAAAAAATTAGGTAGATGCTCATTAAAAGAATAGAAAATTTAAAAAGAATTGATGAAAAACAGAATTTAAAAAGTAATTGCAGTGCATCTCAATTCTAAAAAAATACCATACTACAGAACGTAAAGGTACCAGCTGCAAATTATTACATAAAATATGCTGGAGAAGCTGGAATTGTTGTCCTTAGAACATAGAACGCAGAGAGATGATTTGATAGGGGTGTGTAAGATCTGAAGAGTTTGCATAGAGTAAATAAAGGGAAACTCTTTCCAATGGCAGAAGGGTTGATAACCAGAGGCCACGGATTTGAGGTGATTGGTAAAACAACCAGAGGCGACATGGGGAAAAACCTCTTCACTCAATGAGTAGTCAGGCTTTGGACAGCACTGTCTAAAACTGTGCTGGATACGGATTCAACAGTATCCTTCAAAAGACAATTGGATAAATACACGAAGGAAAACAAATTGTAAGGATATGGGGAAAGAGTAGAGCAGTGAGACCAACTGGATTGCTCTTCGAAAGATCTGGAACAGACTTGATAATCTGAATGGCTTCCCTTCTGTGCTGTACTATACTATGATTTGATGAAAATCGTAATTCTCAGTTCTACTGTGTGAATGTTACGATGCAGAGTTTGTGCACCGGTGGCACGGGTGCAGAGAATAATCAGCAGCAGCTGCTTGAAAATGCACTAGATAAAATAGATACACTTTTGCGACTGCATTTTAATGTTTCATTTTTTTTTAAATCTCAGGAAGTGATTTCAAAGAAATAATCCAGTCTCAGGATTCAGGTAATGTTTTAAGCCACTCCAGATCCGCTCGTGCTATTCTCAACTAGATTGCTATGTTGGAATGTGTATGAGACAATCCAGTTGACATTTCTCTATGGTGCTGAAACCGAGAAAACATAGAAGAGGTGGCATATTTTTGGTATGTGCTCTGCATGGTTGAAGTTGATTTGAGATATATAACTGTATTCTATATTGTGTTTTACATCACCCAATATTTTATATTGCGTAATGTACTCATTTTATATTTTCAGAATATATTAGTTAAAACTACTTGTGAAATACAAAATTCTATGAACCTGGCAACCCTAGTAACGAGTAACAAAACTAGCAACCTTAAATGAAACAAAAGCTTTTAGCTATGGTCTTCAATCCCCCACCCACCCCTCCGCTCTCCACAAATAAATTTCATACCCTCCCATCATTTCCATTCCCCTCTCTGACCAGTACCTAAAGCTAAACGTACTGTTCACAACCTCAATCTCACTTCTGATTAAACCAATGCTTATTGTGAAATTCTCTGTTTATGAACTAGTGAAACATAAGAAATAGGAGAAGTAGGTCTTTTGACCCTCAAGCCTGCTCCACCATTCAGTAAAATCACAGCTGATCTGATTGTGGCCTTAACTCCAGTTTTCCTGCCTTCCCTCCATAACCCTTTACTCCCTTGTAGATCAAAAATCTGTCTAATTCAGCCTTGAATATATTCAATGACTCAGCCTCCACTGCTTGCTGGGGAAGAGAATTCCAAACACTAATAACCCCGAGAGAAGAAATTTCTCCTCATCTCCATCTTAAATGGGAGACTCCTTAATTTGAAACTGTGCCCCCTAGATCTAGATTCCCCACGACGGAAACAACCTCTCAGCATCTAACCTGTCAAGCCCCCTCAGAAAATTTTATGTTTTAATAAGATCACCAAGAACTCCAATGAGTAAAAGCCCAACCTACTCATCCTTTCCTCATAATACATAATAACTAGCTTTTACATAGAGCCTTTAAAATAGTAAAAATATCCCAAGCCACTTCACAGCAGTATGAGAAAACAAAATTTGACACCTTCTGCTTACTCATGTGACATCACATGCACAAGTATCAAAAAAGTTTGAACAACTTTACAGGTACGAGGATATCAATGATTTTTATATACCATTTTCGCCAAGCTCTGAGAGTTCAATACATAGAACAGAATACTTTTGTTATTGAATAAGAAATAAAATCTTTAGTGTTGCAGTAGACACTGTAATTTTAAAAAAAAATTAACTTCATACACCAGAAATTCCAACACTTGGACAATACAGCATCTGAGCATACTGAATTCTGTAATCTTAATTTGGCTGAAGTTACATTCAGCTACATGTATCTGGTTTATTCAGAACCTTTATTAACCTATTTAGTTATAGAACCTGCTAGAGCACTTTGTAATGGATGGTTGAGGTAATTATAAAGAAATACACAGCCCTAAGTTGGAATGAGTTCAAAACTAGCACTGAATTAAACTTACTCCCTTAATATTCAGTACTTTGATATGCTATTTACAAAGTACTTTCTTATTCTGCTGTTCCTGGTTCCTGAAAAATGGGTGGTAATGCAGCAGAGTGAACTGACTGCGTAAGCAGAGTCCTTCAATAACGAACAGACGCAACACATCAGGCAGCTAACTGAAAGTTACGAGACCAAAGACACATTTTAATACAGCAATGTTGAGGCATCCAAGGATATGTAGTTAAAATTATAAAAATAAAACTCATTCAGTATTAAAAAAGAAACATTTAGCAAATTACCTGAAGCTTTATGCATCTCTACTACATGAGTAATCACTTCAGCTTTGCCCTCTACAGAGTTCTCTAGTGCTTCCTTTGATCTTTCAGCCTCTGGAGGTTTCTGTGGTAACTGCAACTGGCTTGTAAACTTTTCATGCTAAAAAGAAGATTCAATAATTTCTGAAAATTCTGCTTTGAGTGCACAGACATTGTGATTTCTAAGAAATACATATCATCCCAAGACCAAACAATGGATGCAAAATATATTATACCATGTGACTCAGGCAGTTTTTCGGCAACCTTTGCTAACCTTACCTTAAGTGCTTCCTCTGGGACTCGCAGTTCCCCTCTCGCCACAGTAAACAAATTGGTATGTAAGGCATGTTAAGGATAGGTAGGGGAAAAAAAAAAAATCAGCATTGCAAACTAAAATACTTTTAACTGCTGAAACGCAACTGTCAAATTTTCCGATTGTTGCTGGAGAAGTTGTGGCAGGGAAATCAGCTGATAGTATTAAAGTTCGTTGCTTGACATTCAGTATATGTGCCTAGTATTCTAAATGATTTGCAGACATCCTCCAATCGTCTGCCAGGTACAACGTATTCTTTTAATAAGTGGACTGATTGAATAACACACAATGATGACGCACAAGGCAACAGTGAGGGTCTTAAAGGTGAGAGGGTGCTTAGAAAAGGGAGAAAGAAATCAAGTCAGATTTCTATTGCTGTTCATTATCAAATGATCCTTGCTAGTAAGTATGTACATGAGGGCAGGATCAGACTCAGCTGTGATGGCTTCCATCGTCAAACAGCCTCTTCAAACATGAAGAATAGCAACATCTAGTATTAACAGTGGCACCCAATGAATCACAATGCAGCAAGATTCACCACCTTCAAGAGAGGAGGGGAGAAAATTGGAAGCAAAAATAAAATCAAAGCAGTAATTCTTGCATACATTTCAAACATATATTCACAAATTTACAAGTAGTAATTGATGCCAATAGCATTTAAGGGAAGCTAGATAAACACATCAGGAAGAAAAGGTTAGGAAGATGTGCCGATAGGGTTTGGCGTATGAGGCGTGTTTTGTGGAGCATAAATGCCAGCATAGACGTTGGACCAAATGACCTATTTCTGTGCTGTTGACCCTAGAAACTGTATTTGCAACATTTTGTTTACTAACGAGACAGCTATTTTTGGAAAGGATATCATATCCAAATCGAAGTTTATCATCAATCTTCAGAGTGATGTAGGTTTGCTCTGGTATTCGGGCTTCATTAACAAATGTCTGAAAACACAGGCACCCTGGTTAGGAATCAGTGACAGGTTCCGATTTCATCAACCTGAAAATTTATCTATGTTTCTGTGTACATAAATATTATTTAGTATGGTTCTCTGAATCTATTAAAGAGTAAGCATTAGAAATTACGGTATTTTCCAAGTGTTACATATGCGCATCTGGATAGTGTTAAAACATGTAATAATTAAAAAGGTTCAAAACTAAGCACAAACCAGAATTTTTTCAAAGTCACTGACCAATAAGCAATGACTTGTCACATACCCCATTTAGACTGCCAAGGTCCTTTACTTTATGCTCATCTTCAGCAGAGTTATAGTTGATAACAGCATGTTGCTTGTCAACGCTGCGGGACTGTAAAAGAAAAATATTTCTCCACTTTTATTTTACTCAGAGGGCAAATAAAAAACACAACTGAAAAAACACATTAAAAATTCATCCAACTGCCACCGACCACGTGGAATCTCCTTTTTCTCATTTAATGTGTATTTGAAGATTGCTCAACACAGGATTGACTCCAAGTTACAGAATCTTTTATTACATTTATTTTACAGCTCCTGATTTAGATTATCTTCATTTGAAATACGATTAGTTTGGTATGGGGATTACACTAATAATTATTAATGATTCATCAACTGCATTTATATCCACCTTGCCTCCTCCCTGGATTATTTTAAAAAGACATTTTCAAAACCCTCCTCTTCGATTGTACCACTCTCTTCACTTTACTTTTCCTTTCCAGCTTGGCATCTTATTTGAGATGTCTTCTTGCACATGATGAGCATTACAGAGGAGCATCTGCATACACCAGGCCACTCATCTGGTCTGTAGGCTAGGATCTTGACCAATATTGTATAGTCAATATTGAGAAGGAATAAGAGTTTCTATGACGTACATACAGTGCAACCCTGCCGGTATATTAAAGTAATTGGGACGACCTCTAAGGTATCTGGGAAGATCCTTGCCTCCTGCACATATTGTAAAATTCAGCAACTATTTCCAGCCTTGATGCTTCTAGAGATTGGAAGTTTTTTTACAGCCTGCAAATTAAAACTGGGGCATCAAAGGCCTGTGCAATTAGTGTTTCAGAGTTGGAAGACAAGGTTGGATAGGTATTGTGAAGCTTTTCATTGCAAAGTCTTGAGGGACAAAGCCAAGCAGCTATTTAACCTAGCGGACAACTGTAATAGCCGGCCCCGATACTACTCCAGATTTTTCTTGGAGGCTTGCTCAGTGCAAACTGCTCCTTTCCCTCAACCACAACAATACACCCACAGACTGTGAAGGACAACTCCATACAACTTGACCACGAGTAAGCAGGGACTTTTCACTCCATTCCCGTTCTGCCCCAAAACTAATTAATTCACAAAACCAAGGCCATTTTCAACGTCCTGAACACAAGCAAATCATGCCAGTAATAATGTAAAAAAAGGATTTCTACACTACTGCTGTTAGACAAGTGATCTACAGTTTCCCAGGTAACACGTTACTCTAACTTTTACTTAACATATCAATGTAATCCCAGGCAGCGCTCAGTTATAGTGGTGGCTGATTGGCTGGGCTCACAGACCTAAGTTAAGAAAGGTAGAGTGCAGAGCACCATGGAAGAGGCCAAAGGAGATTTAAACAAAGGTGCAGCAGAATCAGCAGAGCATCAGAGAGAAAGGTTAAAAAAAATGAAAGTGACTTCATCCAAACCTAGAGTCCTCTGGATGTTAAGGAAATACAAGGCAAAAAAGGGAAGCTTATGCCTCGGACCCTACCAAATTCAGAGTCAAATTTTACATTCATGGCATTTTAAGAATCGTGAATTTCACGTATTTAAATCGTAAACATACGAACACACGAATTAGGAGCAGGAGTAGGCCACTCGGCGCCTCAAGTCTGCTCCGCCATTCAACATCATCATGGCTGATCTGATTGAAACCTCAACTCCACATTTCCGTCTACCCCCGATAACCTTTCACTCCCTTGCTTATCAAGAATCTATCTACCTCTGCCTTAAAAATATTCAAAGACTCTGCTTCTGTCACCTTTTGAGGAAGAGAATTCCAAAGACTCTCGACCCTCGGAGAAAAGATTTCTCGTCATCTGTCTTAAATGGGTGACCCCTTATTTTTAAATAGAGACCATTAGTTCTAGATTCTCCCACAAGAGGAAATATCCTTTCCACATCCACCCTGTCAAGACCCCTCAGGATCTTATGTTTCAATCAAGTCGTCTCTTACTCTTCTAAACTCCAGCAGATTCAAGCCTAGCCTGTCCAACCTTTCCTCATAAGACAACGTGCCCATTCCAGGTACTCGTCCAGTAAACTTTCTCTGAACTGCTTCCATTGCATTTACATCCTTCCTTAAATAAGGAGACCAATATTGTACACAATACTCCAGATGTGGCCTCACCAATGCCCTGTATAACTGAAGTATAACCTCCCTACCTTTCTATTCAATTCCCCCGCAATAAACAATAACATTCTGTTAGCTTTCCTAATTACATGCTGTACCTGCATACCAACCTTTTGCAATTTATGCACTAGGACACCCAGATCCCTCTGCATTTCAGAGCTCGGTAATCTCTCACCATCTAGATAATATGCTTCTTTTTTATTCTTCCTGCCAAAGTGGACAATTTCACATTTTCCCACATTTTACTCCATTTGCTAGATCTTTGCCTTTTCATTTAACCTATCTATATTCCTTTGTAGCTTCATGTCCTCTTCATAACTTACTTTCCTACCTATCTTTGTCATCAGCAAATTTAGCAACCATAAACTTTGATCCCTTCATTCAAGTCATTTATATAAACTGTAAAAAGTTGAGTTCCCAACACATCTTTCCAACCAGAAAATGACCTATTTATGCCTACTTTCTGTTAGCTAGCCAATTTTCTTTCAATGCCAATGTTACCCGCTGCACAATGAGCTTTTATTTTGCACAATAACCTTTGACATGGCACCTTATCAAATACCTTCTGGAAATCTAAGTACAGTACATTCACCAGTTTCCCTTTATCCACAACACGTTACTTCTTCAAAGAACTCCAATACATGGGTTAAACATGATTTGCCTTTCACAAAACCATGTCGACTCTGCCTGATTACCTTGATTTTTTCTAAGTGCCCTGCTATAACGTCTTTAGTAATAGCTTCTAAAATTTTCCCTATGACAGATGTTAAGCTAACTGGCCTGTAGTTTTCTGCTTTGTTTCCCTCCATTTTTGAATAAGGGAGTTACACTCATGGTGTCGCAACAAACCATGCAAATTATCTATTTGAAATGAAAAAAAGGTATGGGTGGTTTCTGGTTTCAAATGGTATTGATTATATATTCAAAAACTAATTATAAAAAGCTGAGTATAAACAGCTCATATTCTTTATTCTCTGTAGTCAGTGGTTGCATGTGAGCATGGAGACTCACATGCCTTAGATAATCTGAGACTTCATCTCCTCGCAATGTCTAGCAAAAACCTCCTGTCGTAGATTATTTGCACCAGGCAAGCAACCACAATTTTGTACATTACTTTGAATGTATATCCACAGCTTTGGGTGATCAAGTTTTTCCAATGGTATGTTGCCCCTTGCAAAAGTATTCACTTTTCCATTGTAACCAACTGATGATTTTCTGTCGACTTCTTAAAAGATGAAATCATTGCTTTTTTTTTTTGCGTGTTCGTTTTCCAGTGCAGCGCTGGATGCTCCCTTTCTGCTGTGATGGCTTTGGGACTAAGTGGTGTTGAACTGTTGCCTGCTGTGTGTGATCCAGTGAAACATGGCAGCTTGTACAAAACGGTATTCCACCATCAGCATGCAGAATCTAGCTTCCAAATTCTTTCACTCAATGTGCTGCAGTAATGGTTGCGGCCATTTTTGATTTGCTCTTTCTGGCATTCTCACTTGTCTGCTAATACTCGAGACTGCTTCTCTCAAAACTCCTCTGGAAGCTCTGCCTCATCTACCAATGAGTTGAGCATTGTGTCAATCACTAAAACGCACAATGTTCACAACAAGACCAGCAATCAGCGAGATGAGCCTTGTATCAATGAATAAAATGCACAAAGTTTGCAAAATAGCTTATTTCACAGAGGACCCGAAATTTCACGGTCCATGATGCATTTTTCACAGCCATGAATTTGGTAGGGCCCTATTTATGTCATATATGGAGAACTAAAGAGTGTTGAAAGCCGAGAGGAATATATAAAGTGTAGGGGTGAAGTTAAAAAGGGGGTCACAATATTAGTTAAAGAAATAATTACAGCTGTGAAGAGAGAGATGGTATACTAGAATGATTATTATATGAGACCAACATCAACTCCTTCTCTCTCCACAGCTGCTGCCAGACCTAAAGGTTCACAAAGGAAATCCGACCGAGCCTGAATGCTGGGCCTTGAAGTGCGACCCGACACGGCCCATGTCATCGGGTCCCGTTGGAGTCAGGTCAGGTAGCAGGCCTTTACATCAGTACATGGGTAAAGGCCTGCTACCCAACCTGGGCGGGACCCGACGACGTGTTGGGTTCGGGTCGGGAATTTCCCATATAAGGCTATCCAACAGGGCACTGCAGTGCTTTAGCCATACCTGCTGAATATTTCCATTATTTCTGTTTTTAGATCAAATGAGGCTATATAGTTTGAACTGAAGAACAATACAAAAATGTTTTATAAATAAACAGCAAGAGGAAAACCAAAGAAATATTGAAGACCAAATAGGAAAAGAGTGTGTGGAAGAGGATGTGAACCTTGTTCTTAATACTTTGTATCTGTTTTCACAACAGAGAAGGGTGATGCAGACCTTGTCGTTAAGGAAGTGGGATGTGAAATATTGGATGGGATAAAGTGAGAAGGGAAATATTTAGGGGTTTAGCATCTTTACAAGTAGATAAGTCACCAAGCCCAGATACATGTATCCCAGGTTGTTTAAAGAAAGGGAGGAAATAGCGAGGCTCTGACCATCATTTTCCAACCCTCTTTGGCTACAAGCAAGATGCCAGAGGATTGAAACACTGCTAACGTTGCACAGTTGTCAAAAAAGGGAGAAAGTGATAGACCAAGTAGTTACAGGCCAGTCAGCCTAACCTCAGTGGTGGGCGAATTATTGCAAAAAATTCTGAGGGACAGTATTAATCATCATTTAGAAAGACACGGATTAGTCAAGGACAGTCGGCATGGATATAGGGGAAGGCCATGTTTGACCAACTTGATTGAATTTTTGAGGAGGTAACAAGAGAGTCAATGAGGGCAGTGTATTTAATGTAGTCTACATGGATCTTAGCAAGGCTTTTTGACAAGGTCCCACATGGTAGACTGGCCAGAAAAACAAAACTCCATTGGACCCAAGGGAAAATGGCAAGTTGGATCCAAAACTGACTTCAGTGGCTGGAAGCAAAGGGTAGTGGTCGAAAGGTGTTTTTGTGACAGGAAGCCTGTTTTCAGTTGGGTTCTGCAGGGATCAGTACTAGATCCCTTGCTTTTTGTGGTATATGTCACTAATTTAGACTTAAATGTTGGGGGCATGATCAAGAAGTTTGCAGATGATACAAAACTAGGTTGTGTGGTCAAGAGTGAGGAAGAAAGCTGTAAACTGCAGGAAAACATATTAGGTGGACAGAAAAGTGGCAAATGGAATTCAGTCCCAAGAAGTGTGAAGGAATGCTTTTTGGGGAGGAAAGCAAGGCAAGAGAATACACAATAAATGGTACGGCACTGGGAAATGTACAGAAACAGAGGGATCTTGAAGTGCATGTCCACAGATCCCTAAAGGTAGCAGAGCAGGTAGATAAGGTTGCTAAGATACTTTCCCTTATTAGCCAAGGCATAGAATACAACAGCAGAAAGGTTATGCTAGAACTGTATAAACTACATAAAGTACTACTTAGGTTGCAGCTAGATTACTGTGAACGGTTAGGGTCAACGCATTACAGGAAGAATGTGATCGCACGAGAGAGAGAGTACAGAGGAGATTTACAAGGATTTTGTCAGGACTGGAGAATTTTAGCTATGGGGAAAAATTGGATAGGCTGAGGTTATTCTCTTTAGAACAGAGGAGGCTGAGGGGAGTTAATTGAGATATATAAAATTTTGAGGGGCTTAGATAGAGTGGATAGGATAGACCTATTTCTCAGAGCAGAGAGATCAATAACCAGGGGCATAGATTTAAAGTAATAGGTAGAAGAATTAGAGAGGAAGTGAGGAGATTTTATTTTCCACCCAGGGGTAGTGGGTGTCTGGAATTAAATGCCTAAAAGGGTGGTAAAGGCAGAAACCCACATTGCATTTAAAAAGTACTTGGATATGCATTTGAAGTGCCACAACCTACACAGCTATAGTCCAAGAGCTGGAAAGCAAGATTATGCTGAATAGCTCTTTTTCGGCCAGCACAGACACAATGGGCCAAATGGCCTCCTTCTGCGCCGTAAATTTCTACGAGGATGGGTACTGTTAATCAGATTTATCAATTCACCGAAATATTTGTTTGAATATTAACTATCTGTCCCATTTTTATTTCTGCTAGTTTTACATTATGCCCAGGTGGCTTTCACTATTGTTTCTGCGAATCAGTAGTGTAAGCAGAACGGTTTTCCTGAAATTGTGATTTTGTGTCAGGAGCCAAAGAATGTATTCACACAGAGATCCTCACAAGATCACGCCCTCCCATGTTTCCTGACCCTCACATAATGCATGGAGATTCGAGAAATACTTATTCAATACATCACATGGTTTTGGGTGGGATGAGACGTGTATATATTGTAATACACAAAGTAGCGCAATGGTGCGGGACAGGCTGGATGAACCAGAACGCCTTTCCCCGTTCATCACCTTCATATGTTTATACATCCCCAACAACTTAGTATGAACTGCAGCTCACTGTTCCACCCATTCCTCCAGTATTTCTACTATTTTTTAATATTAATCATTGTCCAAAGTTCCATAAAGTATTCAGTAGTTTGGCATCTAATTCTGGTAAAACAAAATTGGACATGGTTCAAAAAGATTTGTTGCTCAATTAAAATAAGTTATAACATGACTATAAAAGGAGTCAGGATTTACAGAAAAAGTGTACATTTTACACTAAAAATATACTATAAAAGACTACTGATTAACGATAGTGAAGGAAAAAGCATTTTTAAAAGAAATATTAAGTGATTAAAAGCTCATGTGGAGCATGATCCTGTTGGACTAAATGCCCCGTTTCTGTGCTGTAAACTTCTATCTTCTATGCATGTTCAACTGTACTGAAAAGTCTGGGGTACATTCAAGTAAATTAGCACAATGACAGAATCTGCCTTTGTGATAAGTATTTCATACATATTTTGGTATAAAAAGGATGAGTACAGAATACTCTTACACAGACTGATTTATATCGGAAAGTAAAAAAATATCTAGGTGATCGTTAGTCTTCACTATCATTTGTGCACGGCAGGAATCAAGTCCAAATGTAAGGCATTATTGTCTTTTGAATCCTTGAAGCAATTAGTCAGTTGCATATAGCATTGAGGTAAATGGACAGTTAAAGCATTCATTAGTAAAACAGATTAAGATTGATGTAATGCACTAGGAAAGTAAAGCTGCATACAGGAGGTGGATTAGGGAAAAACCTGGCCAGGGTGTCTTCCCTATACTGCTGAAGCAAGCCTCCCACTGAATCTATGCATGAACAAAGTTCTGAAGCCGGGAATTTGGTGAGTGTGGGAATTGGGCGCAGTGTGGGAACAGGTGCTGTTCTGGTCTTTTACAGAACTAGGAGTGGTCAGAGTGCAAGCGGGACACAGCGAGACCCGAGAGCTGAAGTCCAGAGACATTAATTAGGTAAGATAAGATGTAGAATCAATTTGGTTGGAGATAATAAATAGCAAGGGAAAGGAGTCACTGGAGGGAATAGTTTATAGGCCCTCTAAGAGTAGCCACATTGTAGGAGAGAGTATAAATCAAGAAATAATAGGGGCTTGTAGGAAAGGTACAGCAATAACTGTGGCAATTTTAATCTTCATATCGATTGGACTAATCAAATTGGCAAAGGCAGCCTAGAGGATGGGTGCATAAAGTGTATAAGGGCCAGTTTCTTAGAACAATACGTTCTGGAACCAACCCAGGAGCAGGCTATTTTAGAGTTGGTCATGTGTAATAAGGCAGAATTAATAAATAACCTCATAGTAAAGTATCCGCTAGGCAAAAGTGATCACAACATGATAGAATTTCACATTCAGTTTGAGGGCAAGGGGTTTGGATCGGAAATGAGTGTCTTAAACTTAAATAAAGGCAATTACAAGGGTATGAAGAATTGGCTAAAGTGGACTGGGAAAATAAATTAAAAGAAAGACAGTAGAGAAGCAGGGGCAGACATATAAGGAGATATTTCATAATGCTCAAAGATATTGAGAAAGAAAGACTCTGAGAAGGATACACCATCTGTGACTAACTAAGGAAGTTAAGGATACTATCAAATTGAAAGAAAAGGCGTGCAATGCTGCAAAGATTATTGGTAGGACAGAAGATTGGGAAAATTTTAGCAACCAGCAGAGGAGGACTTAAAAAAAAAGAGAAATTAGAGTGAGAGAGTAAACTAGCAAGAAATATAAAAAAGACAGTAAATGCTTCTACAAATACACATAAAGGAAGAGTGTAGCTGAAGTAAGTGTTGGTCCCTTAGAGGATGAGACCAGGGAATTAATAATGGGAAAGGAAATGGTAGAGACTTTGAACAAGATTTTTGTATCTGTCTTCACAGTATAAGACACAAAAAGCATCCCAAGAATAGCAGAAAATCAAAAGGCTAAAGGGAGGGAGAAACTTAAAACAATCACTATGAGAGAAAAAGCACTAGGAAAACGAATAGGACTAAAGGCTGACAAATTCCCTAGACCTGATGGCCTGCATCCTAGTATTTCCAAAAAAGCATTCGCTAATGTGCCACATAAAAGGTTACTACACAAGATGGTGTTTCGGGTATATTAGCATGGATAGAGGATTGGCTAACAGGAAACAAAGTCAAGATAAATGGGGCATTTTCAGGTTAGCAAACTGTAACTCGTGGGGCACCACAGGCATCAGTGTGGGGCCTCAACTATTTACGATCTATATTAATGACTTGGATGAATGGACCAAAAGTATCATAGCCAAATTTGCTGATGATATAAAGATAGGTAGGAAAGCAAGTTGTGAGGAGACCAAGAGTCTGCAAACGGGTATAGCTAGGTTGAGAAAAGACTGAGCAGGTTGGGTCTATACTAATGAGAGTTTAGAAGAATGAGAGGTGATCTTATTGAAACATGTGAGATTCTAAGGAGACCTGACCGGGTAGATGCTGAGAGGATTTTTCTCCTTGTGGGGGAATCTAGAATTAGGGGGCTGTTTCATTAATCTTTGGAATGCTCTTCTCCAGACAGCTGTGGAGGCTGGGCTAGACAAAGTTTTGATCTACAAGGGAGAAAAGGTTTATTGGGGGCAGGCAGGAAAGTGGAGTTAAGGCCACAATCATATCATGATCTTATTGAATGGTGGAGCATGCTTGAGGGGCCGAATGGTCTACGCCTGCTCCAATGTTCTTATGTAACAGGGAAAATGGTATCTGTGGAGCTATTTCCTGACATATTGAGATCATATAGGTACAGAAGAGAATTTTTTTGTTGCTGAAAACACCCACACATATAAAACCAATGAGCAATATACTGGTAACACTGACATTAGACAGAGCTTGTTAGCAATGAGTATCCCCGCTTTGACTTTGCAAATGCTTTTGCTTACATTTAGACAATGAGCAGGAAAATTATGTTAAAATAAAAACACAATGCTGAACCATTCAAAACACATGTTGATATTCTCTAAAAGTCAACACAGCGGCGCAGTGGTTAGCACCGCAGCCTCACAGCTCCAGGGACCCAGGTTTGATTCTGGGTACTGCCTGTGCGGAGTTTGCAAGTTCTCCCTGTGACCGCATGGGTTTTCGCCGGGTGCTCCGGTTTCCTCCCACAGCCAAAGACTTGTAGGTGGATAGGTAAATCGGCCATTGTAAATTGTCCCTAGTGTAGGTAGGTGGTAGGGAATATGGGATTACTGTAGGGTTAGTATAAATGGGTGGTTGTTGGTCGGCACAGACTCGGTGGGCCGAAGGGCCTGTTTCAGTGCTGTACCTCTAAATAAACAAATAAAGAAAGAAAGATCCATCTTCCGATGTGCTATACTGGCATATCTATTACAGTTTATAAATCATGGTATTAAAATTATTCAGCAAAAGACATTAATAGTTCCGAAGTTGTTTTAATTGGACATCCAGGTGTTTTTATACTAGTATACACAGTGGCCAAACCAGATCAAGTGCAGAAGTTTTAGATATTTTAGGTACAAAGTACATAAGCATGGCGGACAGCCATAAAGGCGGGGCTAAAGTGTGGCGAGTCGAAGAGACTTAGCAGTTGGCAGGAAAAAAGAGAGAGGGGCAAGGGAAGAGCCAACTGTGTAACAGCCCCGACAATCAATTTTTTCTGCAGCACCTGTGGAAGAACCTGTCACTCTAGAATTGGCCTTTATAGCCACTCCAGGCACTGCTCCACACACCACTGACCACCTCCAGGCGCTTACCCATTGTCTCTCGAGATAAGGAGGCCAAAGATAACATAAGCACAGTAGAAATTCTACAACAACAGCAATCAATAATGTTAAATCAGCATTTAAACTGGACAGCTACTCAGCGGAAAAGCTAAACATCTAGGTTAGATCACTTCTAGTCATCGAAGAAAACCACACAACGTTCTGCAAGGCTCAAATTCCAGCCACATTCACACTACATCCTAATAACATGCATTACGGTTTAATGCATTCATATCTGTTCAGCACTGCAGAGTGTAAATAAACAATGAGTTTGGAGACCTTTATAGTCCACATCTATTAATTCCAAGTCACCGATAATTTGAATATGCTTTATTGTAATTGCTTACTTTGAATCACTGGATTTAAGAACAACTGAA
The DNA here is from genome assembly GCF_036365525.1 of Heterodontus francisci. Lineage (NCBI taxonomy): Eukaryota > Metazoa > Chordata > Chondrichthyes > Heterodontiformes > Heterodontidae > Heterodontus > Heterodontus francisci. Next base: position 108,327,061 of record NC_090383.1, read on the forward strand.
TTAAGAGTAGACTGCATTTTGTTTATACAACTTTCAAAGTTACAATAAAGACTTACCAGAAGCTGGTAAGAGAATCAAAGATGTTTGGGTAGGCTGGGCACCCAGATATTTGAAATTTTTTTAACTGCATTATTTTCATCCCTTTTTCTGGCAACTATTTTTTCAACAAGCAACGGATTACTGTGAAAAACACAATGCTATCCACCAAACACTTCCAGCAGGTATAGCACCAACAGTCACAAAGTAAAGCTCTCCTTTAATTAATTCAAGAATGCACCTAGAAGAGCACTGCATTCTGCAACAGTGCAACAGTTCCACCTTTCACACCAAGTTTCTTTATGGTTTTTCTGAGCAAGACTGCCAATGTAATGCCAAATAAGGATCAAATCGAGCGACAGATCTATGTTCACTAGAAACTGGGTTGAGACTTCTCAAACTCTTTTTACTTAAAATCCTTAAAGCTAAGAGACAGAATGGATATTTATCCCAACTGAGTGCGACTGAAATCCAGGACGATTGGTGCAAGACACACTATGCCACCTAATTCCTCCTTTAGCAGAGATATTTCAGACAAACTTGAATACAATGGGCCACAAAGATTTCAAAAATGATCCTTCTTACGTTGCAAAAATAATGCATTAAGAAGTGATGCACAATAAAGAGAACATGCAACCTTACAAAGGTTGGGTACTCATTTCTACTCTTCATCCATTTTAAACTAAAAGGGTTCATGTCTGCACATATTTGTTGCTCAGGGAGGAGAAGGGATACGAGAAAAGTGCAAGTGCTGATTCACACTGCACTAAATCCATGTGACAACTTTTTTTTTAAAGTTCTATTTCACTAAAATGTGACACACAACTTTAGGAAACAAACTCCAATCCTAAAAAAAACTTGTTCATATATTCTTCCTACTCACTCGTATCTGCAGGACTTTGCACACTTTGGCCATCTGGAAAAAATTTAAACATGAAGTTATCCAAAATAAACGTGCATAAAGAGGAGGGGAGAGAAAACAAAAGCTTTAAAAAATGCTGGAAAACACTAGGGTTAACTCTTTTGGCAAATCATAAAAACAGAAATGAACTTGTGTGTGACATATGCAAAGATGGTAATGAATCCATGTTGAAAAAAACACTACACCACTAGCCTGATTAAATTTGAAGTCAATAATGTTGGATTTGAGACAAATATTAGATGTGGCAGTAATGAAGCATTTCATTTTGGATTCATTCAAACTGCTACTTTCTTCTTCCAAGCCGAATATATACAAAGAGGAAAAATATTCACAGGATCAAGTTGATGTCTCAAGAGTTTTAATTTCTTACTGGCTGATACGGTTTACTGTAAATACTATAAATTATTTTAATAAATGCCTTCAAGAGATTGAAACAAAAAGAAAATCTTGAATTATCTTGCTGGCAGTTTGAGTTCAGATGTGTATATAGCATAAGACTGCATCTATAGCCTTGCTATATTTCTTGAGTCAGTTACCTGCAACATCAATTCACAGTCATCCCGGCCTACAAAGATCATCTCACGTGGCAGCCGGTGACGTGTACCTCCGCTGCTCACCAAAAACCAGGATGTTAAGCTCATTTTCTGCAGTTACCAAATGCTGTTTCAAGGCTACGTCATCCTGTAGAGAGAGAAAAAAATATTTTTAGGTTCACTTATTTTTCCACAGTATTGCTAGAAGCATACTATGCATCCTCCCATAAACGTTGGTGGATTCTGTGTGCAGATTAAAGCCAGATGTCAGAAGCCATCACAGGAAATGACAGAATCTGCTGGATTTGAAGATGGCTGGAAATTTATACACAAGTCACCAGCTGTTATAATGTGCAGCTGCTTGATACTTGCAGCTTCTGAAAATTAACAGCCAATGGAAAAAAACAACAGCAAAAGCAATTAAATGTAATTTCTTTTTACATTGCTCTGATTTCCTATGGAGTTATGTTATGTATGTTGCAAAGCTCTTCCCACATAGCATCAAAAGCCTTTTGTAAACTGAATCATTGCATCACAACAGATGCATAGCTTTCAACCACTTAAATAGTGGCGTTATTGTTTGACATTTGTGAATGTGCTGTATGACAGACTTTGAATGGCTACGATGTGAATACGTTATCGCTCCAGAAGTAACTGCCTCCAAGGGAACTGATTTCATGTCTTGTCGAAGAGTAGAAGTATTTGCAATATTTGGCATTCTTTAACAAAAAATTAAACCTCCAGCTTTACTTTGCAAGAATTTTTCCTTTAAAAAAAATGAAGATTATAGTACAGTAGTTTATAGTATATATAGTATATATGTGTGCAACATATATCCAACTACTGGTAAGCTTAAACATTTTTCCTAATTTCTGTACAAAGAAAAATGGAACCCGTAAATTGCCACTGATTTCCTTCTATAACAAGGAGTCTATTAAAAAAAAATCTCAAGTACCAGAACAACTTGCACCCACTGCTACCAGTTTACAGATATGAATAGGAAGCATGCTTATATTGACACTGATCAGTTCAACTTGATGTCATTTTTCCCTAGACTGTGTTTAATAAATTTATCACACTCTTAAAACTCAGTATAGTGGAACCTTACTACTGATAACTTGGAGGCCAAATAAAAAGAAACGAGACTGACAAATTCAGTTTTATTAAAGCACTGTCAACTAAAATCACTATGGAAAAGTTACAGCTTACAAACAGTGTTACAATACTTCAGTTATTGAGATTTAAGTTCAAACAGCCAGGTCATCATACTGGATCAGACAGTGCACATAAATTTTCTTTATCCATCCAACAGAAGCCCATACCACAAAGTTTAATGTGCAAAAGAACTTTTAGCTTACATGAAAAGCTGAAGGACATATACACAAGTTTATGAACCTCAATAGAAATTGATAAATATGAAAATTGCATTTGAAATTTCAGTAAATTGGAAATTGATTGTCCTGTGTATAATTCGATTTACTGTACATATATTACAATATCAAATTGGCACAAGGAATGATAAAGTGGTTGTATATACCAAATTGGGAGGCATGAATAACTGCAAGGAAGAGTTAAGGAGATTGTAGGAGCATAGCCAACTTAGCTAATAGGCAGATAGCTAGCACACCACTTCAATGAAGTGAAATGAAGAAAAATAACAGTGAAAGGAATTATACCCTATTCAGTAAGATTGTTAGCAAGGTGGAGGAATACATATCTAGGAATGCATATTCAGGATTCTTTAAAAATGCAAGCGCAGCAAAAAAAGCCATTTAAAGACAAATGGGATTCTGGGTTTTATTGGTTAGACCAATGGAGTATTGCATCCAGTTCTAGGAACCCCACTGCAGAAGGGATATGAGACCCATCAAAAGGATACAGTAAAGAGTCATTAAAATATCACAGGAAGATAAGAATGCACTGGAATTAAGGGGAAGCTAGATAAGTACATGAAAAAGGAATAACGGGATATGTTGATAGGGCAAGATGAAGTAAACAGAGTGGGAGGAGACTTGTGTGGAGCACAAAGACTGGCCAAATGGACTACTTCTATGCTGTAGTTTCTGTGTATTCTATGCAATGCCTTACATAGAATTCTATGTAAGGACTAGAATAGGCCACTTTGGTTCATCTAGTGAGCTGCAGATCTCTACAGAAGACATGTCATTAATAAGGGGTTACAGATGAGAAGAAAAGCTTGAAGAAAAGTAAGGCTTCTCTCTACTGGAGCAGTTAAGATTAAGGGGAAATCTAATAGAGGTTTTCAAAATTATAAAAGGTCTTGAGAAGGTACTGAATGATTGCTTCCACTGTTTGATAAATTGGCACCAAGGCATAAATTTAGTGTTATCACTAGAAGAATGAAAGGGGAAAATAATTTTTTTTGCACCAAGTGTGTTACTGGAACAGGGAATGCTTTTCCACAATGGCTAGTGAGGTGGAGAATATAGCATTATTTAAAAGAAAATTAGATAAGCATTTGAAAGAACACATAAAAAAAGGAAAGAACATATGAAAAAGGGGAAAAAAGCAGGAAAATGGGATTAGTAGATAACTCCAGTTGAAGAGCTGATATGAATACAAAGAACATATGACCTCCTTCTAACTTACAGAATTATGGGGCCATACTATATGTTAATGAAGTTTTAACTTAAAAAAAAAATGCAGAAATACCACATAGTGTGCTTTACATTTCCTCCATCCAAAAGTACTTGATTGGCTGTAAAGAGTTTTAGGACATCCTGGGGTCATGAAAGGCGCTATATAAATGTGAATCTCTTTTTCTTTAATGCACAGAAGTGTGTTCATTTGTCTGACAGAGTTCAGCAAATTCAAATTCCAAGTAGTAACAGGAAAATGAATTGGATTAGACTTCCATACCCCTTTTATGAAAACAAGCTATAAAGATGAGTTTTGGATAAATTCATTAAGAAATGATGGTCAAGATTAAAGCCCAAATCTATTTGTGAGCTAATTCTAATAACATCCATCAGAAAACAAAACTGCAAAAAAGTCATGTCATGGAATTGAAAGATTTTATGAAGAACTCAAGGCCGGGTTTTCAAACTTGTAATCTGAGAAGGAGGATCCCTCTTTAGTTACAGAGCTGTCCTCATCTTTCACCCTAAGCATTCATCCCAACATTCAATGCGAAAGTAATATAGATCTGGAGTTTTAAAGCTCTGTTTGGATTGTTGAGCTGTTGCTTCACTAAACGTTGATATTCATGTGGTTGTCCACTTACTTGTCTATCACACTACAAATGAAAATAGCCTGCCTTCTCATTCGCTACATATATATCTTTATGGTCAAGCAGCATAAGCCACTTGAGAGATTTTGCAATAATTTTGTCAAGACTCACACTGACTGTCTTGATGTAGCAGAAGTCTATGGCATCATATCCACAAACCTGCAGAACAAGGTCACAGACCTGAAACGTGAATTCTGTTTCTCTCTCCACAGATGCAGCCAGACCCGCTGAGTATTTCCAGCACTTTCTGTTCTCATTTTGGAACTGTAACTACTGACCAACGTGTTCTGAAAAGAACCTGAGTCAGTAACCTCACCTTTAATTATCTGGCACTCGCTAATTTTCCAAATCACTGTTTTGGTATTGAAATAATGTGGAGTCCAGAACAATGTTCAGTCCATATTTCGGCTTTAATCTTGATGAAATCCAAGTCAGATTTTCAGCATCAAGAACAACTTGAAATACAGATGAGCAAACAGCTGGCAAAACACCAAACACCATGTGTACTTACTGAAATTTGACAGGAACACAAAGTCAAAACCTTAGATTTTAACTTTCTGCCATTCAGAAGCTGGAAAGTGTTGCTGCTTTCCAAAAAGCTGCCACATTGGGAGCTAAGACAATTCAGTATAATCTGTCTGAAAAGCTCAAGATCACATTCTATATCTGAGGAAAACAACGTCATAGAGATGAATGTCTACTCTGTTAAGTGTTACGTGAATGAGCTTCCAACAGAAATCAGGAGCAGAGTTACTAGGGCTGTTATTAACCTAAAAGATGAATTGCAGCAAAAATTCTTCAAATCTAAGGATAGCAGAGGTGCATCTCAGCACCAAAAAGAGTAATCCCAAACAGTTCAGCAGAGATGCGTTTACATTGCATTGGAAGGGAAAGTCTTCGGGTCCAAATGTAGGTTATTCCTGCAGTTTGCGATCTAATGAAGTTGATCTGAAAAGACAGTGTTTAAAAAGAATTCCATTCTTCAAGGGCAAAAAAAACTCATTTTTCAAGGGCTACAAGAGTAAAAGATGAATTCTTCCTACGTGACCTTGTGCTTTTTTTTTTAATACTGCTAGTTCTCATGAGTAATAAATTATTCTTTAGCATTCTATTGTTTTGCCCACCCTCATTTAGACAGTCCTAAAAACTGTGGCAAAGCAAGATCATTTGTCATTTAATGATAATACTGCCTGTTGAAACTGATCAAATGGCTTTCACGATGATAAAAATGAAGTCATCCAAGACCCCCCTCTTGACTTCAGATCACAGATAATTTTTAAAACAGAAATGCATGATACTCCGAGAATTTCAGTTCCTCTTAAATGGCCAAGGACAAAGACCGTCTTGTTTCTGTGGTCGAAAGCAGTGTAACCCACATTAAAGAACTGCATCAGCTGAATGCTGTAGCTCGCAACCAATCTGAAAAGCTGATAATCTTCATGCTATTTTCTGAATAAAAGCCATTTCCTTCTTCCACGTATAGGAATACAATTTTTTCTGTGTCACCATTGTTTAATCAAAAAAGTTGCAGTTCTTTGATGCTTATCTGGTTAATTTACTGAAAATCTGGGAGCCTCAGCAAGCCTGTATGTATTAATTTTGTACGATAAATTTACATTGTCACTATAATTGCACAACTGTAACAAAATAGCAAATGAGAATGTCCAAAGTAAAACTAAAGCTTTCTGCAACAGTTGTTTTACCTTCATAGAATGAGGGGAAATGGAGAAAACATTAATAGCAATATCTTCAGATAAAATTTTACAGTAGTTGGATGATGCAACAGCTTGCAACAGGCCAACATAATCATGACTTCATCGCTTGCCCTAAGACAGTGCATTGCACTATTTGCAGCAGTATTCAGGCAGAATTTGAGGAACAATGTTGCTGCAGGACTGTGCAATTCACCTGTGTTACAATTGACTAAGAAATGCTTCATAAGGATAATGGACAGTCCAAAGATTGGAAATGTGCCTTTGGTAGCAAGTATTTATGAGATTGATAATCAAATAAAAAGGGTGTGGAAAAAAAAACTATTCTTACACACCTCCAAGCAACTACAGAAGCACACTGGTAGGGCCTTGTCTGCAACTTGCCAGCCTACCATCTTGACCAAAGAACGATAGATCAGGAAAAATGAAATGCTGTCACAAAATTAAGTAATGAACAATTTCAAATATTTAGCACAAACATTTTATAATTTGTATATTTAAAATTATGATTAATTCACAATTATCTGCCTTACCAAAGTACGAAAATTCCCAAAAATATACATTACCAAAATTTTGGGGGATATATCTGATGTAAGCAAATCACTTCCATCTGGGTTACACCAAAATGAATTATAACTCATGACAGCCACAAGTGTTCATTTTTATGGAAATATACATGTATGGAGGTATAGCATGAAGCTCACCAACTTGTAGCAGAAGACAGTTTGACAAGAGAAACCTCATCAATGTTATCTACTTTGACAAGTTAGTGTTCAAATACTAAATATTGATAATCCAATACTATTTTGAACAACATCAAGAGGAGGAAATCAGTTACTGTTAGAATCTAAAATCTGGTTATAAAGATGGCATGGCTTTTCCAAAGTATACAAACTTATCATGTACCAATTCATAAGAATTCACTTTCAAGAAGAACTCATGATTTGATGAAGAAAGATACTTCTGATGCTTGCACAGAATCATATAAATTCACAGCACAGGAGGTGGCCATTCGGCCCATAGTGTCCGTGCAGGCTGACAAAGAGCCATATAGCCTAAACCCACTTTACAGCTCTTGGTCCATAGCCCTGTAGGTTACAGCACTTCAAGTGCTTATCCAAGTACTTTTTAAATGTTATGAGAGTTTTTGCTTCGACCACCCTTTCAGGCAGCAAAAAATCTCTCCTCGTATCCCCTCTAAACTTCTTACCCCAAATCTATGCCCCCGGTTATGGACCCCTCAACCAATAGGTCATTCCTATCCACTTTATCTAGACCCCTCATAATTTTATACACTTCAATTAAGTCTTTCCTCAGCCTCCTCTATTTCAAAGAAAACAACCCTAGCACAAATAGAGGATTGGCTAAGGAGACCAAAACTCTAGGTACTCCAAGTAAGGTCTCACCAGTGCCCTGTATTGTTGTAGCAAGACTTCCCTACTTTTATTCTCCATCTCCCTTGCAATAGATGCCAACATCATTTGACTTCCTAATTACTTGCAGTACCTGCATGCTAACCTTTTGCGATTCATGCACAAGGACACCAGATCCCTCTGTACTGCAGCATTCCGCAGTTTCACTGTGTAAATAATATTCTGCTTTTCCATTCTTCCTGCCAAAGGGAACAACCTCACATTTTCCCACATTATACTCCATCTGCCAAATTTTTGCCTACTCACTTAACCTATCTATAGACACTTGGTGTTCTCCTCACAACTTGCATTCTGACCTATCTTTGTATCGTCTACAAATTTGGCTACAATACACACGGTCCCTTCATCCAGGTCATTATTATAGATCATAAATAATTGAGGCCCCAGCACTGATCCCTGTGGCACTCCACTAGTTACAGTTTGCCAACCTGAAAATGCCCCATTTATCCTCTATTCATGCTAATATATTATCCACAACACCATGAGTTCTTATCTTGTGCAGTAACCTTTTATGCGGCATCTTATCGAATGCCTTTTGAAAATCTAAATACGCTACATCTGATGGGTTCCACTTTTTCAACCCTGCTTGTTACATTCTCTAAGAACTCTAATAATTTTGTCAATACAATCTCCCTTTCATAAAACCATGCTGATTCTGCCTGATTACATTATGATTTTCTAATGACCTGCTACTACTTCCTTAATAATGGATTCTAGCATTTTTCCAATGACAAATATTAGGCTAACTGACCTATAGTTTCCTGCTTTCTGTGGCCCCACTTTATTGAATAAAGGTGTTACTTTGCAGTTTTCCAATCTGCTGGGACCTTTTCAGAATCCAGGGAATTTTGGAAGATTACATCCACTATCTCTGTAACCACTTCTTTTAAGACCCTAGGATGCAGGCCATCAGATCCAGGGGACTTGTCAGCCTTTAGCCCTGTTAGTTTTCTTTGTACGTTTTCTCTTGTGATAGTGATTGTACCTCTTTTTGCCTCTTGATTTTCTGCTTTTTTTGGGATGCTTTTTGTGTCCTCTATTGTAAAAAGATACAACATACTTGCTCAAAGTCTCTGCCAATTCCTTTTTTCCCATTAATAATTCCACAGTCACATCTGCAAAGGGACCAACACTTACTTTAGCTACTCTCTTCCTTTTTATACATTTGTTCAAGCATTTACTGTTTTTATATTGCTTGCTATCTTCTCACATTCTAATTTCTCTGTTTAAAAAAAAAGTCAACCTCTGTTGGTTTCTGAAATTTTCCCAATCTCCTGGCCTAACAATAATCTTTGCAGCATTATATGCCTTTTCTTTCAATTTGATACCATCCTTAACTTCATTAGTTAGCCATGGATGGTGCATCCTTCTCAGAGTCTGTCTTTCTCAATGGAATATATCTCTGTGGAATGTTATGAAATATTTCCTTAAATGTCTGCAACAACTTCCCTACTATCCTACCTTTTATTTTCCCAGTCCACTTTAGCCAGCTCTGTCTTCATACCCTTGTAATTGCCTTTAATTTAAGTTCAAGACACTCACCTCAGATCCAAACGTTTCGCCCTCCAACAGAATGCGAAATTCTATCATGTTATGATCACTCTTGCCTAGAGGATTCCTTCACATAAGGTCATTTATTAATCTTGTCTCATCACACATTACCAAGTCTAAAATAGTCTGCTCCCAGGTTGGTTCCAGAATGTATTAAGAAACCACCCCTAATACACTCTACGAACACATCCTCCAGGCCACCTTTACCAATTTGATTAGTTCACTGCATATGAATATTAAAATTACCCACAATTATTGCAGTACCTTTCCTACAAGCTGGCATTATTTCTTGATTTATATTCTGTTCTATTAGGGTGCCTATAAACATACCAGTGACTTATTTCCTTTGCCATTTCTTATCTCCACCCAAACTGATTCTACATCTTGATCTTCTGCGCCAAGATCATTTTTCACTACTGTACTCACCTCATTCTTTATCAAGAGCTACCCCACCTCCTTCTCCTTTCTTACTGTCCTTCCGAAATATCAAATACCTTTGAATACACAGTGGCGCAGTGGTTAGCACCGCAGCCTCACAGCTCCAGCAGTTCGATTCTGGGTACTGCTTGTGCGGAGTTTGCAAGTTCTCCCTGTGACCGCGTGAGTTTTCTGGCCGGGTGCTCCGGTTTCCTCCCACAGCCAAAGATTTGCAGGTTGATGGGTAAATTGGCCATTGTAAATTGCCCCTAGTATAGGTAGGTGGTAGGAGAATTGAGGGAAGGTGGGGATGTGGTAGGAATATGGGATTAATGTAGGATTAGTATAAATGGGTGGTTGATGGTCAGCACAGACTCGGTGGGCCGAAGGGCCTGTTTCAGTGCTGTATCTATAAAAAATATTTAGTTCTCAGCCTTGGTCACCTTGCAAACAAGTTTCTGTAATGGCTATCATATTGTACCCATTTATTTTTATTTGAGCTATCAGTTCATCTATCTTGTTAACCACACAATCTTCCTCTCCATCCATGGTCTACATCTGCAACACCAGCTTATCCAGGTTCCATTTCTATCTCTCCAAATGCAATCAGTACACCTCCATCAAACATGTCCCCTAACATGTCAACCCAGGGTTTCCCCAAAGCTTTACTGTGACATGCTGCATTTTCTCTCCTCATCCTCTCTACAGCCTGACAGTCAACTACACCACCCTCCTTGAACACCTCTCTTACTTTGTTCCAGCTCAGTGGGATTGTACTGTTAGAAAGCAGGAAATGGTGTAAAAGATGACAATACTTGGCAAGAGTCGAGGAGTAATATGAAAGGAACAGTAGCTCTATTGGTGTTGCATTTTAAACCACTGAACAAAAGGAAGGAGACAGATGAAGAGACACGTAGACAACTCAGATATACATGCAGAAATAACAAATAATAACGGGTGACCTTACCCAAGGATTAAGTTGGGGAAAATAAAGTAACAACTTGCATTTACATGGCATCTTCAATGTCGTCAAATGTCCAAAGACAATTCACATGGACAGTGTGGCAGAAAACCCACATGCCAAATGGAAAATATTAATTTAGTCGTAAGGAACTTTGCCCAAGACCCCTTGCTCACCCGGTTGCAACAGAAATTTGGGGGCTCTAGTCCGGCATTGTACCCACAAACGAGAAATTGATAGTGGGAAATCAAATTGATCCCCATCAAAAAAAAGGCTTCAATACAGGTTTTCTTCTGGTCTGTGTTGCTAGAATACGAATATGCTTGCATCCTAAGCCAGTACCTCCCCAAGCCAGGGTGAAGTACCTTGGGATAAGTTCAAGGCCATAGGACCATACAAATTAGGAGCAGGAGTAGGCCACTCGACCCCTCACGCCTGCTCCGCCATTCAATAAGTTCATGGCTGAACTGATTACTCCACATTTCCACCTACCTCCGATAAACCTTTCAGCCCCTTGCTTATCAAGAATTTATCTACCTCTGCCTTAAACATATGCAAAGACTCTGCTTCCACTGCCTTTTGATTAAGAGAATTCCAAAGACTCACGACCCTTTGGGGCGGCGCAGTGGTTAGCACCGCAGCCTCAGAGCTCCAGCGACCCGGGTTCAATTCTGGGTACTGCCTGTGTGGAGTTTGCAAGTTCTCCCTGTGTCTGCGTGGGTTTCCTCCGGGTGCTCCGGTTTCCTCCCACAAGCCATAAGAATTGCAGGTTGATAGATTAATTGGCCATTATAAATTGCCCCTAGTATAGGTAGGTGGTAGGGGAATATAGGGACAGGTGAGGATGTAGTAGGAATATGGGATTAGTGTAGGATTAGTATAAATGGGTGGTTAATGGTCGGCACAGACTCGGTGGGCCGAAGGGCCTGTTTCAGTGCTGTATCTCTAAGTCTAAATCTAAAAGATTTCTCAGCTCTGTCTGAAATGGGCGACCACTTATTTTTAAACAGTGACCCCTAGTTCGAGATTCTCCCTCAAAGAGAAACATCCTTTCCACATCCACCCTGTCAAGACCCCTCAGGATCTTGTACGTTTCAATCAAGTCGCCTCTCACTCTTCTAAATTCCAGCGGATACCAGCCTAGCTTGTCCAATCTTTCCTCGTAAGACAGGCCACCCATTCCAGGTATTAGTCTAGCTAACCTTCTCTGTACTGCCTCCAACGGATTTACATCCTTCCTCAAATAAAAGGAGACCAGTACTGTACACAGTACTCCAGATGTGTTCTCACCAATGCCCTGGATAGCTGAAGCATAACCTCCCTACTTTTGTATTCAATTCCCTTCGCGATAAATGATAACATTCTATTAGCTTTCCTAATTACATGCTATACCTGCAAACTAACCTTTTGTGAATCATGCACGAGGACACCCAGATCCCTCTGCATCTCAGAGCTCTGCAATCTCTCACCATTTAGATAATATGCTTCTTTTTTATTCTTCCTGCCAAAGTGGACAATTTCATATTTTCCAACATTATACTCCATTTGCCAGGTCTCTGCCCACTCACTTAACCTATCTACATCCCTTTGTAGCCTCATGTTCTCTTCACAAGTTACTTTCCTACCTATCTTTGTGTCATCAGCAAATTTAGCAACCATACCTTCGGTCCCTTCATCGAAGTCATTTATATAAATTGAAAAAAGTTCAGGCACCAGCACAGATCCCTGTGGCCCACCACTCGTTACATCTTGCCAACCAGAAAATGACCCATTCATGCCGACTGTTTCCTGTTCGCTAACCAATCTTCTATCCATGCCAATATGTTACCCCCTACACCATGAGCTTTTATTTTCTGCAATAACCTTTGATGTGGCACCTCATCAAATGCCTTCTGAAAATCTAAGTACAATACATCCACTTGTTCCCCTTTATCCACAGAACATGTAACTCAAAGAGCAAAAGAACAAAGAAAATTACAGCACAGGAACAGGCCCTTCGGCCCTCCAAGCCTGCGCCGATCCAGATCCTCTATCTAAACATGTTTCCCATTTTCTAAGGATCTGTATCTCTTTGCTTCCTGCCCATTCATGTATCTGTTCAGATACATCTTAAAAGACGCTATCGTGCCCGCGTCTACCACCTCCGCTGGCAACGCGTTCCAGGCACCCACCACCCTCCGCGTAAAGAACTTTCCACGCATATCCCCCCTAAACTTTTCCCCTCTCACTTTGAACTCGTGACCCCGAGTAATTGAATCCCCCACTCTGGGAAAAAGCTTCTTGCTATCCACCCTGTCTATACCTCTCATGATTTCGTACACCTCAATCAGGTCCCCCCTCAACCTCCGTCTTTCTAATGAAAATAATCCTAATCTACTCAACCTCTCTTCATAGCTAGCGCCCTCCATACCAGGCAACATCCTGGTGAACCTCCTCTGCACCCTCTCCAAAGCATCTACATCCTTTTGGTAATGTGGCAACCAGAACTGCACGCAGTATTCCAAATGTGGCCGAACCAAAGTCTTATACATGACCTGCCAACTCTTGTACTCAATACCCCGTCCGATGAAGGAAAGCATGCCGTATGCCTTCTTGACCACTCTATTGACCTGCGTTGCCACCTTCAGGGAACAATGGACCTGAACACCCAAATCTCTCTGTACATCAATTTTCCCCAGGACTTTTCCATTTACTGTATAGTTCACTCTTGAATTGGATCTTCCAAAATGCATCACCTCGCATTTGCCCTGATTGAACGCCATCTGCCATTTCTCTGCCCAACTCTCCAATCTATCTATATTCTGCTGTATTCTCTGACAGTCCCCTTCACTATCTGCTACTCCACCAATCTTAGTGTCGTATGCAAACTTGCTAATCAGACCACCTATACATTCCTCCAAATCATTTATGTATATCACAAACAACAGTGGTCCCAGCACGGATCACACGTCTCCATTTTGAGAAACTCCCTTCCACTGCTACTCTCTGTCTCCTGTTGCCCAGCCAGTTCTTTATCCATCCAGCTAGTACACCCTGGACCCCATGCGACTTCACTTTCTCCATCAACCTACCATGGGGAACCTTATCAAACGCCTTACTGAAGTCCATGTATATGACATCTACAGCCCTTCCCTCATCAATCAACTTTGTCACTTCCTCAAAGAATTCTATTAAGTTGGTAAGACATGACCTTCCCTGCACAAAACCATGTTGCCTATCACTGATAAGCCCATTTTCTTCCAAATGGGAATAGATCCTATCCCTCAGTATCTTCTCCTGCAGCTTCCCTACCAGTGACGTCAGGCTCACCGGTCTATAATTACCTGGATTATCCCTGCTACCCTTCTTAAACAAGGGGACATTAGCAATTCTCCAGTCCTCCGGGACCTCACCCGTGTTTAAGGATGCTGCAAAGGTATCTGTTAAGGCCCCAGCTATTTCCTCTCTCGCTTCCCTCAGTAACCTGGGATAGATCCCATCCGGACCTGAGGACTTGTCCACCTTAATGCCTTTTAGAATACCCAACACTTCCTCCCTCCTTATGCCGACTTGACCTAGAGTAATCAAACATCTGCCCCTAACCTCAACATCCGTCATGTCCCTCTCCTCGGTGAATACCGATGCAAAGTACTCGTTTGGAATCTCACCCATTTTCTCTGACTCCACGCATAACTGTCCTCCTTTATCCTTGAGTGGGCCAATCCTTTCTCTAGTTACCCTCTTACGCCTTATATATGAATAAAAGGCTTTGGGATTTTCCTTAACCCTGTTTGCTAAAGATATTTCATGACCCCTTTTAGCCCTCTTAATTCCTCGTTTCAGATTGGTCCTACATTCCCGATATTCTTTCAAAGCTTCGTCTTTCTTCAGCCTCCTAAACCTTATGTATGCTTCCTTTTTCCTCAGCTAGTCTCACAATTTCACCTGTCATCCATGGTTCCCTAATCTTGCCATTTCTATCCCTTATTTTTACAGGAACATGTCTCTCCTGCACGCTAATCAACCTCTCTTTAAAAGCCTCCCACATATCAAATGTGGATTTACCTTCAAACAGCTGCTCCCAATCTACATTCCCCAGCTCCTGCCGAATTTTGGTATAGTTGGCCTTCCCCCAATTTAGCACTCTTCCTTTAGGACCACTCTCGTCTTTGTCCATGAGTATTCTAAAACTTACGGAATTGTGATCACTATTCCCAAAGTAGTCCCCTACTGAAACTTCAACCACCTGGCCGGGCTCATTCCCCAACACCAGGTCCAGTATGGCCCCTTCCAGAGTTGGACAATTTACATACTGCTCGAGAAAACCCTCCTGGATGCTCCTTACAAATTCTGCTCCTTCTAGACCTCTAACACTAAGTGAATCCCAGTCAATGTTGGGAAAATTAAAATCTCCTATCACCACCACCCTGTTGCTCCTACATCTTTCCATAATCTGTTTACATATTTGTACCTCTATCTCACGCTCGCTGTTGGGAGGCCTGTAGTACAGCCCCAACATTGTTACCGCACCCTTCCTATTTGAGTTCTGCCCATATTGCCTCACTGCTTGAGTCCTCCATCGTGCCCTCCTTCAGCACAGCTGTGATATCCTCTTTGACCAGTAATGCAACTCCTCCACCCCTTTTACCTTCCTCTCTAACCCGCCTGAAGCATCGATATTCTGGGATATTTAGTTGCCAATCATGCCCTTCCCTCAACCAAGTCTCAGTAATAGCAATAACATACGCCCAGGTACTAATCCAAGCCCTAAGTTCATCTGCCTTACCTACTACACTTCTTGCATTAAAACAAATGAACCTCAGACCACCAGTCCCTTTGCATTCATCATCTGCTCCCTGTCTACTCTTTCCCTTAGTCATGCTGACTTCATTATCTAGTTCCTTACAGGCTTTAGTTACTACTTCCTTACTGTCCACTGACCTCCTCATTTGGTTCCCATCCCCCTGCCACATTAGTTTAAACCCTCCCCAACAGAGTTAGCAAACGCACCCCCAAGGACATTGGTTCCAGTCCGGCCAATTTGTAATAGTCCCACCTCCCCCAGAACCGGTCCCAATGTCCCAAAAATCTGAACCCCTCCCTCCTGCACCATCTCTCAAGCCACGCATTCATCCTGACTATTCTTTCATTTCTACTCTGACTATCACGTGGCACTGGTAGCAATCCTGAGATTACTACCTCTGAGGTCCTACTTTTTAACTTGGCTCCTAACTCCCTAAATTCTGCTTGTAGGACCTCATCTCGTTTTTTACCTATATCATTGGTGCCTATGTGCACAACGACAACTGGCTGTTCACCCTCCCCTTTCAGAATGTTCTGCAGCCGATCTGAGACATCCCTGACCCGTGCACCTGGGAGGCAACATACCATTCGGGAGTCTCGTTTTCGACCACAGAAACGCCTATCTACTCCCCTTACAATCGAATCCCCTATGACTATAGCCCTTCCACTCTTTTTCCTGCCCTTCCGAACAGCAGAGCCAGCCACAGTGCCATGAACCTGGCTACTGCTGCATTCCCCTGGTGAGCCATCTCCCTCAACAGTATCCAAAACGGTATACCTGTTTTGGAGGGAGATGACCGCAGGAGACACCTGCACTTGCTCTGCCTTTTGGTCACCCATTCCCTTTCTCCCTCAGCAATCCTAATCTGCGGTGTGACCAATTCGCTAAACGTGCTATCCACGACCTCCTCAGCATCGCGGATGCTCCAAAGTGAGTCCATCCGCAGCTCCAGAGCCCTCATGTGGTCTAACAAGTGTTGCAGCTGGACACACTTCCAGCACGTGAAGGAGTCAGGGACATCAGCCGTGTCCCTGAACTCCCTCAAAGAAAGCCAATAAATTGTTTAAACGCGATTTCCCTTTCACAAAACCGTGTTGACTCTGCCTGATTAACCTGAATTTTTCTAAATACCCTGCTACAACGTCTTTAGCTTCTAACATTTTCCTTAAGACAGATGTTAAGCTAACTGGCCTGTAGTTTCCTGCTTTCTGTCTCCATCCCTTTTTGAATAAAGGGAATTTGTGATTTTCCAATCTAAAAGAAACCTTCCCTGAATCTAGGGAATTTTGGAAAATTAGAACTAACGCATCAACTATCTCACTAGCCACTTCTTTTAACACCCTAGAATGAAGTCCATCGGGATCCAGGGACTTGCCAGCCTGCAGCTCCAATAATTTGTTCAGTACCACTTCCCTAGTGATTGTAATTTTCTTGCCTTTCTCCCTCTCTTCCATTTTCTGGCACTATCTATAAAAGAGTTGAGGAATATGGCTGGGCAGTGTGGGATTACCTTCCGTGCCAAAGCTAAGAAATCTGAAATTCTAAGACTTGTGGCCAACCATTTTTCCCTCGAAAGAGTCAGAGGCAGGGTTGGAATTAGATTCAGCCAGGGTAATGTTCGCTAACATACAATTGGAACAAAGGAAATTTGAATTGGAAGATAGGGAGAAAGAGAGAATGTTCCAGAAGGAGCAGGAGGGAAGGGAGTTACGGCGGCTTGAATTAACTAGGGGGCGATAGAGTAACCCCAGTGAAAGCATGGCCAATATGGAGGCTACACTTAACTCAAGGCCGTGTGCGGAGCTCTTAAAATTCTCCCAAATGATCCCAAAGCTCAATGAGGGAAACGTGGAAGCATTTTTTGTAACTTTTGAAAAGCTTGCTAGACAGTTAAAATGGCTGGCCGATAGCTGGACACTACTGCTACAAAGCAAGCTAACAGGAAAAGTCCATGAGGTTTATTCCCTGTTGCCAGATGAAAGTTCATCAAATTACAAATTGACTGAAAATGCCATCCTCAGGGCATATGAGCTAGCACCGGAAGCCTACTGCCAGAAATTCCAAACCCTCCGTAAATAAACTGATAAAACCTAACTGGAGTTTGAGAGGAGCAAGCAGCTAGCTTTTGACCAGCGTTTAAGGGCCTTTAAAGTACAGCCCACGTATGAAAACCTCAAAGCGGTGATTCTACTTGAGAAATTTAAAAATTCTCTCCCACTCTCTATAAAGACCCATGTGGAGGAACAAAAAGTGCACAGAGCAAGGCAAGCCGCAGTTCTGGCTGATGAGTTCACTCTCATATACAAGTCCATATTCCAAGGAAAAACCTTTCCTAGTCACCTCCACAGCCCCGAAAAGGAAAAGAGGTGGGAGGGCGATAGGAGCCCAAACAGTCTTGGGAGAGAAAGAAAAGCGGAACACACAGGCAGCCCTCCTCAAACAAAAGAAGATCGTGCTGAAAGCAGGAGTGAGACACATGGAGCTGTGTGCTTCCAATGTAATAAGGAAGGTCACCTCTACGGGTTCCCGTCCAGTGCAGGCGAAGGGACCCAAATGGAAAGCACAGCAGAGCAGGCTGTGGCTTTAACTGCAACAGCAGTAAGACCCAGAAAAAATACTACTGTGGGTGCAGGAAAATTTAATGAGATCCCTAAAGGCTATCAGGATTTTGTGTCCAAAGGGAGAGCAACCCCATACCCCTTGAGTGGGGCCAGCAAGCCCATCATCATACTCAGGGATACAGGGGCCACCAGATCCCTTTTGCTGGGAAAAGGAATGATCTTTCCCCCAGAGAGTGCAGTAAATGCGAGGATGATAGTGAATGGTATCGGAGGGCAGTGTACGTCCATACCTTTACATTGGGTGCACTTGGAGTGTGACCTAATTTCAGGACCGTAGGAATTATCCCTAGTTTGCCTGCGGCCAGGGTTGACCTGCTCCTAGGTAATGATCTGGCGGGGGTGAAGGTGGTAGCTTCCCCAGTCATGGTAGAGACACCAAAGGAGGTCACAGAGACAGGGCAGTGGCAGGGAGATGGTCCCCTGCATTTCCCCTGATTGTGTAGTGATTCGAGCCATGGCCAAACCAGCTCCCTCAGATGAGACTGAACTGGCACTACAGATAGATGGCCAGGCTGTCTGAAACTTTCTTTGGGGAGTTAGAGGACCCAGGGAGTGCGTCAAACAAATCTTCCCTAGTTGAGGCTCAGCAAACCGACACAGTATTAAGGAAGTTAGCACAGGCTACCCAAACTGAAACTAAAGCACAGGGAGGCCCTGATTGCTACTATGTAAAGAATGAGGTGATGAAGAAGTGGAGCTCTTCCCACAGACCTAAGGACAAAGAGTGGACAGTGGTTCACCAGTTAGTGATGCCACCGAGGTACCGTAGAGAAACATTAAGAATGGACCATGAATTTACAATGGCTGTACATGTCAGTATACGAAAAACCAAAGCCCGCATTAGACAGCAGTTTGACTGGCCAAATCTCCACAAAGATGTAGTGGAGTTCTGTTGGAGTTGCCACATGTTGAGGGGAAGCCCCAACCTGCAGTGATATCTGCAACCCTAATTCCTGTACCAACTTTTGGGGAACCCTCCAGCAGAGGGCTGGTGAATTGTGAGGGACCCCTGCCGAGAACAAAAGGGGACAGACAGGCACAGTGCTGGCAAAAAGTTCGAGAGGAAAGGGGAAAAAGGGACAAAGAGGACAAGTTAAACGAGGTCCGGGAGGATTCCCAAATAAAAACTCCTACTGTCCAACCAACCCTGAAATGTTGGGAAAATTAGACCTCACACCCTCCTATGGAAATGCAGACAAACGGAGCACCCTACCAGGGCTAACAACAATTACAGAAACCTGCAGGAGCAGAGAAAGTCCCCAAAAGGGCAAACCAACAGTGAGGACAATGCCTCACCTAGTCGAAATGCTGCAAGGGAGTGCAGTAGAATCTGGACAAATACCTGTGAGCAGGAATGTCCCAGAGGACATGGGGGAGATTAGCAGAGACCCTCCCCACAGTCAGGAGAAAAGGGAAACAAAAATGCCCTAAAGCGAGTGGCAGTTGTATGGCTCACCAGAACACAAAGTGAGGTCAGAGTGGATCCACCCACGGCAGACTCCCATGGATCAGAGCTCAAGCTTAGAACCACATGTTGCTGAAACAGCAGCTAAGGGGTTAAAACTTGTGCACAAGAACTCACCCTAGACAATTATGGAAATTTGCACATACCAAGCTCCCCCAACAACCACATGTTTGAGATGCCCATCCCCAGGTTATTGCAAACTGATACTAAAGAAATTTTAAACCCTACCCATCTCAGACTCACCTCAAGGGAAAAGGGCAGTTTAAATCTGCACTGCTGCAGAGAGAAAAAGACAAGCTGCAACACATTTTGTAAGATTTCTGAATGGATGAATGTGAATGAGGGAAATATGTGTGTTTTCCTGTGTTTTTTCTTTTTAAACTTATAATGAAATGCTCCCCATTGTTGCATTTCATTCGGAGTGGTACGGTGGTGTGATGGAAAACCCACAAGCCAAACTGAAAATATTAATTTCGTTTGTATGGAACTTTGACTGAGACCCCTTCCTCACCTGGTTCTAACAACAGTATGAAACAAAAATTTGACACTGTGCCACATAAGGAGAAAACTGGGCAGATGACCAAAAGTTTAGTCAAAGAGGAAGGTTTTAAGGAGCATCTTAAAAGGAAGAAAGAAAGGAAGAGAGGCAGAGAGTTTTGGGGAGGGAATTCCAGAGCTTATCCAAAGCATAAGTACTTCACTGGCTGTAAATTGCTTTTGGACATCCTGAGGTGCTGAAAGGAGAGTTGTAGTAAATGGTTGTTTTTCAGACTGGAGGATGGTAAACAGCAGTGCTCCCCAAGGGTCAGTGCTAGGCACACTGCCTTTTTGCTATATATAAATGACTTGGATATTGGAATACAGAGTACAATCTCAAAATTTGCCCATGACACCAAATTTTGGAGGTGTGGCAAACAGCAAGGATGACATGAACTGCTCGCAACAAGACATAGATAGGCGAGCAAAATGAGCAGACAGGAGGCAGATGGAATTTAATACACGTGTGAGATGATGCATTTTGGCAGATGGAATAGGGAGAGGCAATATATACTTAATGGCACAGTTCTAGAGTGTGCATGAACAGACACACCTGGGGTGCACATGCATTGATCTCTGAAGGTGACAGGATGTATTGAGAGAGTGGTTTATAAAGCACATGGGATCTTGGGCTTCATAAATAGTGGCATTGAGTACAAAAGCAGGGAAGTAATGCTGAACCTTTATAAAGCTCTGGTTAGACCCCAACTGGAGTACTGCATTCAGTTCTAGTCACCACACTTTAGGAAGTGATGCCAGGGTCCTTGAAAAGGTACAGAGGAGATTTACCAGAATGGCTCTGGACTTTAGTTACAAGGTTAGGTTGGAAAAGCTGAGGTTATTTTCCTTAGAACAAAGGGGAGATTTAATAGAGGTGTACAAGATTATGACAGGCAGTTAGATAAGGAAAAGTTGTTACATTTGATTAATGATACAAGGACTATGAGGCACAGATTGAAGGTTTTGGGCAAGAGATGCAGGGGAAATATAAGGAAGCACAGTAGTTATGACCTGGAACTCGCTACCCACAAAGGTGGTGGAAGCGGAGACAATCAATAAATTCAAAAGGAAAGTGGATGGCCACTTGAAGGAAATAAAGTTGCAGGACTATGGGGATTGAGCAGGGGAGTGGGACTGACTGGATAGCTCCATGGAGAGC
Source organism: Heterodontus francisci (assembly GCF_036365525.1). Lineage (NCBI taxonomy): Eukaryota > Metazoa > Chordata > Chondrichthyes > Heterodontiformes > Heterodontidae > Heterodontus > Heterodontus francisci. The sequence continues at coordinate 108,348,441 of NC_090383.1, forward strand.
CAGCATGGACCTGGTGGGCCAAATGGCCTCTTTCTGTGCTGTAAATAAATAAATGGCTCCAAGGAGCAAATCTGCAGGGAAATGACAGAGATGTGCAAGAACTATAGACTGGTGTTATTGGGGGACTTGAATTACCCAAATATCTACTGGGATAATGTTAGGGTAAAGGGAAAGAAGGGGGAGGAATTTCTGTACTGTGTTCAGAAGAACTTCCTTGACCAGTATGTTCTCAGTCCAAGTAGGAAGGAGGCATTGCTGGATCAGGTGCTGCAGAATGAGCTGGGCCAAATGGATCAAATTATCTGTGGGGGAAATGCTTGGGTAACAGTGATCATCGTATCATTAGGTTTAGATTAGCAATGTAGAAGAGCAAGGAACAATCTGAAGTACAACTTCTATATTGGAAGAGGGCTAACTTCAGTGGGATGAGAGGGGAGCTAGCCAGGGTAAAATAGAACCCAAGATTGACAGGAAAAATTGTAAAGCAGCAATGGGTGATCCTTAAGGAAAAGATGTTTCAGGTACAGGCTAGTGTTACGACCGACCGCTCCTGTCAAAGTTCTCAATCAAAATATACGATTCTGATTGTGGTGGGACCAACGCATTGTTAATTCAATCCCGTCGTTCCACAGATCGACTAACATATCATTTAAAAGCTTTCCAAATTAAAGACCCACCAGATTATACCATCTATTAAGCCCCGAATGAGGCTAACCAAACCAGGTGCCTTTGAATCAACAAATTAACTCTTCAATTAAAAGAACTAAATTCTTAAACACTATGAACATTAAAAACAGAAAAAAATTTAGAGTCCTTGCAAATTTACAGTCCAATGTTGTTCGAAGTCCAGCGAATTTCAACAATTAACGACTTGCAAACACTTTCAATGGAATCAATCTGACTTGAGATTTTTTTTTAAGGGATAAAAGACTGTCACAGTCCAACTTCCCTTTCTTCAATTTAAATTACCAGAGATCTCTGTCTTTGCTTGAAGTTTTTAGAATTTTGAGAGATAATAATCAGACTAAAATCCTCTTCCTTCCGTTTAAATGGGAGAGCTCTTTTTCAGGTGTGCTCATCACAGCTGTGTCTTCTGTCTGTGTGTTCAAACTGTCTTACTAACTGCCAGTTCAAACTGAATTGTAACAAATGTAACGCATCAGGCTCATTCCCAGTGGCTGTTTTCATGGTATCGAGAATGCACCCTTTGAATCGCAGTCTCCAAATGGCTGTTTCTAAGGCAACAAAAATGCACCTTCCTTTAACTCCTAAGGCTTGCCGGCTCTTAAAGGCAAACCGCATATTCCAAAAAAAAAACTACAGGACCATGACACTAGGTACATTCCAACAAAGGTGAAAGGTAAGGGAATCAAAGCCAGGGTTCCTTGGATGACGAGGTAGATACAGAAAATATCATGAAACAAAAAAGATGGTGTATGATGCATGTCAGGTAAATTCTTCAAGCAAGAATCAGGGCAAATACAGCAAATTGAGAGGGGAAGTGAAGAGTAAAATAGGACTGGCAAAAATTGCAGGGCAAGGTGAGAACACTTAATGAGTACTTTGTATCAGTGTTTACTAAAGTAGAGGATGCTGACAAAATATCAGTAGAAGCGAAGTTGGTAATGGATGAGGTGAAAATTGATAGGCAGGATGGACTGGAAAGGCTAGCTATGCTTAGAGTGAATAAGTCACCTGGTCCAGGTGGCCAGAAGGAGTGGGAGTGGGAGTGAAGATAGCTGAAAGGTTTGCCATAATCTTCCAATGTTCCCTAAATACGGGGGAAGTGCCGGAGGATTGGAGAGTGGCAAATGTAACACCATTATTCAAAAAAAAAGGTGCAAGGATATTCCTATTAACTACAGGCTAGTCAGTTTAATATCTGTGGTGGTAAGGTTTTAGAAAAAGGGAGAAAAAAATCAACAGGCACTTGGAGAAGTTTGAATTAATTAGGTAGAGCCAACACTGATTTGCAAAAGGCAGATCGTACTTGACTAATCTAATTAATTTTTTGATGAAGTAACAGAGGAGGTTGATGAAGGGAATGCAATGGATGCTGTTTATATGGATGTTAAGAAATCCTTTGACAAAGTACCACATAAAAGGCTTGTTAACAAAATTGGGGCTCATGGAATAGGAGGGTCAGTGTCAGCTTGGAAAAAAAAATTGGCTTAAAGGCAGAAAACAGCAAGTCATGGTAAATGGTTGTTTCTCAGACTGGAGGATGGTAGACAGTGGTGTTCTCCAAGGTTCAGTGCCAGGACCATTGCCTTTTTGGATATCCATAAATGACTTGGCTATTGGAATATAGAGTAAATTTTCAAAATTTTCTGCCAATACCAAACTTGGAGGTGTGGCAGTGAGAACAGCTATCAGCTGCATCAGGACACAGATAGACTAGCAGAATGGGCACCAAGTGGAAGATGGAATTTAATAGAGAAATGTGAGTTGATGCATTTTGGCAAAAGGAATAGGGACAGACAATATTGACTAAATGGTACAGTTCTAAAGAGTGTACAGGGCAGCGGGACCTGGGGTTTCATGTGCATCGATCTTTAAAAAGGTGGCAGGACAGCAGGACCTATTGAGCGAGTAGTTAGCAAAGCATTTGTGATCTTGGGGCTTCATAAATAGAGGCACTGAGTAAAAATGCAGGCAAGTTATGCTGAACCTTTACAAAGCTCTGTTTTGGCCACTACTAGAGTATAGTGTCCAGTTCTGGTCACCACACTTTAGGAAGGATGTGAAGGTCCTTGAGAGGGTGCAGAGGTGATTTACCAGAATGGTTCCAGGGATGAGGGATTTTAGCTACAAAGTTAGATTGGAGAAGCTGGGGTTGTTTTCCTTGGAGCAAAGGAGATTGAGGGGAGATTTGATAGAGTCATACAGGATTATGACAGGTTTGGATAAAGTAGACAAAGAAAAGCTGCTCTCATTAGCTGATGGTACAAGGACTAGGAGACACAGATTTAGGGTTTTTGGCAAGAGATGCAGGGGATGTGAAGAACAACTTTAAAAAAAAAACTCAGTGAATGGTAATGACCTGGAACTCGCTGCCTGCGAGGGTCGTGGAAGTGGAGACGATGAATGATTTCAAAAAGTGGGCACTTGAGGGAAATAAACTTACAGGGCTATGGGGATAGAGCCAGGGAATGGGCCAGATAGGATTGCTCTGCAGAACCAGCATGGACCCAATGGGCTGAATGGCCTCCTTCCATGCTGTTATCACTGACACAGACACACACAAAGACTCCTGATTAATAAATATAAAATACTGCAGATGCTGGAAATCTGAAAAACAAAAAATGCTGGAAATGCTCAGCAGGTCTGGCAGCATCTGTGGAGAGAGAAGCAATGTTAACATTTCAGTTCTGTGACCTTTCATCAGAACTGGCAAAGGTGAGAAAAGAATTAGGTTTTCAGCAAGTGAAGGGGAGGGGGGCTTTTATATCCATGCTGCCAGCACCCCTTTTATCCCGTGGGCTTCAATTTTGCCAACAAGCCTATTATATAGTACTTTATAAAACACCTTTTGAAAGTTCCTCTATACATATACTTAGCTGCTGTACATCTTACAACATAAAAATCTCCACTAGTATTTTCAAGATTCTGATAATTGCACAAACCACTTCATCTTTATTCTCAGTGTCATGATGGCAAACAGTGTGTTGCTTTTTTCCCCCTCTCCTTCCCTGACCCTGAGCCCTCCCCCATTCAATTTTCTTTCCTCTTCCCTTGAAGAGTTTGGTTGACTCATGCTGTGCTCCCTGGCCACTCTCTGACAGCTTTGACTGTAAGTCTGAAGAATCTATTCCAGGATGATAAGACCAATTGTTATATCACAGCAACAATTGATTTTATCAAGTGCATGAAAACTGCATTTTTTCCTTCCATAGCCCAGGAGTGCTCAGGCCAATTGTAGCACCCAGACTGGTTCCTTAGCCAAGACCAGCCAACAAAATACACAGCACAGATCAAACAGTTTGGTTCAGTTTTATAAGGATTTATCAAATGAGCACATTCGTGATGCTTTCTCAACCATTTGTCTATAACTTAACTTAATCAGTAGTAAATATCAAGCCAGAAAGAATGGTCATGATCGCCATTGGTAAATAGCAATATCTATTGTGTTCTTTTTCTCATTAAAACAAACTGAAATATCAGTAACAGATTCTATCTCTACATGTTCTTTAAACTTCCACAACATGCATTTGTATGAAATTACTATTTTAGCACCATATCTTCAAAAGCCCAAGCTTTATCATAATGCCAATTACTTACAAAAGATCCAGCTGAAAATTCAATTTTCACCAGTATTGTAAAATACAAGAGACAAAAGAACTCTGATTTTGATTTATGACATGACTATGCAAACATTTAAGTTATATACAAAACCAGTTCTGCCACATGCAAGAGTCCCAGGAGTGGCTTAATTTAAAGCATGGTATTTTACAATCTACAACAAATGACATCTTCATGGTTGAATAGGAGTTAGATCTATTACGGAAACTACTAAATAATTATTGAATTCTACTGGTCAATTACTCTGTTTCAAAATGTGTTGTTCACATACTGAAGCTGAAAAAGTTGAAAAGTCTCCACAGCAGTTATTGTAAGGCACATCAGTTCCAAAACTCCATTATGCATCCAACTAAACAGGTTTTCTGCCTCAAGATTATGCATCATTTTCATTATTCACTGCCATTAAAATTATTTCTAGTCCTCATGCTACAGAATTTCTTTACCTAATCTAATGTACACTTCTACTGCTTGCATTGCTTTACTTTCAGATCTTGCTTTCTTACCAGCCGGTCTCCGCTTCCGCCTTTTTGTCTACCTGACATTAATGTCATATGTATTTCAAACTAGAACTCAGTCTCTCACCCATGACATCTTCACCTCCACAACCTACTGGCAAGGCCAAAATGCATCTGGTGACAAGTACTTCTCTGGACATCAAACCTATACTGGACTGTGAAGAAAAACTAAATTAGAACACTTTCTCATTTTAATAAATTTAAATCTGTGGTACTTTTAAACAGAAAGTTTGCGCTGTGTTTTAAAACACCACATTTATATAGCATCTTTAACATAATAAAATGGCCCATGGCGCTTCACAGAGGCACTATGAAACAAAATATGACACCGGGCACATGAGGAGATATTAGGGCAGATGTCCAAAAAGCTTGGTCAAATATATGGGTTTTATGGAGTGTCTTAAAGGAGGAAAGTGAGATAGAGTGTCAGACAGGTTTAAGGAAGGAATTCCCGAGATTAGGGCCTAGGCAGCTGAAGGCACCACCGCCACCGATGGCAGTGATTAAAATCAGGGATGTTCAAAAGGCCGGATTTAGAAGAGAGTTGTAGCACTGGAGGAGCTTACAGCGATAGGAAGGGACGAGGCCATGAAGGAATTTCAAAACAAGGATGAGAATTTTAAAATCGAGGCACTGGAAACCAGTGTAGCTCAGTGAGCACAGGACTGAAGGATGAACAGGATTTGGTACAAGTTAGGACATGGGCAGTAGAGTTTTGGATGACCTCAAATGTGGGAGGCTAGCCAACAGTGCTTTAGACTAGTCAAGTCCGAAAAGTATTAGATTAGGTACATGGCTACTGTGTGCTCACGTAACACAGCTCTGCACTGCACAAAGGAAGCATTAATATGAAGATGGAAAAATATAACTAGAGTTGTTCAGGGATACAGTCTTGCCCTACAGGGAATGTTATTAAGCTCAACAAGTCAATTTCTGTTAACATATAGAAAATAATCTGTATAATAAAACAAATGTACTCCACTATTTCAAGAGCACCTTGATCTTGGCTCATGTTTTCTATTCATTTTATACTGAATGATCTAAATTCAACAAAACTATCGATTCCTAAGTGGTAGGTTATAACAGTGGAGCACATAAGAAAATTAACTTGCAACAATATTGCCTTTATTCTGCTGTGTTATTGGCTCTTAACACAAACGCACCAAAACTAACAATGATCGGTAAACCAAACTAAGGGTTCTTTATTGAAGAATTACAGGATTCTCTGATAGCACTTCAATACACACACTACCTGCTAACTAACATGGCTACTGTACTGCATATTAACTTGCATCACTTCCTGTGCTGATGTATTCCAAAGTATTTACATATTCAATAGTATGTTAATCAGTATTAAAGTAATATCACAACATCCCCCTTCTGTAAATAGAAAAATTATGTAAGTTTTCAGCTATGTACATAATGAAATAGGATAATTGTGAATAGTATTTGCACATGCATGGACTCTCACATTAATCATTCAAGTGTCTCTGAAACGTCAGGTGGTCTGCTGACTTGACCTGGTCTGTTAACAGTGAAACTTTGCTGAGATTTGAAATTGTCAATTCTTTTCTCTTAATTCACAGGTCCAGACTGATAATTATCTTGCACCCGAGTGTTATGTGTCATCATCCTTCATTCCACTTTCAGAACTTGAATGTTTTTTCCCCCAAAATACACTTTATTCATAAAAATATGTTAAAAAAATACATTACAAAGCAGCTCCAACTTGACATTCCAAAAAGTGCAAAAGAAATTGGTTTTCTTCAATACAGAGGTGAGCTGCCTCACAACCCTTCCATTCCATTTTACATGCAATGTACATTTTACAACAAACTCATATTTTGGTGCATACAGCCCAAGGAGTTTTCCATGATTTCCAGCCCCTCGGTTCAGTAGGGCAGGGAGGACCTTATATAGTGGTCTTTCCCCACTGAGCCTACCCCAAGCTTTAGTGCGTCCCTCAGCACGTAGTCTTGGACCTTAGAATGTGCCAGTCTGCAACACTCGGTCGTGAACAACTCCTTGCGCTGGAAGACCGGCAAGTTTCAGGCAGACCAAAGAGCGTCTTTCGCCGAATTGATGGTCCTCAAGCAGCAGTCGATGTTTATCTCGGTGTGCATCCCTGGGAACAGCCCGTAGTGCACAGACTCCTGTGTTACCGAGCTGCTCAGGATGAACCTCAACAAAAACTACTGCCTCTCTTTCCACACCTGCTTTGCAAAGGCACATTTCAGAAGGAGGTGGGCAACAGTCTCTTCCCAATCACAGCCACCTCGAGGGCAGCGTGCGGAGGTGGAGAGAATCCGGGCGTGCAGGAAGGATCTGACAGGGAGGGCCCTTCTTACCACCAGCCAAGCTATGTCTTGGTGCTTGTTTGAAAGTTCTGGTGATGAGGCATTCTGCCAAATGACTTTGGCAGGATCATCCACCTGCTTTTCCCGTAGGGCCTTGAGGACATTCCGTGCAGACCACTGCCTGATGGATTGGTGGTCAAAGGTATTTTTCTGCAGAAACATTTCGCAAAGGATAGGTGGTACGATACGGTCCAACTGAATGGAGCGTTCCATGGCAATGTGACCAGACCCATCCTTCGCAACACTGGGGACAGATAGAACATCAGCATGTAGTGACACTTGGTGTTTGCGTACTGGGGCCCTATGCAGAGTTTGATGCAGCCGCACACGAAGGTGGTCATCAGGATGAAGGCGACTTGTGTTCGTTTTTTCTGCCTTTATCCAGAGGTTTGAACATCGTGTCCCTCCAGACCCGGTCCATTTTGGATCTCCAGATAAAGTGGAAAATGGCTCAGGTGACCACCACGGCACAGGAGTGGGATATGGGCCAGACCTGCACCGCATACAGCAACAACGCGAGCACCTCGCACCTGATGACCAGGTTTTTACTCACAATAGAGGGAGAACGCAGCTCCCACACGCTCAGTTTATAGTTTACCATGGCTGCTTGCTCCTTCCAGGTTTTGGCACATGCCCCAGCCCTTCTGAACCATATCCCCAGCACCTTCGGGTAGTCTGACCTGACGGCAAAGGAGACAAAGGATTGGTCAGCCCAGTTCCCAAAGAACATGGCCTCGCTCTTGCCGCGATTTACTTTGGCTCCCGAGGCCAGCTCGAACTGGTCACAGATGCTCATCAGTCTCAGAACGAACGGCGGATCCGAGCAGAAGACAGCAACGTTGTCCATGTAAAGGGAGGTTTTGACCAGAGTACCTCCGGTGCCTGGGACTGTCGCTCCTCTTATGCCCTCATCCTTCCGAATGGACTCAGCAAAAGGTTCGATATAGCAAACAAAGACGACAGGGGAGAGAGAGGACAGCCCTGTCTGACTCCAGATTTGATCAGGAAACGTCCTGATTCCCACCCATTAATTGAGACTGTGCTACTGATGTTTGTGTACAGCAGTTTGATCCAAGTGCAGATTCCTTCCCCAAACCCTATTTTGGAGAGCACGTCCACAATGTATGTGTGCGATATCCTATCAAAAGCCTTCTCCTGGTCCAAGCTGATGAGACAGGTGTCCACCCCGCCTTCCCGTACATAGGCAATTGTATCCCTGAGTAGTGCCAAACTATCAGAGGTCTTCCTGCCCCCCTGCCAACCTGCTGGTTGTCCTGTAAGTGACAATGTTCAGAGAAAAATATCGGCTTGATATCGGTGGATCTGACCGTGAAAGCACGGGACACAAACAGGTGGTCAATCCTGGAATGGGCTGACCCGTCCAGTCTTGACCAGGTGTATCTATGCCGCGCTCCATCTGCAGGTTTGCTAAAGACATTATGCAGCTTGGCATCTTTTACCATTTCCATTAGGAATCTGGACGTAGCGTCCAGTTTGCTGTCGGCACTGCCAGATCGTCCAGCTGCATTAACAATGCAGTTGAAGACACTGCCAAGAATGACCGGCCTGGATGTCACCAGCAGCAGTGGGAACTGCTGGAGGACGGTTAGCCGCTCACTGCATTGAACCGGGGCGTACATGTCGATTAACCAGAGTGGAGCATTGTTGTACATTACATCTGCTACGAGGAGGCGACAGCCCACCACCTCCTTAACTTTGGAGATGGTGAAGTTGCCTCCCTGCAGCAGAATGCCCAGGCTAGAGGAACAGGAATGATTTCCCCCTGACCAGATCGACAGCCAATGGGATCATCGCGATCATTGCCTGTAGGTGCTGAGGTGCGGAATTCCACACTCCTGCAGAAACAGGTCAGCTTTGGCCTTGGTGAGGTTGTCCAAGATCGAAACACATCGCATAGTGGATTTAACGCTACACACATTAATCGAATCAATCTTTATACCCATTTTAAAGTTGGGAGTTGCTTACCACGCCAGGTGTCCTTGCTACTTCCAGTCCTTGGGTATGTTCCTGCATACCCATAATGTACACAAGCTGTTTCACATGCGTTGGGCTCAGAAACCCCTCTTGGTTACTCATGAGGGGTTTGTTCCGCTGGGGTGGTTGGGGGGGGTGGAAGAGGAGAGGGGGGTCTTGTAGGCAGCAAGGCTTGGGCTGTCCTCTGCTGATGGCGTCTTTCCCCTCTGTTCCTCCTCGAAGACATCACTGTTCCTGGCTTCCCAGAGCTGGAGTGCGCCAGACAATTCGCTGCTCTCGGCCTCCCAGAGCTTTGCTGCTCTCGGTCTCCCGGAGCTGGGTTTGGCACTTCGGGGTTGGGGTGCGCCGGGCCCATTAGCGCTTCCAGTGCCCCGAGCTGGGGGGACTTTCTCCTCCAGCTCCTTTGAGTTCTGCTGCTTCTTTGCAGGTGCCGTCTTTCTGACCCTTCCTCGTCCAATGAAGAGGAGCTGCCATAGTCTGTCTCAGACAGTAGCTCCTCTTGCCACTGGTTTGGATGGTGACCTGTTCCTTTTTTGGAGGCTTCTTCTTCGTGATTTTCCTTTTTACCACTTGCCACTGACCAGTTTGTCCATCTGCTGCCTCCTCCTCCATTGATTCTGTCTGTAGAGGCGGAGTTTCCTGGCACGGGGTAGGTGTCAGGTCGCTGTTTGTGGCTGCCTCCCCTTTCTCCGCCTTCTCAGATGAACTTTCCTTGCTTTGGGAAGGATTGCTTGTCTCCTTCCCAGCACCAGACCCATTCACCGTTCCTTCTCCCAGCCTTTCCTTGGACCTTGCCGCCTGTGCATGACTGAGGCAGGTTTTATAGAGGTGGCTTGCCCCACCACACAGGTTGCAGCACTGAGCTCTGTTTACAGTCCTTTGTGTGATGGCCTTCCATCTTGCAGATGAATATGCTGCAGTTGGCCGCCACATGACCAGATTTGTCACAGGTATGACAAACCCTGGGCTGCCCTGCATAGACTCCCCCCGATAGCGAAGCTAGAGGGACGATGGATGATAGCTCCGTTGGTATCAACCTTCAAGGTCACCTTGACCTGTTGCTTGCTGGTCCAAATCCCAAACAGGTTCTTGACATCAGTACTGCGCGCGGCCACCTCGACGTACCTGGCGAGGAAGGAGAGTACATCCACAACAGGAATATGGGGTTTGTAGAGGTGAATTGTCACCACCCGGTCGCATTGCGATGGCAGCATGAAGAGTGGTTCCACTGTGAGGATCAACAGCAGTGCCTGGTTTCCCCTCTACTTGAACACCATCAGGAAATTGATGCATACTGCCACATTCTTGAACGTCATGTCGATATATCCACTGCTGGGAAAATCCTGCAGGCAGAAGATGCCTGTAGCATGGAATCCACAGCAATCAATAAGGATTTTCTTAATGAAGAAGGTACGGTTAACAGTTGCACCTCCTTCATTATCCTTCATCACCACCCGAACGGTGTTAGGCATTCCCTGGCCTGAAGTTCCGGAATTGGTTACAGCCATTTTGCTCAGAACTTACCTGGAACAGGATCAAAGGCCACTGATCATGGTGTCTCCCCTGCCAGGTAATGTGAACATGCTCTTGACACTACAAGAGTGTTAGGTATGATGCTGTTGGATACTGTCTCAGCTGAGATCTATTCTTCCTCAACATCACTGCATTCAGGGTGGTTACCTTGTATGAACATGGCTCATAACAGATCTTTGACACTTCTGCAGGAACCATGTCGGCTCTTGCGGGTGGATCTGTCTGACCTTCTGTCCTACATGCAGAGAAGACAACTCCATGCCTGCATGTTTGTCATGTGTGATTATCATTTTCTCTTGTCTTATCAATAATAATCTTGGAAGAGTTGTCCTGCCTTGCCTTCTGAACATGATCTCTGTTGGGGATGGTAATCCCGTATCTAGTGGTGTTGCTCATAGGTGCAGAATTGCTATTTCAATGTCTTGATTGGTCTCCTTACATTTCAGGATTAGTAACTTTACCAACCACACCATCCTTTCTGTTGGTCCATTTGACCTCAGATAGTGTGGAGATGACATAACATGATTTACAGCCCACTTTGCACACGTCTTGGAATGGTTGACCAGCGTACTGTGGACTGTTATCCAATACTCTCTCCTTCGGGGAACCAAAAAGACTGAAAACTGCACTCATTGTGTTTGCTACCGATGCATTTGACGTATCCCTCAGTTGGTGAATGACAGAAAATTTGGAGAGGTAATCAGTAATAATTAAGAAGTCATCACCTCCAACGGTAAATAAAATCAGTCGTTATTCTTGACCATGGATGTGGTGGAACATCACGAGGATGGAGTGCTCTCTATGTTGATTTGGCTGATGCTCCTGACATTCAACGTACATCCTTACTGCTCATTCTATGCCGTTACTGATCCCTGACCAATAAATTATCTCGTACAAGTCGTCTTGATCTTTCAATGCCCGTATGACCTTGATGCAATTGGGTCAGGATATCTTGATGAAGTGCTTTTGGTATCAATACAGTCTGCCTTTGAAAACGACTCTACTCGATATCCCTAATTCGTCACAATATGGCCAAAAAGTTCTGAGGTCTGTGGGAACCTCTTGCATTGTATCTGGCCGTTCATTGCCATAATGCCCTGAGGACAGGATCTCTAGAAGTCTCTTTCTGGAGCTCTGTGTTTGATATGTCCAAAATGCATTAGGTCAATTTTATACATATCTTCTAGTTCCACATCCAATTCGTCCACTTGGACATCCCACAGTATATCTTCCGTCTTCGTAGGGTTGGGTAGCCTACTCAATGTGTCAGACAGAACCATGAGCTTTCCAGGTTTGTACTGGATCTCGCAATCGTACCCCTGTACTTTGATTAGAAATCTTCGGCGTCGAGGTGGCGCACCGGTGAGTGACTTTTGCCAAATCATTTCCAGAGGCTTGCAATCAGTCTCAACAATAAAGCGGTTGACAAATATTTAGGTATGGAATCTGGTGATATTAAACACTAAGGCCAATGTTTCTCATTCTATGTTTGAATAGTTCGCCTGAGTGGGTGACGAATGTTTAGAACCGAATTCAATTGATCTGCCTTCCTGTAATAGACATGCTCTGAGACCCTTTAATGAAGCATCAACTACTAGTGTAGTTTCTTTCCTTGGGTTGTAGTATTGTAAGCATGCTTCAGCAGAAAGTGACTGTTTTAACGAATCAAGTGCGTGATGATCTTCATGCCACAAGAATGGCACATTTTTCCTGAGAGGCTCACACAGAGATGATGCTTCCTCAAAGAAATTCAAATATGGTACTAAGAAGTCAAACAGGCCCAAACACCTCTGTAAATCTTCTTTATCTTGAGTAGGCACTGATTGTACATCCTCAACTTTACTGGGATCTGGTCGTATTCCTGTGTCAGAAGAGATTGAACTGAAGAAATGAATATGGCTCACATTGTTAGCACATTTTTTGCGATTAAACATGAGACCTTCTCTTCTAGCCATTTCCATTGGAATGTGAAGATTCTAGTCATACTCTTCCTTAGTATTTCCCATGACTGCTATGTCATCCGCACTGCAAACACAGCCAGCAACACTCTCGGTAATACGATCAGTGTGTTGGAGCAGGTCAGGCAGACCGAATGGTAACCCGTAGAAAGCAATACCTCCCAAATGGCATTCTGAATGTTGTTACTTCCTGTGAATCCTCGAAAAGGTGTACTAACCAATATGCATGCTCCGCATCCAACTTTAAAAACTTGGCTCCAGCAAACGTTGGGTTGAGCTCTAGTGTAGGCACCTTGGGAGGACATATTTTGAGTGCTCGGTTTAATCTTCTGGGATCCAAGCATACTCTAATGGTACCATCTTTCTTAATTACAGCGGTTATAGAGCTACACCAATCTGGGTGTTGCTGAATATGGCAAATAGTCCCTCGTCATTCCATCATGTCAAGCTTGGCTTTTAACTTGTCCTTTAGATGGACACTATACTTCCGTGGTGGGTGGCTCTATGGAGGGAACTGCGTCGTCTTTCTGGTGAAGACTAGCGTCTCCAATAAAACTGCTCATGGTGTCAAATCTATCTGGGTATTTCTGTTGCAGATCTTGAATAGACTCAAGAGGGTCACACTTGCTTTGATTATCTGGCATTACTGATCTTGTGAATCAGCATGATCCGGAGTTCACGGTATGCTGGCAGTCCTGCTACCACTGGACCATTAGTGTCAACAACATAGAAGACCTGCGACGACTATGCAGAACTTCCATACCTGCACTTCAACATCAATGTTCCCATGCAGTCGACTGGTAATGCGTTATATGCGGTGAGTTTAGCTATGGCTGGCTGTAACATAGACTCTCACTTTGCTAGGTACATGTCTTTGATTATCTGCAGTGGTAAAATGTTGGTGCTTGGCCTAGTATCTATCTTCAGTCATAGCTTGTGTTTGCTATTTATGTTAGGACACATAATTTCAACTGTGGTGAAAGCTTCCAGTTGTGTGATTACATCCATATGCTGTGTGGTTGTCACTATGGAAAGCCTGCTCACTTTCTACTGAGTTTGCCTCCTTTTTAAAAATTCTTTCACGGGATGTGAATGTCGCTGGCTAGGCCAGCATTTATTGCCCATCCCCAATTTCCCTTGAGAAGGTGGTGAGCCGCTTTCTTGAACCGCTGCAGTCCATGTGGCACAGGTACACCCACAGTGCTGTTAGGAAGGGAGGTCCAGGATTTTGATCCAGAGACAGCAAAGGAATGGCGATATAGTTCCAAATCAGGATGGTGTGTGGCTTGGAGGGGAACTTGCAGGTGGTGGTGCTCCCATGCATCTGCTGCCCTTGTACTTCTAGGTGATAGAGATCGCAGGTTTGGAAGGTGCTGTCGAAGGAGGCCTTGGGTGAGTTGCTGCAGTGTATCTTGTAGATGGTACACACTGCTGCCACTGTGCTTCGGTGGTGGAGAGAATGAATGTTGAAGGTGGTGGATGGAGTGCAAATCAAGCAGGCTGCTTTTGTCCTGGATGGTGTCAAGCTTCTTGAATGTTGTGGGAGCTGCATTCATCCAGGCAAGTGGAGAGTATTCCATCACACTCCTGACTTGTGCCCTGTAGATAACGGACAGGCTTTGGGGAGACAGTGAGTTACTCGCCGCAGAATTCCCAGCCTCTAACTTGCTCTTGTAACCACAATACTTATATGGCTGGTCTAGTTGAATGATAACCCCCAGGATGTTGACAGTAGGGGATTCAGTGAATGTCAAAAGGGAGGTGGCTGGATTCTCTTTTTTTGGAGATGGTCATTGTCTGTCACTTGGGTGCCGCAAATGTAACTTGCCACTTATCAGCCCAAGGCTGAATCTTGTCCAGGTTTGTTGTATATGGACATGGACTGCTTCATATCTGAGGAGTCACAAAATGTGCTGAGCATTGTGCCATCATCAGCAAACATCCCCACTTCTGACCTTATGATGGAGGGAAGGTCATTGATGAAGCAGCTGAAGATGGTTGGGCCTAGGACACTACCCTGAGGAATTCCTGCAGTCATGTCCTGGGACTGAGATGATCGACCTCCAGCAACCACAACCATTTTCCTTTGTGCTAGGTATGACGCCAACCAGTGGAGTCCTCGATTCCCAATGACTCCAGTTTTGCTGGGGCTCCATGTAGCCACACTCGGTCAAATGCAGTCACTCTCACCTCACCTCGAGTTCAGCTCTTTTGTCCATGTTTGGACAAAGGCTGTAATGAGGTCAGCAGCTGAGTGGCCCTCGTGGAACCCAAACTGAGCATCTGTGAGCAGGTTATTGCTGAGTAATGGCTGCTTGATGAAGGTATCATTGACACCTTCTATCACTTTGCTGATGATTGAGAGTAAACGGATAGGGTGGATTTGTCCTGCTTTTTGTGTACAGGACATGACAATGTAGAAAATTGCACATTGTCAGGTCGATGCCAGTGTTGTAGCTGTACTGGAACAACTTGGCTAGGGGCGCAGTCAGTTCTGGACTACAAGTCTTCAATACTATTGCTGGAATGTTGCCAGAGCCCATAGCCTTTGCTGTATCCAGTGCTTTCTTTGCTGTCCAGGTCTCTGCCTACTTCGTGGACGTACCTGTGCTTGAAATGGTACTTGGTAAACTTCTGGTTAGTGCCACTAGGCAGTATCTATTTTTGTTGAGCTGTGGCTTCTGGCCACTTCTGCGCTGCCAGATTTTCTAGTCTTGTTCGGTGTCCCTTTAGACCACACCCCTTGCGGGTATCTCTGAATGCAGTTACGTGGCTGATGCATCAGACCACACTTGCTGCACACCTTGCCCTGTTGAGGTGCCTTGGCTGCGGCTGCTCCAAGCACTTGTATATATTGGCTGTTCGCAGCTATGGCTTTGTATTTTCTGCCAACTTTGAGTTGACTGTCGATGTCTTATCCTTTTTTCTTATCAAGCAGATCCTTTTGGATGCCTCTAGTGGAGTCAATGTGTTTACCAGCTCCATTATTCTTTGAGAGTTCTGCATCCGAGAAATCGTAATCTTCGCCTTTGCCCCAACATCTACTTACGAACTAGTCAATAGCTTCTTTGGGCTGTCATCTAATCGGCCATTAGTCTCAAATGAAGTAAATTGAATAAGATTTGCTCCTGTGAGGATTACAAACTAATGACCACTTGGAAAACCTGCCTGAAAACATATGCAGTCGCTTCACTGTAAAACACTTTGAAAACAATCTACCAGCAGTAAGCTATGCTTTAAGAGACTGAACTTTTATTTCATTTTATCAGGAGTCATTCTTTTGGGCCTCCTTATCTCGAGAGACAATGGATACGCGCCTGGAGGTGGTCAGTGGTTTGTGAAGCAGCGCCTGGAGTGGCTATAAAGGCCAATTCTGGAGTGACAGGCTCTTCCACAGGTGCTGCAGAGAAATTTGTTTGTTGGGGCTGTTGCACAGTTGGCTCTCCCCTTGCGCCTCTGTCTTTTTTCCTGCCAACTACTAAGTCTCTTCGACTCGCCACAATTTAGCCCTGTCTTTATGGCTGCCCGCCAGCTCTGGCGAATGCTGGCAACTGACTCCCACGACTTGTGATCAATGTCACACGATTTCATGTCGCGTTTGCAGACGTCTTTATAACGGAGACATGGACGGCCGGTGGGTCTGATACCAGTGGCGAGCTCGCTGTACAATGTGTCTTTGGGGATCCTGCCATCTTCCATGCGGCTCACATGGCCAAGCCATCTCAAGCGCCGCTGACTCAGTAGTGTGTATAAGCTGGGGATGTTGGCCGCTTCAAGGACTTCTGTGTTGGAGATATAGTCCTGCCACCTGATGCCAAGTATTCTCCGAAGGCAGCGAAGATGGAATGAACTGAGACGTCGCTCTTGGCTGGCATACGTTGTCCAGGCCTCGCTGCCGTAGAGCAAGGTACTGAGGACACAGGCCTGATACACTCGGACTTTTGTGTTCCGTGTCAGTGCGCCATTTTCCCACACTCTCTTGGCCAGTCTGAACATAGCAGTGGAAGCCTTACCCATGCGCTTGTTGATTTCTGCATCTAGAGACAGGTTACTGGTGATAGTTGAGCCTAGGTAGGTGAACTCTTGAACCACTTCCAGAGCGTGGTCGCCAATATTGAT
The DNA here is from genome assembly GCF_036365525.1 of Heterodontus francisci. Taxonomy (NCBI): domain Eukaryota; kingdom Metazoa; phylum Chordata; class Chondrichthyes; order Heterodontiformes; family Heterodontidae; genus Heterodontus; species Heterodontus francisci. Next base: position 108,365,220 of record NC_090383.1, read on the forward strand.
GGATGGAGCATTTCTGACATCCTGCCCCATGATGTTCGTTTTCTTGAGGCTGATGGTTAGGCCAAATTCATTGCAGGCAGACGCAAACCTGTCGATGAGACTCTGCAGGCATTCTTCAGTGTGAGATGTTAAAGCAGCATCGTCAGCAAAGAGGAGTTCTCTGATGAGGACTTTCCGTACTTTGGACTTCGCTCTTAGACGGGCAAGGTTGAACAACCTGCCCCCTGATCTTGTGTGGAGGAAAATTCCTTCTTCAGAGGATTTGAACGCATGTGAAAGCAGCAGGGAGAAGAAAATCCCAAAAAGTGTGGGTGCGAGAACACAGCCCTGTTTCACACCACTCAGGATAGGAAAGGGCTCTGATGAGGAGCCACCATGTTGAATTGTGCCTTTCATATTGTCATGGAATGAGGTGATGATACTTAGTAGCTTTGGTGGACATCCGATCTTTTCTAGTAGTCTGAAGAGACCACGTCTGCTGACGAGGTCAAAGGCTTTGGTGAGATCAATGAAAGCAATGTAGAGGGGCATCTGTTGTTCACGGCATTTCTCCTGTATCTGACGAAGGGAGAACAGCATGTCAATAGTCGATCTCTCTGCACGAAAGCCACACTGTGCCTCAGGGTAGACGCGCTCGGCCAGCTTCTGGAGCCTGTTCAGAGCGACTCGAGCAAAGACTTTCCCCACTATGCTGAGCAGGGAGATTCCATAGATTCAAACAATACGCATCCGGAAGTAAATCGCTGATCTAGTTTATTATACCAACTACATAAATGGTACATTAAGGTACAGAGCCATAAAATCCATGATACTCATTCACCATCCACTAAGCTTGAATCCAGCAGAGATCTCAGAGAACACCAACAAAAGCAGTATCAAAACAGCATACCAAATGTGATAACATTCAGAATCTTCCACATTTTAATAGGTTAATGTTACCAACACATTGACAATTTTTTTACCCAGCTATAAGTAAAATATATTGCTATATGCAACATTACAGCCGTTAGTAACACAGCATGTTAGTGTATCATATGGGTTGTGCCCACAATTCAACAGCTATCACTTGTATACCATATTTAACCTAGAAAAATGCACCAAGATGCTTCATAGAAGCATAATCAGATATCAATCGACTCTGAGCCAAAGGAGATATTAGGAGGTGAGACATAGTCAAAGAGATGGGTTCCAAGGAGAGTCTTAAAGGAGGAGAGGGAGGTGGAAAGGCAGACAGGTTTAGTAAGGAGATGCCAGAGCTTAGGAAATGACAGCAACAAATGGTGAAGCAAAAGGAGTAGAGGATGCAGAGCTTCCAAAGGACAGCAGAGTTGGAGAAAGTTTCAGAGATCAGGAGGGGCAATGTCTTGATGGAATTTAAACTTGATTTAAATTTTAAATCTGAGGAAATGCTGAGTGTGAAATAATTCAGATCAGTGGTAATGTGTGAGCAGGACTTGGTGCAGGATAAGATAATTCACCATATTAAAAGTTCCCAATTTCCAATTAATAGCATGGAGTCCATGTAAAGTCCAATTTGTTGCTTTCCCTTACATTGGTATTCTTGCGATTTGCCCTGATGAGTGTAAGACAAAAAGCTTCGACAAAATGTTTCTGTTTTCAGCAATTCTCAAGGAAGCAAATTTACAATAAGCTACAGCTTTATCATCCAACTCTTTTCCATGGGCTCTGATGCTACAATGGTTCCATTATACGGAGGCCTGACGTCCGATATCCGGTAAGCCTCAGGCCTCACTATTCAAGCACAAGGAAAGTTCCCTGAACCCGAATTTCTGCTATACAGTTCAGAAAATGAGGTGGTCTAGCTCTATCGATCATGAGCAATTGGGCGACTCGAAGTTGATCTTGTCTGAAGTAGAAAACTATATGGCAAACTATTCTTATTGGAAGTTTTAATGTGAAAGAAAGAAATATAAAATTAGGGACTTGCTATGTATGGACTAGTGAGTCAGAATAAGGAAGAGAGTTTACTCTGGGAAGAGCGAAATCAGGAAACATACCTTAATAGGGAATTTCAATTGTCCAAATATAAAAATTGGAATGGCAAAGTTGTTCAGCGTCTGAGTTAGAAATCAAGTACATGACTGATTCATTACCCAGTGTGCAAGGAAATGTGATACTGTGCACACCTTCATTTCATGGTAAGTGAACCAAATAACATACAGGGAAAAGTTATTTCATCTCTGAGCGACCACTAGAATAATCAAGTTCAAACTTTCGTTAAACTTTAAAGTACCTAGGGTCCACAGCAAGTTATTAATTTTAAAGCTGGCAACTTCAATCAAGAGAGAGAAGAGCTTAAGAAAATTGGCAATTATTTAACAGTACGTCAACATAGGGAAAACAGAGTAACTTTATAGGTATACCTGATCATGCAGGATAAATACAAACGGAACAATTATGACCCAAAATGGATCAAAACAATCAGAAATAAACGAAAACAACTCCTTCAGGAAGAAAGGTGAGGTGAAACCAAGAGATGAAGATAACATGCAGAAACATGTTAAAAAGGTAGTCAAAGGGCAAAAGAAAAACTTGAAAAAGTATAACTGCAGGCACAAAACAGAATAGTGAAAAATTCTTTGAATAGTATAAGGACAAGGCACATCCACAGAAAAGGGGAGAGCACTAAAATATGCCAATTGGCCAAAACAGATGAACCATAATACAATCAAGTACTACGTAACATTCCATTCAAACATGCATTTGTAAGACATGAGCAATGTGCCACCTATAATCAGTGATAATTGAAGAAGGATTAAAGACTGATAAAGGTCATTGACCTGAAATGTTCACTCTGTTTCTCTGTCCAAAGATGCTGCCTGATCTGCTGTGTATTCCCGTCAATTTCAGTTTCTATTTCAGGATTAAAGACTTGCAATGTTAACCAAGGTGGATTTTCCAGAAGAGTTAAAAGAGCTGGATGATATTTATTCAATGGAACTGTTACAGAATTCTGTGTGTTGAATTTTGAATTGGTATATTTTATTACTGGAAGCAGCATTAGAGGTTAAAAACAATTCATACAGGAGTAAGATTGGCCACCATTAGTTGTTTTCTGCAAGATTGGAGTCTGCCAAGTAAAAGGATCAATTCAAAGATGAAATAAAAACAGAAAATGCTGGAAATATTCAGCAGATCAGACAGCACTTGTGGAAGAGAAATAGAGTTAATGTTTTAGGTCAATGTCCTTTCATCAGAACTTCGCTTCAGAGATGCATTGTTCTTAAGAAGCACTTTGACACATCCCGTGGTTAAGACATCCTTCACAGAATGATATGGCAAAGGAGAAGGCCCTTCAGCCCATTGTCTTTGAAAAATCTATACTATCATTCCCATTCCCCAGCTCTTTCTTCATAATCCTGAAAAATGTTTCCTCCAAATATTTATCCAATTTCCTTTAGAAATTATTGAATTCATTTTCACCATCCCTTCAGACAGTGCATTCCAGATCACAACAACTCAGTGCAGATTTTTTTTTTCCTCATGTCCCCTCTTGTTCTTATACCACTTACAGTGTCACAGTGTCAGTTGTGGTTCAGCTGGTAGCACTCTCGCCTCTGAGTCACAAAATTCCAGGTTTTGAGTCCCAGGACTTGAGCACAATAATCAAGGCTGACAGTCCAGTGCAGTACTGAGGGAGTGCTGCACTGTGGGAGATGCCATCTTTCGGATGAGACATTAAACAAAGGCCCAATCTGCCTGCTCGGGCGGATGAAAAAGATCCCATAGCACAATGTCGAAGAGGAGCAGGGGGGTTATCCCCAGTGTCCTAGTCAATATCTATCCCTCAATCAACTTCACAAAAACAGATTATGGTCATTATCACATTGCTGTTTGTGGGAGTTTGCTGTACACACACTGGCTGCCGTATTTCCTGCATTACAACAGCAACTGAACTTCAAAAAGTACTTCATTGGCTGCAAAGCACTTTGAAACGTCCGGTGGTTCTGAAAGGCGTTATATAAATGCAAGTCTTTCCTTTAGCTTACTCAGTCTCCTCTAGTTAGCAATCCTTCTGCCAATGGAAACAGTTTATCCATATTTACTCAAACACCTCTATCAAATATTCCCTTAACCTTCTCTGATTTATTCTATTCACTTAACACATTGCTTGCAGTTAGGCTGCAAAATATCTCCATTGTTCCCTGAAAATTGCAATTCCTTTTGGGTGGACATGTATCTGATAGCCTGTGAATGACTGTTAACCTCATGCAACTATGAAAGATGCTGCTGTTTATTGCCTTTCGTTAAAAATATAACTTTAAAAGAGGGTTTAGATTGTATTTCTGAGTTTGGATGACATATAATGAACTTGAATGCAGTGGACCTATGCAAAATGTGTAAGGACAGCACAGGAGAGACAGGTGGCAATCCATGGCAGTCAACTTTGAGAAGATGACGACACCAACAAATGAACAAGATTGTATTTCTGATAGCCTGTTTACCCATTTACAGTGTTCAACATTCTAGTCAGTAGAAAGCTTCTTTTACAGTGAAGGAGTTTCTATTTTGAAACTCATTTGAGATTGGTAGCTTTATTATTTTAATACATCCAGGAAACTAGTAATGCACTGTTTTATAGTGCTCATTTAATGGTTTCATTTGAATAAAATGATTTGCTGGTCCCATGTTTTGAATGCGTCAATGGTTTTGTACTGGGTTTTCAATTACTATGATGAAAAGATTGAGCCTGTTGCCTTCACTTCAAAACAGGCTTAGCTGCCTGGTTTAAAAGAATGGGATATTATAGAAGTGTAAAATCACATGTCCTGCAACATCCACCAAATGGATTTGCTTGGGACTTTATTTACAAAAATACTCGAGACAGGAGTGCACTTTCCAATTGCTATCATAAGTTAAAAGTGACTTGCTGGTACGCAGGAAAGACCTATTGGGGAGTTGTGATTGCACAGCAAAAGTCTCTGCATTATATCAGAGAGTAATATTGTTACAAGGATGTGTTTTTATATTAAACTGTTTTCTTTCATATATTTTCCCTCTTTCTGTTGAATTTGGATAAAGATCACTCCTTTCTGTGGTTCTCCAGTTTTACTGAACTTCTGAAAGTTGTGCAGAGAAGGCCATGAGTTTCAGCTCATCAGTTTCACCTGAAACTCTATAATGCATAACTGCCTTTACTTTTAAAGGTGCTATGAGCAGTGAACTTTCAGCCTTGGTTCTGTGGTAACACTCTCACCTGTAAACAAGGCAGCAGTGCATTCAAGCCCCATTCCAGAGAATTGAGCAAAAAATGTCTAGGCTGATGCTTTAGTGCAGTACTGAGGAAGAGCCGAACTGTCAGAAGGCCACGTCTGCCCTCTCAAGTGGACGTAAAAGATGATCCCATAGCACTCTTCAAAGAGGAGCAGGGGAGTAAGGTGCCAATAGCGGTCGATAAATGATTGATTCAGGCTGACAGAAACACTACATTAGTATTTGGTTGTGTATTAAATTTACAAGACAGGGGTAACACAGGCACTGACTGGAAAACAATTTCCCCTCCCTTTCACCTTTTTAACATTTTCTTGCAAACTGAGTAAAATTGCTAAACTTCTTTGCTTTCTTTCATCTTTACTGCCACTACCAATAATGTATCAGATTGATAGCAGCCAAGAATTATTCACTTATGATAATCTATGAAAAGTACAATTTTTCAAACCTACATACAATCTAGATCCTTGGTAACTAATTATTCTAACAATTAAATGGAATACATAAAGTTAATAAAAAATTATATAATTTTTAGTTAAATATGAATTCATGATATAGTATGTCAATCAACTACCATACTGTTGCATGAAACCCTGCTGATCCCTGGGACCCAAAGTAGTAGTCTCTCAGGTGAGATAGTTGAGGCAAATGTAGAGGTTAAAGCAAGTCCAGTAGGCAGGCCGGGCAGGGGCAGGACAGGGAGCATGGTAGGTCTGGTAGGCTAACCTGCATTTAATTTAATGCAAGAAGCCTTACAGGTAAGGCAGATGAACTCAGAGCATGGATCGGTACATGGGATTGTAATATTATAGCTATTACGGAAACGTGGTTGAGGGATGGGCAGGACTGGCAGCTCAATGTTCCGGGGTATCAATCTTTCCGGCGTGACAGAGGTGGAAGTGAGAGAGGAGGGGGAGTTGCACTATTGATTAGGGAGGACATCACGGCAGTACTTAAAGAGGATATCCCGGGGGGAATGTCCAGCGAGGCCATAAGGGCAGAACCTAGAAATAAGAAAGGGGTGATCACTTTGATGGGATTATACTATAGGCCCCCCAATAGTCAGAGGGAAGTGTAGCAGCATATATGTAAGGAAATCACAGGTAGGTGTAGGAATTATAGGGTTGTAATAGTAGGTGATTTTAACTTCCCTAACATTGACTGGGACTGCCTTAGTGCGAAGGGATCAGATGGGGAAGAATTTGTTAAGTGTGCCCAGGATAGTTTTCTTAAGCAGTATGTGGATGGCCCTACTAGAGAAGGGCCTACACTCGACCTCCTCTTAGGAAATGAGGATGGGCAGGTGGTTGATGTCTCAGTGGGGGAGCACTTTGGGACCAGTGACCATAACTCTACTGGCTTCAAGATAGTTATGGAAAAGGATAGGACTGGTCCTCAGGTTGAAGTCCTAAATTGGGGGAAGGCTAATTTCGATGGCATCAGACAGGAACTCTCAAAAGTTGAATGGGAGAGGCTGTTTACAGGTAAAGGGACGTCTGGCAAGTGGGAGGCTTTTAAAAGTGAGATAGCAAGAGTTCAGGGTCGGCATGTTCCTGTTAGATGGAAGGGCAAGGCTGGCAAGTTTACCGAACCTTGGTTGACGAGGGATATTGAGGGTCTGGTCAGGACAAAGAAGGAGGCATATGTCAGGTACAGGCAGCTGGGATCGAGTGAGTCCCTCGAGTATAGGGGATGTAAGAGTACACTTGAGGAAATTAGGAGGGCGAAAAGGGGCCATGAGATTTCCCTGGCAGATAAGATAAAGGAGAATCCTAAAAGATTCTATAAGTATATTAAGAGTAAAAGGGTAGCTAGGGAGAGAGTAGGTCCCCTTAAGGATCAGTGTGGCAATCTATGTGTGGAGCCACGGGAAATGAGCGAGGTCTTAAATTAATACTTCTCGTCCATATTTTACCGTGGAGAAGGTCATGGAAGCTAGTGAGTTCAAGGGAGGGAACACCGATATCCTGGAGCATATCGACATTACAAAGGCGGAGGTGCTGGAGGTTTTGAAGCTTATCAAGATGGATAAATCCCCAGGTCCTGACCAGGTGTATCCTAGGATGCTATGGGAAGCAAGGGAGGAGATTGCTGGGGCCCTGGCAGAGATTTTTGTACCATCGTTAGCCACGGGTGAGGTACCGGAAGACTGGAGGATAGCTAATGTTGTGCCTTTATTTAAGAAGGGCATCAAGGATAAACCAGGGAACTACAAGCCGGTGAGCCTTACATCACTGGTGGGAAAGTTATTGGAAGGGATTCTGAGACACAGGATTTATATGCATCTGGAAAGGCATGGTCTGATTAGGGATAGTCAGCATGGCTTTGTGCGTGGGAAATCATGTCTCACGATTTGTTTGAGTTTTTCAAGGAGGTGACCATGTACGTTGTCTACATGGACTTTAGCAAGGCCTTTGACAAGGTCCCGCATGGTAGGCTGGTCCAGAAGGTTCGAACACATGGGATCCAGGGTGAGCTAGCAAATTGGATATAAAATTGGCTTGGTGATAGGAGGTAGAGGGCGATAGTGGAGGGTTGTTTTTCAGATTGGAGGCCGGTGACCAGTGGTGTGCCGCAGAGATCAGTGCTGGGCCCTCTGTTGTTTGTCATATATATTAATGACTTGGATGTGAATGTAAGGGGCATGATTAGTAAGTTTGCAGATGACACCAAAATTGGTGGTATAGTGGACAGTGAAGAAGGTTGCCTAAGGTTACAACAGAATATAGATAAACTAGGAAAGTGGGCAAGGGAGCAGCAAATGGAATTTAACGCAGACAAGTGTGAAGTGATGCATTTTGGGAAGTTAAATCAGGGCAGGACATATACAGTGAACGGCAGGGCCCTGGGGAGTGTTCTTGAGCAGGGAGCCCTTGGGGTGCAAGTACATAGTGCCCTGAAAGTGGCAACACAGGTAGACAGGGTGGTGAAGAAGGCGTATGGCATGCTTGCCTTCATCAGCCGAGGCATTGAGTACAAGAGTTGGGACGTCACGTTACAGTTGTACATAACGTTGGTTAGACCGCATTTGGAGTACTGTGTGCAGTTCTAGTCGCCGCACTGCAGGAATGATGTGATTAAGCTAGAGAGGGCGCAGAAAAGATTCACAAGAATGTTGTTTGGTTTGGAGGGTTTGAGTTATAAAGAGAGATTGGATAGGCTGGGTCTGTTTTCCCTGGAGGGAAGGAGGCTGAGAGGGGACATGATAGAGGTATATAAAATTATGAGAGGCATTGATAGGGTAGATAGCCAGAGTCTGTTTCCCATGGTAGGGGTGACTAAAACTAGAGGGCATAGGTTTAAGGTGAGAGGGAGGAGGTTTAAAAGGGAACAAAGGGGTAAATTTTTCACACAAAGAATACTGGGTATCTGGAATGAGCTGCCTGAGGTGGTGGTTGAGGCAGGAACAGTAGCGACATTTAAGAGGCATCTGGACAGGTACTTGAATGAGCAAGGCATAGAGGGATATGGAATTAATGCAGGCAGGTGGGATTAGTATACATAGGCATTAAGGTCGGCATGGGCACGGTGGGCCGAAGGGCCTGTTTCTATGCTGTATGACTATGACTAATAATAATTTTCCCACATGAATACGAAAAATTGCAAATTATATACTCCTTGCCTATAGGAACCTATTAGAAACAGTCCGCTACAGCGCATTCCCTAAGAACTGTGGCATCAACAAAAGTCTGCAATAAGTCTGCATGTCCCTTTGAGCAAGGGACCTTTAAAATCAGTTATTACCACTAATAAATCCCTCTTTTTGGGGTAGTGTACCCAGAAAAATTGATTTATTTCCATAGTTGAGAGAAGGAATTCAAATATTTTCCATTATTTTCTGACCAATAATCACACCTGAAGACACAGTCACATCACATGCATAATGCTCAAATAGATGTTGAAGAGCCTTCATAATGGTTACAGCTATGTGAAAATGGAGATATTACATACAGTCTCAGTCCATTCCTCACTTAAATCTCGACCAAGCTTTTGTCATGTCAACAATTTCAATGCTCTCCTGCTGGGTTCATATCCTGCACCCTTCATAAAGATCAGCTCATCCAAAACTCTGCCCCTCATAACCTATTTCACTCCAGAACCCAGTCAAAAAGAAAGTCTTTTATATCGTGCCTTTGAGAACCACAGGACATTCCAAGTTCTTCAGAGTTCATGTCGTACTTATGAAGTGTAATCACTATTGTAAGGTAGGAAACGTGGCAGCTAATTTACACACAGCAAGCTCCCACAAACAGAAATGTGGTAATGACCAGAGAATCTGTTTATGTTGCTTGAGGGATAATTATTGGCCAGGACTGCAAGGATAACTCCCTTGCTTTTCTTGCAAATAGTGCCATGGGATCTTTTGCACCCACCCGAGCGGGCAGATATGGAGCCTTGGTTTAACGTCTCATCTGAAAGACGGTCACCCATTGATTCTTGGTCCCCCAATTTAAAATTCTCATCCTCTTATTTCTCGTCCTTTCTTTCCGCTGATTCTGGTCTTTCATGCGTCACCCTTCTGCTGGTTTTTGATGTTAAAAATAAAAACTGAAAGTAAAATTAGAAACTCAGGCTTAAAAATGGACAATAGAGACTTTGAAAAGTCTTATGAGCTAAGGATGAATTATTTGTATTTGAAGTACAAATCAAGTTGAAAAGAATAAGAGCAAGAAAGAAATAAAATGGTACTAGATCTTATTCTATCATGCAAAGGATATTAAATATGTACGATATTGTCTGATTTAGCATGGAGGTGCCCTAGCTTCTTATCTTCTTTGACCACACAGGTGATACAGCAACAGTCTCAAGTTCTATCACCTTTCAAACAATGTTACTATTAATCTGTACATATTTCAAGTTACTGATACTGTTACAATAATCTAATTCATGGTTTGTACTAATATTTCAGAAGTCACTTTTAGTTTGGGGGAGCTAAACATGTAGCTGTAAGAATTTCAAAGGCTGCAGACTACCCATGATTTAAATTTCAAAGATGTCTCCATGAGTGCTTACAGAGACAGTAAGAGTGGTGAGACAGCCATAAAACAGCAGGTGGGCTTGTTTAGTTAGCATTTGGAACCAGAACATCTAAATGATATTGTTAACAACGACGCAATCTCTATTATTCATGTGGGCATCAGGAACCAAAGATGTGTTTTGGGAGTTGAAGGTAACAGAATGGACAATAGACATTTTAAAATAGAATTGTCCTGAGTTTGCTATCTGGACATCCCACATGTACCACTAAGCTATGGCAGCAGATGGTGTAGGGGGGCACCTTTTGATCTTTTTTAAAATCTGGGTGCTTGCTGACAACCAGTCAGCTGGCTTTGGGAGCAGCTAGGCCAGGAGCAAAGAGGCCACCAGGAACCAAGAGTGTTTCTGTTTTGAGTAAGGGCCGTACTCAAGCTGGGAGTCCAGAGTCGCGAGGTCTTGGAAGAGAACGGGAAGATTTACCTAACTGAAGCTGGGAGAATACCCAGGGGATCTCAAACCTCGGAAGACAGATGAGAGATTAAGGAAAATCAAAGTGAATTCCTAAGAGCTGTGGTACACTTTGGATTGGTCCAGGAGAAGTAAACAAACTGCCAAGACCCTGTATTGTATAGGGGAGCTCTTGGGGTGGGAGTAAAAGTCAAATGGGAGTGTTCTAAGATTTGAAATTTAAATAAGTGTTTCCAAATTGTTGTGTTAGGTTAGTAGTGTTCTGCTTTAACTCATGTAAAGTTATGCCACATTGTGGCATAATTCTCAGTAAAAATTAAGAATACAACTTTTTCTTTTTAAAGTTAACAGTCGCCAACGAGATCGTAACAATACAAACAGATCTTGGCATTTTGATTTAGGATTTAACAGCTTTTTCTAAGCCTCCAGACTCTCAAAATTCAAACAGGACCAACCAGCAGGTTAAGACTCAATTGTCTGGACTTAATTGGCTAGATGACCATAGCTCGGGGCCACATGCATGTTGATAAGTCCATATTGTTTCCAGTTGCCACTGCCTATGAATGGTTGTTCCATCCAACTACTTATGCTCCAGATAGAAATCTTTTGTAACCTTCCAAGTAATATGTTCACAAAAAATTCAACACTAAAATAAGTCCCATCATAACTATTAACTTTTCTTCCATTTTATGATTGAAGGGTTTTTTTCCTTGCCCCTTCCTTTGATAAACACCACACAATAATCCATTGTTTCACTGTCAAAAATACTGAAAACACATCTGACTGAAAGGAATGGGACCCAACCTCCTTGAAAAGTGGCTCGAGAGAAGACACACAGGAAAGGAACACATTGCTGAAATGAAAGCCAAAAAGGAAACACTTCAGCCAGTTTCTTATGACCCTATTCCTTAGCGGGAAAGAGAATGCACAGGAAGGGGAAACATTTCCTGTGAAACGTTTCTGAAGAATTTTATAAATGTACGTTGCTCCTCGTGTAGTTACAATACTTGTAGATTTTTTAAAGGACACCAATTCAATACAATATAATCTAATTACAGTGTTTCAAAAAGATAACTGGGAAAAAAATCTGTTCCACAAGATTTGCCATGCCCCTACTATTGCTGGCAGTCTGCCAGAAATGTGCTAATAGTCGCTACCCAGCAATGCTATCATTGTTTGACAGTATTTTTCGAACAATCCGAATGAATTCAGTTAAAGGATCACCGATTAGGACGCATCTGCTTAAAACAAAAACTGGGAGTTGCTATAGATATCCAATGTCCCGAAAAGGAGACAAAAAAAAACTGATGCAGATCTTCAGATGGAATTCCGTGGAATAACCCAAATCTTCCTTTGTTCGGGATTTTAAAAAAAAGAAAAATGTAATGCAATGATAATTTACTGGGTCCGTGCTGTGCATTTGAATCTCCTGACATGCATATGGAGAAACTACGCAAATTTACAAAAATCTTGATTTGAAAACTACGTGACCGTGAAATTAAGCCAAGGGAGGAGGGAAATACAAAAAAAAATTGAAACCTCGGCTTAGCTTTTAGACAGATTCATTGCACACAGCTTACAAAAAGGAACTCATATATTGAGGGCGAAGGTAAGGTAGCAGCCCTGCCATTACCAAAATAAAGTAACGGAACCATAACCGCTTACTCCCATTTCAATGGGAAGCGGTGGGAAAGTCTACAATCCAAACAGAAAAAAATATAAAATTCAACGGACCGCAACCTGTCAGCAGAGAGTGCGGGGCCGCTGCTTCCATATTAAACACCCCTCCACCCGGCCGGCGGCATTTTATAGGCAATTCTTAGGCGTCAGTATCGCTACTTCACGTCATTTTCAAATTATTATAATCCAGTCTAACACTTAGCCTTTGCTTTATTGTCCCTGTAAATCTGTGAGGCAGACTCACCCTAGCACTGCAGCCACCCAGCCCAGGCTCTGACAAACATCACCAGCCCTCCCGTTGCTCGGCAATAACGTTATTCCACATAGCGGCCGCGCGAGCAGAATGGGGGCTGGGAGGTTGATTAACGCATGCGCACAGCACGAGGAGTCGGTCACCAGAGGAAACCACAGTGTAGTGGGCGTGACAACAGCTCTTGATTGACGTGGCGCCCGACTAATAACGAACGCCGACATGACGTCATCAGCACCAACGGCGACAGTCGGCAGGAGTGGGCGGGACTGAGTCGGCGATGGGAGAACGGTTGGGAGGGGAAAGAAATGGCGCCGGCCGGCCTCTCCTCCGCAAGCATTTCTGGGAGTTGTATTTCTTCTCGCCGGCAGTCGCTACTTTATTAAATGGGTGTGGTCCGTTTTACTGAACTACAGCTCCCAGTATGCATTGCGGCGACGCCTCTATCCGATGAACTTGATGTCTCTATGGTGAAAGGAAGCCGCAGGTTTAATTTGAAATCGGTGCTGATTGGTCTAGGGGCGGTGTTCTGTCAGCGGCGCTGGAGTTTAATCAAAGCCGGACGGAGCGTTTCAAATTATTTTCCCTTTTTATTGTAAACATTGTTCTTTTGGTCCTAAGGTGTTTTTAAACTGTCGTTGTAAAATTCGACCACATGAAGGCCTCATGTGAGTCCGACATCGAGGAGGATTTGGATATATATTTGAAAGATTTAAGAGGTGAGTGACGATGCGGGAGGCTCGTTTGTAAGAGACAGCTACCGGTTAAAAGGCTCGGCTAGCAAGGCCGAGGTTAGTCTCCAAGGAGTGTTGTGAACATCTCTACTTGCTCACCAGTTGTACATTGAATTTAATAACTGTGTATTTGCACTACATCAAAATGCCGAGTTGAAAGTTTGAAAGTAGTGTATTAAAAATGCTGTGTTCATAAACGTTTTGGGACTTTTCCATTTGTTTATAAATATATAGCAGGAGGAAACCCAACAAAGATTTGTCAACCACTTTCAGTGCTCCTTTTAGATTCACCTTGTTTCTTTTCTTTTGGGCCTCCTTATCTCGAGAGACAATGGATACGCGCCTGGAGGTGGTCAGTGGTTTGTGAAGCAGCGCCTGGAGTGGCTATAAAGGCCAATTCTGGAGTGACAGGCTCTTCCACAGGTGCTGCAGAGAAATTTGTTTGTTGGGGCTGTTGCACAGTTGGCTCTCCCCTTGCGCCTCTGTCTTTTTTCCTGCCAACTACTAAGTCTCTTCGACTCGCCACAATTTAGCCCTGTCTTTATGGCTGCCCGCCAGCTCTGGCGAATGCTGGCAACTGACTCCCACGACTTGTGATCAATGTCACACGATTTCATGTCGCGTTTGCAGACGTCTTTATAACGGAGACATGGACGGCCGGTGGGTCTGATACCAGTGGCGAGCTCGCTGTACAATGTGTCTTTGGGGATCCTGCCATCTTCCATGCGGCTCACATGGCCTTGTAAGTACACAAAAATGTGGATTGCGTCATTGCAGAGAAAAATATGTCGTTGTTTTCATTTGAGCTGGGTTATTTTACAGTGACAATAATGGAGTGAAGAAAAAGTAAAAATGTACATTTGGAAAGTGTCTTAACTTAGAACAACTTGCATTTTTATGACACTAACCGCATATCAAGCTATTGGCATCTACCCAGGAATGTGTTATCCATAATACTCTCGAACCCTCATTCACGGTTCCCCTTTTGATGTTGCCGGCTCTGTGGCCTTGTGTCCCTCACCGGCCGTGTCCCCTTCCCTCTTCCAATCCCAATTCCTTCTACATCTGTTCCTGGAAAAACTTTAGTTCAATTCTCTTGCAACGACATTTTCGAGATCCCAGCTGTCTAGCCTTTGGTCCTCTATTCATCACTATGTTTCCATAGCCACTGATTTGCTTAACCTGTACCTCACGCCTGCCTTAGAGCTCTTATGCAAAACCTTTGCTCCATCCCATCTCAGTTCACTTCCCAGCATAGTCCCATTTTTGTTCTTTCAAGTCCAAGGGTGCAGATCTTATAGAATCAGCTAATACAGAAGAACACCATTCAGCCCATTATGCTTGTGCAAGATCTTTGAAACAGCTATTCAGTTCGTTCTGTTCCTATGCACATTTTTCCTTTTTAAATATATATTGTCAGGAAAACACAATAGGCCCAATGGGAAATATCAATTCATTGGTTGGAAACTTTCATTAGACTTTTTAATGGAGAAAATCCTACAGTTAACTTTTTAAAAAAACTGGCAGCCAAGATGGCCTCTGCAGTTTGCATCTAAACACCTTTGAACATTAAAAGGCCCCAACCAGAGCCAGAAGTCTAACAAGAAGCCCAGCCAGAACAATGCTTTGGCTAACTTGAGTAGATTATCTAGATCATCCTCATAAGCGGAATATTCAAAGTCATCCTGAAGCACTGAGAAGTGGAGATGTGCTTCCAGGGGCTAAACACTGACAACACCACCTGAGAGAGGTTTTGGGTTTTAGACTTTGGACCTCATTAAAAACAAGGGATTGAGAGAACCACGTGACCGTCTGTTCATCGCTGGGAAAACTGGGAGTTTTGTTACACAGACAAGAGACCGGCCGTAATTCAGACTGTGCAGCAGCAACAGCCTGCGTGCCTATCACTCTCGCTCCCCCCCTCCCCCACGACTACAGTAAAGGGAAAAGGTAAAATACTCAGATGGCAAGCACAACCACTGTTTAAAAGGAACAAACCCTGTTGTGGTCAAAAAAAAGGGCAAGAGGGGCGACTGTGACCCCCTCCTCACATGGCCATAACAATATTCATTCCATTTTGAAAATTACTATTGAATCTCTTTTGTTATGCTTTCAGGCTTTACATTCCAGGTCGTAACATCTCGCTGAGTAAAAATTAATTCTTCTCGTCTGCCATCTGGTTCTTTTATCTGGCAACCAGCACCAGTTCTGGACCACATCAGGTGCTTTCAGATCTCTGTCAAAACTAGCCACTACTCTATGATCATCCTTGAGAGTAAAGAGCCCTCAGCTTCTTTTCTCCACAACCATCCATCTTCATAAACTCCTCGCCCTGCCTCCTCCGCCCTCCCCTCCGAAAGCATTTGTGAGGAGCCTATTCAGCTGTGTCTGCTGTTTCCCTAGCTCTACCTTTACACCACCTCTCAACCTCGACACTGCTGTGCATTGTCAGACTGCTTGACAATATCTAGTCTTGGGTGAGTCACAATTTTTCAGCAGTTTAGTATTGGGTAGATTGAGATAGTAACACAGGAGTAGGCCATTCAGATCCTCAACCCTGTTCTGCCATTCATTCATACAGCTGATCTGTAGTTCAGCTCCATTTACCCACCTTTTATTTGTACCCATTAATACCATACCAACAAATATCTATTGATTTCAGTCTTGAAAATTTCCATTGTGCCAGCATTCACAACCTTTTGGGGGAGAGCATTCCAGATTTTGATGTCCAGGAGCTTAGAGTAAGAAAAGGCAGAAAAGGAAAGCTTCTGTCTGACACCAAGAACTCAATACTACAGAAAGCCGAGAGGAGTATAGAAAGTTGTGGGGCGGGAGTGGTGTGGTGGTGGTGGTGAAATCAAAAAGGAAATTCGGAAAGCAAAGAAAGGGGCTAAAAGATTATTGGCAAGCAAAATCAAGGTGAACCCAAAGATGTTTTATCAATGCATTAAGAGGATAACAAAGGAAAGAATAGGGCCCATAAAAGACCAAAAAGGTAACCTATGTGTAGGGGTGGAAGATGTTGGTATGGTTCTCAGTGAATACTTTGTGTCTGTCTTCCAAAAGAGGGGGACAATGCAGATATTGTAGTTAAGGAAGAGGGATGTGAAGTATTGGATGTGATAAACCTACAAATGGCTTGGAACGCTTACTGTCCATCCAACTGTTCACCACCTCTGGTCCAGTATACCTACTCAGCATCTATGCTCCAACACTTTGCTCCCCACCTGAAGTTAAAGACTAGTTCTACGAGGAACTCCATAATATCATTAATAGCATTCCTAATACTGAACATTTGTTCCTGCTGGGGGACTTTAATGCCAGGGTTGGGACCGAACATGACTCATAGCCCTCCTGCCTCGGATGCTATGGCATCGGAAGGATGAATGAGAATGAATAGAGTGTGCTGGAGTTGTGTATCTACCACAACCTCTGCATCACCAACTCATACTTTCAAACTACACCCTGTCACCAGGTTTCATGGAGACACCGAAGATCACATCGTTGGCACCAGCTGGACCTCATCGTCACAAGGCGAGCCTCCATAAACAGTGTTTAAATCACATGCAGCTTCCACAGTGTGGACTGCAACACCAACCACTCCCTGGTGTGCAGCAAAGTGAGACTCAAACCAAAGAAGTTACATCACTCCAAGCAGAATGGCTCAACACTACCAGAATTTCTTACCCACAGCTGTCACAAAAGTTTCTCAATTCACTTGAAAAAGCCCTTCAAAACACTCCTGCAGGAGATGCAGAGACCCAGTGGGCCCACATCAGAGATGCCATCTATGACTCACCAATGACCACCTTTGGCAAACATGAGAAGCAGAATGCAGACTGGTTTCAATCTCACTTTGAAGAGATGGAACCAGACATAGCTGCCAAGTGCACTGCACTGCTGAGCTACAAGAAAGCCCCCAGAGAGTTAACTTCCTTAGCACTTAAAGCTGCCAGAAGCACCGCGCAAAGAACAGCCAAGTGCTGTGGAAACGACTACTGGTAACACCTATGCAGTTGTATTCAGCTGGCCTCCGACACTGGAAACATGAGAGGAATGTATGACGGCATTAAGAGAGCTTTTGGGCCAACCATCAAGAAGATCACCAACCCCGCGCCCCCCCCCACTCAAGTCTAAATCAGGGGAAACGATCACTGACCCAAGCAAGCAAATGGACTGCTGGGTGAAGCACTACTTGGAACTGTACTCCAGGGAAAATGATGTCACTGATACCGCCCTCAATGCAGCCCAGTCTCTGCCAGTCATGGACGAGCTGGATGAACAGCCAACAAAATCGGAGCTCAGTAACACCATCGATTCTCGAGCCAGTGGAAAAGTCCCTGGAAAGGACAGCATTACCCCTGAAATTATCAAGAGTGCCAAGCCTGCTATACTCTCAGCACTCCATGAACTGCTTTGCCTGTGCTGGGATGAGGGAGCAGTACCAAAGGACATGCGCGATGCCAATATCATCACCCTCTATAATAACAAGGATGACTGCGGTGACTGCAACAACTACTGTGGAATCTCCCTGCTCAGCACAGTGGGGAAAGCCTTCGCTCGAGTTGTTTTAAACAGACTCCAGAAGCTGGCTGAGCGTGTCTACCCTGAGGCACAGTGCGGCTTTCGAGCAAAGAGATCCACTATTGATATGCTGTCCTCCCTTCACCAGCTACAGGAGAAATGCCGCGAACAACGAATGCCCCTCTACACTGACTTCATAGATCTCACCAAAGCCTTTGACCTTGTCAGCAGATGTGGTTTCTTCAGAATACTAGCAAAGATCGGATGTCCACCAAAGCTACTAAGCATCATCATCTCGTTCCATGATAATATGAAAGGCACAATTCAGCATAACTCCTTTCCATTCCTGAGTGGTGTGAAACAGGGCTGCATTCTCGCACTCACACTGTTTGGGATCTTCTTCTCACTGCTGCTCTCACATGCATTCAAGTCTTCAGAAGAAGGAATTTTCCTCCACACAAGATCAGGTGGCAGGTTGTTCAACCTTGCCCGTCTAAGAGCGAAGACCAAAGTATGGAAAGTCCTCATCAGGGAACTCCTCTTTGCTGACGATGCTACATTAACATCCCACACGGAAGAGTGTCTACAGAGACTCGTCGACAGGCTTGCGGCTGCCTGCAACGAATTTGGCCTAACCATCAGCCTCAAGAAAACGAACGTCATGGGACAGGTTGTCAGATCTTATTGAAATGTGCAAAATTGCGAAGGGCCTGGATAGAGTGGAGGTGAAGGGCCTATTTACCTTCGCAGAGAGGTTAGTGACTAGGGGGCATAGTTTTAAAGTGATTGGTAGAAAGATTAGAGGGGAGGGATGAGGAAAAACCTTTTCACCCAAAGCGGGTGGCGGTCTGGAACTCACTGCCTGAAAGGGTAATAGAGGCAGAAACCCTCAACTCATTTCAAAGGTGTCTGGGTATGCACCTCAAGTGTTGTAACCTGCAGGGCTACAGATGAAATGCTGGAAGGTGGGATGAGGCTGGGTGGCGCGTTTTTCGGCTGGCACTGACATAATTGGCCAAGTGACCTTTTTCTGTGCTGTAGACTTTCTATGATTCTATGATTTTCATTGTGTGAAAAAGTGTTCCCTTATTTCACTTCTGAATGGCCTAGCCCTAATAAGACTATGCCTCCTTGTTCTGCACTTCCCTACATTTGCTTCAGTTTTGGACACTCACTTAATTTGTCTATGCCTCATTGTAACTTCCTACTTGATGGATTTATAACTGTTCCTTCATTCACAATATGGTGAAAAGATGAGGGCATTGCCTTTGTTACCAACTCTAGCAATTGTTTCACGCTGAACCAGATTGTTTGCAACCAAGGCATCCTGTTTGACCTGATATCTGCTCCATCACAAAGACCACGTTCGTACCATTGCCGGCCTCCACTCCTACCTTAGCCCATCTATAGATGAAACTCTCCGTGCTTTTGTCATTTCCAATCTTGACTATTCCAAAACACCTCCCGTTGGCCTCCCATTCTCCACCTTGTGTAAATTTCAGCTTATTAAAAACTCTGATACATGTATCCTCTCCTACACCAAGTCCCGTTTCTGTTCTTGCTGGTCTTCGTCATACCTTGTTTCACAATACCTTAGATTTGATATTTTCATCCTCTTTGTTGAAATCCCTCATGGCCTTGCCTTATACCTTCTTACCTCTAACTTCCTCTAGCCCTACAACCTCTGACACCTGATACCACCCCCCCCCCCCCCCCTCCACCCCCCCACTTTACAACTCTGTATTCCTCTAAATCTGGCCTTTTGTGCACCTCTCTCTCTTTGTCCCACCATTCGCTAGCATTCTAATAGCAGCTAGATCCTGCTGGGGGAAATGGGCCTAGAGCATGCTGATGTTTGTCAGCAAACTGACCTTGCCCCCAAAATGGATTGTTGGTATGCAATGCGAACAGTTGGCACCAAGTCTCTCTATTGTCAGACTGTTTGCCCAACATCCGTTCTGTATGAACAGAAACTACCTCCAATTAAATATTGGGAAGCCTGAAGCCATTGTCTTTGGACCCTGCCACAAACTCCTCTCCCTCTCGCTGGCAACTGTTAGCAACCTTAGTGCCATATTTGACCTCAAAATGAGCTGCTAACCACATGTCTGCGCCATCACTAAGACCACCTATTTCCATCTCCATTAAATCACCTGATTCCGCCTGTGCCTCAGGACATCCGCTGCTGAAACCCTCATCCATGCTTTTGTTACCTGCAAACTTGACTATTCTGACGCACTCGTGACCGGCCTCCCATGTTCTACCCTCCATAAACTTGAGATTATCTAAAACTCTGCTGCCGTGTCCTAGCTCACAGCTAATACTGTTCACCCATCACCCCTGTACTTGCTGACCTACATTGGCTCCCAGTTAAGCAATACCTCAATGTTAAAATTCTCATCTTTGCTTTGACATCTGTACATGGCCTCGCCCCACCCTATCTCCGTAATCTCCTCCAGCCCTACAACCCTCTGAGATATCTGTGCTTCTCTAATTCTGGCCTCTTGAACATCTCTAATTTTAATTGCTCCACCATTGGTGGCAGTGCCTTCATCTGCCAGAGTCCTAAGCTCTGGAATTCTCTCCCTAAACCGCTCCACCTGCCTACCTTGCTTTCCTCCTTTAAGACACTTGCAAACTTACCTATTTGACCAATTTTGGTCATCTGCCTTGTATCTCCTAATGCCCCTGTGAAGCACCATGGGACGTTTTATTACTTTAGAGGTGCTATATAAATGTAAGTTGTTGTTGATTGATGTTGGAATGAAAACTAGAATCTGACTGTCTTGTTCTCCTCAGTGTCTTGAAAATGTGATGATTACAAATGCAAATTGTTGTCAACTGCTATTATGCTGAGTGGGCAGTTCCAGTCTGGCACATGGGTCATTAAACTAATGTTTGTATTCCATCTCTCACCTTTTGTTGAATTTACATGCTTACCATGGTATGATGAATAATGGTGACAAAAGAGCAAAGTCCTGTCGCACTGTTCAAACACATTTTCTTTATCTGTAAATGGAACTATTCATAAAGATGTTTTGTGTTACGGATCATGTCTCTTTGCCTTTCTTAAATTACCATTTTACTACCACTGCTTGCAGAAAGGGCGAACAAAAGCATCCAGAAACTAAAATGTACTCTGGAAGGAAAACCTCAGGCAGAATCATCTGAGCCATCTCCAGTGGATGACATTGTCGAGCCAAATGCAGTAAGTCCCCCAGGGAGGAAAGAAAATCACAGTGAAGTGGCATGGGAAGAGCTACAACACAGTCATGCAGGTGACCACTGCTCAAAATTTATTGCTGAATTTGTTTCTCTTGTTTGAAAGCAGAGTTTTAGCATTGAGCTTGAAAGTTTGCTCTTTTTGAAATTATTGCCTACCTTTTTATAACTTGTTTCTGTAGACGGAAATGGGGAGATTTGTAGCCACTGCCTGTAACAGTGTGCTTTGCCTCGCAGCAGCAGTTATGCTTCTATGTGTGCTAGTGTTACAAGAGTCTATTGCTCGGACTTTTCCACTGATATTTTTGTTTGTTTTAAAAAGTTTTACTTTTTTTAATTTGTTCGAGGGATGTGAACATTGCTGGCAAGACCAGAATTTTTTGCCCATTCCTAATTGCCCTTGACAAAGTGGTGTTGAGCTACTATTTTGAGCCGCTGCAATCCAAGTGGTATACAGTGTGCTGTTAGGAAAGGAGTTCCAGGTTTTTGACTCAGTGAAGGCATGGCGATACAGTTCCAAGTCTTGAACCTGGAGGGGAACTTGTAGATGATGTTGCTCCCATGCATCTGCTGTCCATGTCCTAGGTGATAGAGATCGTAGGTTTGGAAGATGCTAAGGTGCTAACGAAGGAGTCTTGGTGAGTTGCTGCACTGCACCGTGTAGTTGGTACACACTGTTGCCACTGTGAACCAGTGGTGAAGAGAGTAAATGTTTAAGGTGGTGGATGGGGTGCTGATCAAGGCTGCTTTGTCCTGGATGGTGTCGAGCCTCTTGAGTGTTGTTGGAGCTGCACTCAACCAGGCAAGCAGAGAGTATTCCATCACGCTCCTGACTTGTGCCTTGTAGATGGTGGACAGGCATTGGGGAGTCAGGAGGTGAGTTCCTCATCGCAGACTTTCCAGCCTCTGACTTGCTCTTGCAGCCACAGTATTTATATGGCTGGTCCAGTTCAGTTTCTAGTCAATGGTAACTCCCCCCAGAATGTTATATTTTTAGCGTACTTTGAAATTCATTTAAGTTATTGAATCATAGAATGGTTACAGTATGGAAGGAGGTCATTTGGCCCATCATGTCTGTGCAGATCTCTGTAAGAGCAACTGAGCTAGACCTGCTCCCTTGCCTTTCAGATTTTTTTCTCTTCAATTTCCTTTTGAAAAACTCTCAGGCAGTGTATTCCAGACCCTAACCACACGCTGCATAAAAAAGGTTTTTTCTTATATCACGATGGGTTCTTTTGCTAATCGCCACCTTAAATTGGTGTCCCCTGGTTCTGAAACCCACTAATGGCAACAACTTCTCTCTTATCTACTCCGTCTGACCCATCATCTCTGTCAAATCTCCTCTCAACCTTCTCTCCTCTAAGGTGAACAACCCCAGCTTGTCCAATGTATCCACTTAACTGAAATCGCTCAACCCTGGAACCATTCTCATAAATCTATTCTGCACCCTCTCGAATGCCTTCACATCCTTCTGAAAGTGTAATGCCCAGAATTGGACACAATACTCCAGTTGAGGCTGAACCAGCATTTTATACATGATTATCATAATTTCCTTGCTTTTGTACTCTGGGCCTCTATTTGTAAAGGCCAGGACCCCATTAGCCTTTTTAAACACTTTCTCAACCTGCCTTGCCATCTTCAATGATTTGTGCACATATATAAGTCATATAGCATTTGGTATGGTTACGGTAAAGTTTCAGAAATTTCCTAGAAGGTAATAGACTGTTCAATATTTTAATACCAGTTTGAGGGGATGGTTGGAGGAGGAGGAGAGAAGGCAAGTCATATTTTTGCTTCTCAGAATAGTTTTGTATTGGGTAGTTTTGGAAGAGGAGAATGAACAGGACATGGTGGAGCCAAATCTGACAATTGACAACCAAGCTAGTTTTGGACCGGGTGTGCTCATTTGTACCCCCTCTGGTCTAAGGGAGCAAAGATGGATGTGTTTGAGCAAATGATGAGTGGGAGACATTGCTTTATTTTCTATGAGCAAAGGTGTTAGAATTTGGAGATGTAGGAATGCTTTAGTGGGTTGACAGCAGTAGTAATGAGTGGAGGGCTAAAGGCCGGAGAATTGGGAATTGGTAAAGGAAGTAGGGGAAAGATTTTTCCAAAAGTGAATTTTGAGGATCATGGAATTGGAGGGTGATAGCCAGGACAGGCAAATGATCAAGACCTTGCATCAGAGAGACAGGATACAAGATATAGCTGTTATGAGGATTGAGATGGGATTAAATGAGATATAGGATGGCAGTGATGAGCAGGCTAGGAGAGTTCAGGTGTAAGTTAAGGAGTCACTTGATGTCAAGGCAAAAGGAGGATATCTCCGTGGAGAATTCAGCATGGGACGTGGAGGGATACCCAACAGATTTTGAATGCGAGGTGGGAAGGATCGAACAGGGTGTAATGTTCGAAGGCAAAGCAGAAGTGTGACATGGAGGATAAAGAGTCCATGTCACTCGAGTGTTTACATTGCATTTATCAGGTAATAGATATGCTAGCCTGACATGCATTACAGTGTAATAAAAACAGAAAATGGTGGAAATGCTCACCAAGTCTGGCAGCATCTGTGAGAGAGAAACAGAGTTAATGTTCAGGCCTGTGACCTTTCATCAGAGCTGTCTGATGAAAGGTCACAGACCTGAAACATTAACTCTCCTCTCTCCATAGATGCTGTCAGGTCTGCTGAATATTTCCAGCATTTCTGTTTTTATTTCAGATTACCAGAATCCACAATATTTTGCTTCTGCATTACCTTGTTTTTGGTGCTCAGTTTTTCTTTTGAGATTTGCTGCTTTCTGAATGTTGCAAATCATTGCTTTGCAGCAAAGTTGTGTGAAATGATTCAATTATTCTCCTGTTATTGGAAATTATAATTGAATTAAAATTAGAACTGTGAGGTGATTCATTTTGGTAGGAAGAACATGGAGAGACATTATAAAATAAACTCTAAAGGAGGTGAAGGAGCAGAGGGACCTGGGTGCCTATGTGCATTAGTCATTGAAGGTGGCAGGACAGATTGAGAGAGTCGTTAATAAAGCATACAGTATCCTAGGCTTTATTAATAGAGGCATAGAGTACAAGAGCAGGGAGATTATAGTAAACTTGTATAAAATACTAGTTCGGCCTCAACTGGAGTAGTGTGTCCATTTGAGGAAAGATATGAAGGCATTGGGAAGAGAGTGCTGCAAAGATTCACGAGAATGTTTCTAGGGATGAGGAACTTCATTTACGAAGATAGATTGGAGAAGTTAGGACTGTTTTCCTTGGAGAAGTGATGGCTGAGGGGAGATTTGATAGAGGAATTCAAAAATCATGAGGTGCCTGGACAGAGTAGATAGGGAAAAGCTGTTCTGACTCGTGAAAGGATCAAGAATGAGAGGGCACAGATTTAAGGTAATTGGCAAAAGAAGCAATGGCAAGATGAGGAAAAACATTTTCACACAGCGAGTGGTTAGGATCTGGAATGCACTGTTAGAGAATGTGGTGGAGACAGGTTCAATTGAGGCATTCAAGTGGAAATTATGTAGTTATCTGAAAAGGAAGAATGTGAAGGCTTATGGGGATTGCTCCCTCAGAGAGCTGGTGCAGACACGGTTGACTGAATGGCCTCCTTCTGTGCTGTATCGATTCTGTAATTGTTAGCCATTCTATTTCAAAGTTTCCAGAGTAAACTTTTAAGCAGGATACTTCATAGCTGCTCTCGTATTTATTTGTATAATAGCAAACATAAAATCATAATAAAAACAGAAAATGTTGGAAATAATCAGGTCTGGCAGCATCCCTGAAGAGAGAAGCAGAATTAATGTTTCTGGTCAGTGACCTTTCATCAGAATTGGGAAATGTTAGAAATGTAATAGGTTTTGAGCAAGTGAAAGGGGGAAGGGTGGGAAAAAGAACATAAGGAAAGGTGCCTAGAGGAGGTGTGAATGGCTGCCGTCCAAAAGCAAGAGAGTAAAATGAAAACCAGCAAAGTAAAAGGAAACAAGATAGGGACACCTTCTCCAGACAAATCTTTTTGTTTCTTTATTTGTCCTATTACCACTCCCTTTGGCTTTGCAGCACCAACCCTTTTGTAATTTTATTCTCTCCCACCTTCCACCCTATCACAGACATTCCCTTTTTGTTCTTTTTCCCACCAAACCCCTCGCCCACTTCACTTGCTTAAAACCTACTGTATCTCTATCATTTCCCAGTTCTGATGAAAGATCATTGACCTGAAATGTTAACTCTGTTTCTCTCTCCACAGATGAGATGCTGCCTGACCTGCTGTATTTCCAGCATTTTCTGTTTTTATTTCAAATTTCCAGAATCCACAGTATTTTGCTTTTTATAAAATCATAATACCCTGCCATCTACACAAGTGACAGACATTTGCATAAGAGTATTTTCCTGCTAACTAGAAAGGTACTGTAGGATTATTTTAGCAATGGGTCAGATGTTACCTTTGTCCTTAATTGCGCTGCAACTGAAAATCACCCAAGTTATGGCATGGTTGTATAAAAGGCAAAAGCCCTGTTACATAATCAATTCCGTGCTTTCCATTATTCAAGTCGGTGTTGTTTTTACGTGATCAGGTGAGAGTATATGTACACTTGCTTACTTTTAGCCTGCAAAGTACATTTTGTGTTCAATGAGCATTGCTATGAAAATAGACCATAATTAGGTAATATTTTCTTTTTGATACAGTTAATGAGCTCAGAGCCCTGTTGCGACAGCAGGAAAAGGAAGAAAGGACAAGTTCAGCATCTGCTACTGGGATATGTCTCATGGTAATATGCAAGTAAATTAGAACATTGATGTTTAAGTAAACAAGTACAATTTTTATACTAGTTTCATTTGGGTTTTAGGCTGAGGGTTTTCTGTATCTTGCAGGTGTAATTTGGCATGTGGCAGAAAAGCATAAAATTAATTCAGTGCTGACCCACTTGCTTTGGTCGCAGAATACTGGATTTTCAATCAAGAAGCACATGAGCACACTCTTAGCTATCATTCAAACTGGCACATTGCATTGGTGGTCCATTAGTTCTAAAGTGAGTCAACGAATAATGTGCAGCAAAAGAGCACTCCATGTTGGGACAAAGAAAGGAAAATCTAGCAGATCTACTTTCCGTCAAGAGTTTTTTTAGTCAGTTCATCACTGAGTATCAGTGATGCCACCTGCATCGCTTCCTTACTAAAGAGAGAATATGGGAGTGAAAGGGGAGCCAAGATTTTTCACTATATCTTAAGTAGACTACTATGCAGAATTTCTCACATTTAAAAGAAAAAAAGTTATCCCATACATACACATTTTATAGTGTTGCCAATAAAGTCTCGTGCTGATTGATCATGGACCACCATCAACAATGATCATAGCAAATTTGTATTCTTCTATATCCTTGCTGGCATGAGACCTGTAAGGGAAGAGAGTCGGAAGAAGATAAACAACAGAGATCAAGCCTGATGCAGGCAAGAATGTTGAAACAGAGGGGGATAATTAGGAGCAACAGCATGTGCACTAGGACTGTGTCCCTTTATAAATCAATAGAAATGATGTTGAAATTGAAAGTGGCCTATGATACTACATCTGCAGTTATAGCCTTTGTATCACAGAGAGGACGGAGTTGTTGGAGGGAATCCAGAAGAGAGCTGTAAAGCTGATTCCTATGTTAAAGGAAAATAAGATGTTTGGGCATTGTTTAATTAGAAGGTAATAGAATTATGGAATAGATTGCCAGAAAGGGTGATGGAAGCAGAAAACTATGACACTCTCGTACGTAAGCAAACACGGCAGTTAACTTATAGACAGCAAGACCCAAGAAACAAAAAATGAATGACTGAGCAAATAATCTGTTTTTGGTAATGTTGGTTGAGTGGAGAAATGATGGCCAGAATTCCCTTATCTTTGATTAATGCCATGGAGTCTTTAAAATCCAACTGAGCTGGCCAACAGGACCGTGGTTAATGTTTCACCCGATAATGCAGCACTCTTTGACTTGTTAGCTTTGATTATTTGTTCAAGTCCACAGATGTCTTTGAACCCAGAACCTTCAGAATAAGATGTGAGAGTGCTACCAAATAGCACTAGCTATCAATGTATTACTACCAATATTATATACATATGAATTAGGAGCCGGAGTAGGCCACTCAGCCCTTTGAGCCTGCTCCGCCATTCAGTAAGTTCATGGCTGAACTGATTACTCCACATTTCCACCTACCCCCGATAACCTTCCACCCCCTTGCTTTTCAAGAATCTATCTACCTCTGTCTTAAAAATATTCAAAGACTCTGCTTCCACCACCTTTTGAGGAAGAGAATTCCAAAGATGACCCTCTGAGAGAAAAAACTTCTCTTCTCTGTCTTAAATGGGTGACCCCTTATTTTTAAACAGTGACCCCTAGTTCGAGATTCTCCCACAAGGGGAAATATCCTTTCCACGTCCACCCTGTCAAGACCCCTCAGGATCTTATCTGTTTCAATCAAGTCACCTCTTACTCTTCTAAATTCCAGCGGATACAAGCCTAGCATGCCCAATTTTTCCTCGTAAAACAGCCCACCCATTCCAGGTATTAGCCGAGCAAACCTCTGTACTGCCTCCAATGCATTTACATCCTTCCTTAAATAAGGAGACCAGTACTGTACACAGTACTCCAGATGTGGTCTCACCAATGCCCTGGATAGCTGAAGCATAACCTCCCTACATTTGTATTCATTACCCGCATGATAAACAATAACATTCTATTAGCTTTCCTAATGACGTGCTGTACCTGCATACTAGCCTTTTGCGATTCATGCACTAGGACACCCAAGTCTTTCTGCATCTCCAAGCTCTGCAATCTCTCACCATTTAGAAAATATGCTTCTTTTTTATTCTTCCTGCCAAAGTGGACAATTTCACATTTTCCAACATTAAACTCCATTTGTCAGGTCTTTGTCCACTTACTTAACCAATCTATATCCCTTCGTAGCCCCCTTATGTCCTCTTCAGAAGTTACTTTCCTACCTATCTTTGTGTCATCAGCAAATTTAGCAACCATACCTTTGGTCCCTTCATATGAGTCATTTATATAAATTGTAAAAAGTTGAGTCCCCAGCACATATCCCTGTGGCACACCACTCGTTACATCTTGCCAACCAGAAATGACCCATTTATGCCTACTTTCTGTTTCCTGTTGGCTAGCCAATTTTCTATCCATACCAATGTGTTACCCCTTACACCATGAGCTTTTATTTTCTGCAGTAACCTTTGATGTGGCACCTTATCAACTGCCTTCTGGAAATCTAAGTACAATATATCCACCGGTTCCCCTTTATCCACAGCACATGCAACTTCCTCAAAGAACTCCAATATTTTGGTTAAACATGATTTCCCTTTCACAAAACCATGTTGATTCTGCCTGATTACCTTGAATTTTTCTAAATGTCCTGCTCTAACATCTTTGATAATAACTTCTAACATTTTCCCTAAGACAGATGTTAAGCTAACTGGCCTGTAGTTTACGGCTTTCTGTCGCCCTCATTTTTTGAATAATGGAGTTACATTCGCTATTCCCTGAATCTAGGGAATTTTGGTAAATGAAAACTAACGCATTAACTATCTCACTAGCCACTTCTTTTAACACCCTAGGATGAAGTCCATCAGGACCCAGGGACTTGTCAGCCCATAACTCCAACGATTTGTTCAGTACCACTTGCTTGAGTTCCTCCCTCCCATTTCCTGACTTGCAGCTAATACTGGGATGTTACTTGTACTAATAGTGAAAACCGATGCAAAATATCTGTTCAATTCATCTGCCATCTCATTATCCATAATTAATTCCCCAGACTCACTTTGTTTACTTTTCTTTTTAAAATATCTATAGAAACTCTTACTATCTGTCTTTATATTTCTAGCTAACTTTTTCTTGTACTCTGATTTTTACCTTCCTTATCAATCTTTTAGTCATTCTTTGCTGTTTTTCATATGCTGTCAAATCTTCTGACCTGCCTCCCATCTTTGTGCAATTATAGGCTTTTTCTTTATGTTTGATACTATCTTTAACTGTTTTAGTTAACCATGGATGGCTGGTCTCCCCCTTGGAATTTTTCTTTCTCTTTGAAATGTATCTATTCTATGTATTCTGAAATATCCCTTAAATGTCTGCCATTGCATCTCTATTGACCTATCCCTTAACCTGATGCCAGTTCACTTTGCTTTCATGCCCTCATAATTGCCCTTACTTAAGTTTAAAATAATAGTCTTGGACCCGCTCTTCCCTCCCTCAAACTGAATGTAAAATTCAATCATATTATGATCGCTGCTACCTAGGGGCGCTTTAGCTATGAGGTCATTAATTAATCCTATCTCGTTGCATAATACCAGGTCTAGTATGCCTGCTCTCTGGTTGGCTCCAGAACGTATTGTTCCAAGAAATTATGCCGAAAACATTCTATATACTCCTAATCTAGGCTACCTCTGCCCATCTGATTTTTCCCGTCTATATGTAGGTTAAAATCCCCCATAATTGTCGCTGTACCTTTCTGACAAGCAGCCATTATTTCTTCCTTTTATACCCCATCCTACAGTGTGGTTAATGTTAGGTGGCCTGTACACCACTTCGACAAGTGACTTCTTGCCTTTATGATTTCTCATCTCGACCCAAACTGCTTCTACATCCTGGTCTCCTGAACTTAGGTCATCCCTCTTTGTTGCACTAATACCATCATTAATTAACAGAGGGGTAGCTCTACCTTTTCCTAGCTTCCTGTCCTTCCTAAATGCCATGTACCCTTCAATATTCAGGTCCGAATCTATGTCGTCCTGCAGCCATATCTCTGTAATGGCTTTAGATCATACTTATTTATTTCTATTTGCGCTCTCAGTTCAACTGTTTTATTTCAAATGCTACATGCATTCAGATACAGAGCCTTTAGTTGTGTCCTTTTATTATTTTTGTAACCTCTAGCCTTATCTGTTGATTTACTCTTAGATTTGTACGCTCTGTCCCTTCCTGTCACAGTCTATCATTTCCTATGTTAATACCTTTCTCTCTTGCCTTGTGTCTACTCCTTGATTTACCATATCTTCCCAAATTTGATTCCTTGCCCCCACTATTCAGTTTAAAACCCTCTCTACTTCCCTAGTTATGCGGCTCGCTAGAACACCAGCCCCAGCACGGTTCAGGTGTAGACCGTCCCAACGGCACAGCCACCACTTTCCCCAGTACTGGTGCCAGTGCCCCACGAACCAGGACCCACTTCTACCACACCAGTCTTTGAGCCACGCATTAATTTCTCTAATCTTATTTGCCCTATGCCAATTTGCACATGGCTCAGGTAATCCAGAGATTATTACCTTTTGAGGTTCTGCTTCTTAATTTGGTGCCTAGTTCCTCATGTGGGGCGGCACAGTGGCGCAGTGGTTAGCACTGCAGCCTCACAGCTCCAGGGACCTGGGTTCGATTCTGGGTACTGCCTGTGCGGAGTTTGCAAGTTCTCCCTGTGACCACGTGGGTTTTCGCTGGGTGCTCCGGTTTCTTCCCACAGCCAAAGACTTGCAGGCGATAGGTAAATTGGCCGTTGTAAATTGCCCCTAGTGGTAGGGAATATGGGATTACTGTAGGGTTAGTATAAGTGGGTGGTTGTTGGTCGGCACAAACTCGGTAGGCCTGTTTCAGTGTTGTATCTCTAAATAAAAATAAAATAAATAAATACTGACTATGCAGAACCTCTTTCCTTGTCCTGCCTATGTCGTTGGTACCTACATGGACCACAATGACTGGATGCTCCCCCTCCCACTGTAAGTCCCTCTCCAGCCCTGAGCAGATGTCCGAAACCCTGGCACCGGGCAGGCAACACAGCCGTCTGGACTCTCGCTCTTTGTTGCAGAAAAAAATGTCAATCCCCGTAACTATACTGTCCCCTACTATCACTACATTCCTTTTTTTTCTCCCTCCACTTGAATGGCTTCCTGTACCATGGTGCCATCTGTGATATCCTGTACCTTTTTTAATATCAGTCAAGTGTATATTTTTAATCTTCAGTTCATCAAATGGTATTTCTATTTTGGTTCATCCAGCATTGCATTGAGGCCGTAGTGGTTGTATATTTTCTGCTTGGAAGTGTTTTCGCAACAATTTACCACACCAGTAATTTTCCCTATAAAACCATCTTCTGCAAATAACAAATCCATTAGATTATTTATGTAAGCTAAATCTATAAATAAGATTTTAAAATGTTTCTGCATTCACTTAAGAGCATTTAACATATTACCACTACCTCTGCACAGAGCTATAGTTCAACTGAATTTCAGTACCTCTTGGGTCCCTGCACTGTCCCTATACCCACTGAAAACAGACCCTCAGATCACTGAAGTTCTTCTTAGTTGCAGTCACTTTAGCAAACAATACTTTCAGCAATTGAAAGGGATTATACCACTGTAAAATATAATACCTGAGATTAATATATTAGCATAGTCAGTAATGTGTTACCTATTACAGCATATAACTGTCAATAGCAAAATATATGCTTATTTTTAAGATGTATAATACTTTTTAGCTACATAATTTTGTTTTATCATATAGTTAGCAACAGTGCTGTTGAGGGGTCCCTCGTGTGGTTAGCAATAGTATTGATTTCAAGTTGTGTTGGGATATTATTATTTTATGAGTTATTGGAGGAAAATACAGATCCATAATAAAACAAATCCAGTCATAAATGAATAATAACTTGGTTACCCCAGGTAATCGAGCACCTGTGGTTTCTAAGTGATCATTCATAATTGACTGAATTTATGATTACCAGGAATTAATTCCTGCTTCCAGTCTCTTCTTTTTCCTCTGGGGTCAGCTCTCCACTCCTGACCCTTTACCTTCTGACTGGCTGTTATTTGATTCCTGATGTGTGTTTGTAAATAGAGCAATGCACATTAATGCTGCATTAATGATATTTAATGGACTTTTTTCATACTACCATTATAAGAATACTGGTGACTAAAAGTGTCAGTTAGTTATAGTCAAAACTGCTGATTTGCAGCTTCCTTGGAAAAATGTGCAGAATTATTGGACGGCTTGAGTTATAAAGAGAGATTGGATAGGCTGGGTCTGTTTTCCCTGGAGCGAAGGAGGCTGAGAGGGGACATGATAGAGGTATATAAAATTATGAGAGGCATAGATAGGGTAGATAGCCAGAGTCTGTTTCCCATGGTAGGGGTGACTAAAACTAGAGGGCATAGATTTAAGGTGAGAGGGAGGAGGTTTAAAGGGGATCAAAGGGGTAAATTTTTCACACAAAGAATAGTGGCTATGTGGAATGAGCTGCCAGAGGAGGTGGTGGAGGCAGGAACAGTATCAACATTTAAGAGGCATCTGGACAGGTACTTAAATGAGCAAGGCATAGAGGGATATGGAATTAATGCAGGCAGATGGGATTAGTATAGATAGGCATTATGGTCGGCATGGACGCGGTGGGCCGAAGGGCCTGTTTCTGTGCTGTACGACTCTATGACTAATTATAAAATATGGCCCCACAACACAAGTAAAAATCCTGTAATGCCAAGTCACCGCAGAGCAGTGATCCTGCCTGTAACATTGTAATATCATTGCTTCCAGGCTATTTGGGTTATCGCATCTGCTTTTTTTAATGTCAACATTTGGAAACAATTTTTAGTGTTCTGAAAGTGTCGTCAGTTTGATAAAACTTGGAAGTCATAGAATTAAGAATCTTTATCTCGGATCATCTGTAGTTATCAAATTTGTGACAATTGCAGTTGATGGTGGATCAGAACATTTTACTGTGTCTACAGTGAAAACTTAGGCTTTTCTAATATAGCACAATGACAAAACTCTATGTGCTAAGTTAGCTGAGTTCATTACATTGCCATAAAGAGTAATGACCACCCTCAGTTTATTGTGCAGTAATAGAACTGTATACATCAGGGTTGTATTAGCTTTTTAAAAGCCAAAGTTTCCCCTCTTTTTCATTTTCGTAGCTGCCTCTTCCCATTCTCTCTCCCATTCTATAGTCTCCCTTTTTAATTGCCAGTCTAGACTCCAGTACATTAGTTGAATAAATATCTTAATCTAAACAACTGAACAGTCTTAAAGTCATGTCATGTATATCTACTTGATTTAGGTCGGTAACTCTGTTCATAAAATTTGGTTTAAAAAATTGGATCTTTAATGGGAGTGCATGTGATTTTTACATGCCACAGTTAGTACCATGTCAAAATACTTTTATAAACTTGCACTTTTTGTTCTGTGTTGGAGATGATCTGCTTACCTGTTAGCAGTGACTGGCTATGATGAGACATTATGACTTAATTCAAGCTGGAAGAGGGTACAGATGAGAATGAATAGAATAATAATCAACTGTTTTTGTACTGAAAACTGTTTACTGAGTTTGGGAGTTGAGAGTGGCAAAATGATACATTTTATACAGAAGTATTGTTACAGAGTTACTCAGTACCTCTGTTGTGACCTTGAGAAGGGGACCTGTTTATGATGTAAAATGAAAATTAGTTAGTAATTTTTTATTGATGGATTCTTGGGCTGAACAAATTTAGGACAACACCAGGTCCTGTAAGAACTGAGGAAATAAATGATCTGAATCATGAAGTATGCTAAATCAAGGAAGTGTTTACAAAGATTTGGCCCTTTCTCCTCTTGTATAGAGATCAAGAAATGATTCAAATCGCTCCCCATCTATTGAAGAGCTTGTACCTATTATTAACGACCAGTCCGAATATATCCAACATTTGGAGGCAGAAGTCAAGCTTTTCAAGGTTGGTTGCATACATTCTTTTTTCAATGAGTTATTCCTTGAGGTTGGGGGAGGGGTAGCACATTCATCAAAAAGCAAAGGTTAACAATTATCCTATTTTGGGCTTCTTTTCTATACTGCAAACCATTTTCTTAAACTCCTCTCCCCTGTTCCCTCCACCCTCACCTCCAACATTAAGTGCGAGGAGCTCATGGGCTTCTTTGTCACTATCCAAATTGAGACTATCCAAACAGCCATGTCCCTCCATTCCACTAGCCCACCTAGCCAAACTTCCTATGATGCTCCCCCCTGCCCTAAATCTGAACTCGTATCTTTCTCTAGTTTCTCTCCCATCTCCCCTTATGTCCTCTCTGAGCACACCTTTTCTGAGACCTACCTCCTGCTCCTTTTGATTCTATTCCTACTAAACTTTCTGACGACCTACCTTCATCTCCTGGTCCCCATGTTAGCCGATATTGTTAATGGTTCTCTCTCTTCAGGTGTTGTCCCTCTCTCCTTTTTAAATCAGCCATCATCACCCCTCTCCTCAAAATACCAACCTTGGCCCACCATCTTTGCAAACTACCAACCTCCAACCGCCCTTTCCTCCCCAAAGTCCTTGAATGTGTTGTTGCCTCTCAAATCTGTTCCCATCTTTCCCAGAAATCCATGTTTGAATCTCTCCAATCAGGTTTCCTTCCCTGCTACAGTACTTAAACAACTTTGATAAAAGTCACAAATGACATCATATTTATTTATTTATTTATTTAGAGATACAGCACTAAAACAGGCCCTTCGGCCCACCGAGTCTGTGCCGACCAACAGCCACCCATTTATACTAACCCTACATGAATCCCATATTCCCTACCACCTACCTACACTAGGGGCAATTTACAATGGCCAATTTACTTATCAACCTGCAAGTCTTTGGCTGTGGGAGGAAACCGGAGCACCCGGCGAAAACCCACGCGGTCACAGGGAGAACTTGCAAACTCCGCACAGGCAGTACCCAGAATCGAACCCAGGTCCCTGGAGCTGTGAGGCTGCGGTGCTAGCCACTGTGCCGCCCCGAATCATCTGACGTGACTGTAAAAAAAAAAAAGGTAAACTTTCCCTCCTCATCCTTCTCGACCTGTCTGCAGCCTTTGACATGATTGACCACACCATCCTCCTCCAAAGCCTCTCCACTGATGTCCAGCTGGGTGGGAGTGCTCTCACTTGGTTCCATTCTTATCTATCTAATTGTAATCAGAGAATTACTTGCAATGGCTTCTCTTACTGCTCGCACACCGTAACCTCTGGTTTCCCCCAAAGAACTATCCTCGGCCCCTCCTATTTCCCACTTACATGCTGCCCCTTGGCGACATCATGCAAAAGCCCAGCATTAGTTTTCACATGTATGTTGACAACACCCAGCTCTACCTCAACACCACCTTTCTGACTCCTCCACTGTTGCTAGATTATCAGACTGTTTATCCAACATCCTGTACTGGATAAGCAGAAATTGCCTCCAATTAAATATTGGGAAGGCTGACGCCATTGTTTTCGGTCCCTTTTCCAAACTCTGTTCCCTAGCTACCGACTCCATCCCTCTCCCAAGCAACGTTCTAAGATTAAGCCATTCTATTTGCAACCTTGGTGCCACATTTGACCCCGAGATGAGCTTCCGATCTCCTATTCATGCCATCACTAAGACCTCCCATTTCCACCTCTGTAACATCCTGCAACTTTTCCCGTGTCCCAGTTCATCTGCTGTTGAAACTGTTATTCATGCCTTTGTTACCTCTGGACTTGATTATTCCATTGCATACTTGGCTGGTCTCCGAAATTCTACACTTCACAAAGTTGAGATCATCTAAAACTCTGCTGCCTGTATCTTAACTCGTACCAAATTCCATTCTCACCCCTGTGTTTGCTGATCTACATTTGCTCCTGGTCAAGCAATGTCTTGATTTTAAAATTCTCATTCAAATATATCCATGGCCTTGCCCCTCCATATCTCTGTAATCTCCCACAACCCTCCAAGATATCTGCACTTCTCTAATTCTGGCCTCTTTGTTATCTTTACACCAGAGTGCTGGATATATTAATTTATACGATTTATCTCAGAGCAATGCAGATATCACACTTGTATTAAGTCACCAACTGATTTATTTACAGCACTTTAAAATATCTCAGGACTTACTAGATTTCAATACAATGCTTTCACAGAACAGTCTTTGTTTAGTCGAACATCCTAGCTGTCTTTTTTTGTAGTTTTAATTTCAAACTCTTAAGCTCCACCATAGGCTTAAGCAATCAAGCATAGTGAACATTGATCAATGGACAGACTTGTACAATCAAATCCAGATCAATCAAACATTGCACTCTTGTGTATCCCTGATTTTAATTGCTCCATCATTGGTGGCCGTTCCTACACCTTTCTGCCTCTCTACCTCGCTTTCCTCCTTGATGATGCTCCTTGAAACCTATCTCATCTGACCTAATATCTTCTTTTGTGGCTTGGCATAATTTTATAATGCCTATGTGAAGCACCTTGGGATGTTTTATTATTTTGAAGGCGCTATATAAATATTTGGGTTTTTTTTCTAGATCATGTACTCCGGGAATAGCTTGTGGCCAATACCCTGAATGTCTGTTTTCATTTTGTGACTGGAAAGTACCACCAAATATTTATTTATTTATGAGGGGTTAACATTCATTGAGAAAGTAAGAGAAAAGGCTATCAGGAGTAGAAAAAGACTGTTGGGGCCCAAAAACCGGAAAAGGATCATACCACAACTAAAATGGCAACTTGTAATTATATTAAATCTCTAAACAGAAAACATTTCAAGGTGCTTTGCAGAGGGGGAGGGAGCAGTATAAAGTGATTAATGAACCATGGTGCACAAGTTAGGACCAAAAGTTTGGTCAGAAAGTTAGGGAAAAAAATTGTTTTGGAAAAATAGACTAATGAAGTAAGCAACCTTGTAAATAACAATTATGACAAAATTAAGATTTTTTTTGTCTTAATTAGGTCATCAATTTGCTTTCTTTATTGTTGGCTACAGTAAAGCCAGGATTAATACTGGTTATTGTTAGCTGTTCATGTAAGGTATTGCTTAGTACTTTTAATTTAGAGTTGCTTAATTCTAATTATTGGATAATTCATTCTTTTTAAGTGGGTAAATGGCATTGAATTATCAGGTACAAAAAGTATATTCTAATCTTGAAGACTTCAGTCAATTAATATTTATTATAGCTTTGGATTCTGTCAAACAAAAGGGAGTTCAGTATGCTAATGTCTGTTGAAGTCCTCAGTTCCATTTATTGTTTTCTCACCTTTAGGGAAGGTAAAAGCACACAACAGTTTGCAGGGGACAGGAGATATGCTTAGGAAATGATCAGTGATGCTGAATCTGAACACAATGTCTATTGTGATGCGGCAAAAAAAAGTAACTTGAGTAATCAGGTGACACATTGCTTGAACAGAATCATGATCCTGCTTCAGAAATGAACCCAACACATTGAGAATCATTTCCATTGTATCCTAGAAACAGAAACATCTCCAAATAAGCCTGTTTAATTTGAGTGAGTATGCACAGCATGACCTATTCCACTGCAGAAACCACTAAGGTGTCTCCCTTCTATGCAGATGAATATTTGAAAATCAACATTTTTGTTTCAGTAATTTCTTGAGAATTAAAAAGGTCAAGACAAATGGGGATGGAATGTGCTTCCTTGTCTGAATATTCGATAGAAATATTTATACTCCCCAGCACTTAGTTGTCTTGAGTACTGTGGTGAAACTGTGTTTGGCTAAATATATTTTGACTTACCATGTTTAATGTTTAACTCTCTGTTTTGGGAATCATTGACATTTTAGGTCAAATCTACTTGATTCCATTTGTCAATATTTTGCAATTCATCTACTAAGGCTGTTTAGATCATTTTTAATTCTGAGCTTTTCTTCTGAACCTCCTACTTTCCTAGGAAACTGTATATAAATGTAGACATATTTTTGGTATCGTGTGTTCATAGAAGAGATTCCAGAATAACTATTTTTAAGCAATTTGCTTATTTATTGCATGTACAGATTATCTTAGTAACAGGGCATGGGTGTTTACTATTTTAAATTCTTGAGGTTAGACTACAAGAGCTTCAATGTGACTGAAGAAAGCCCTTGGTTAATTGAAAAAGGTGGTCTAGCTTTTATCCCTTTTACAGAAGCAATGTGGCGGTGGGAAGATGTACGCAAATGTCTTTATTTGTCAGGAGAGATTGTGACAAACAAAGAACAGTACAGCACAGTAACAGGCCATTCGGCCCTCCAAGCCTGTGCCAATCATGATGCCTGTCTAAACTAAAACCTTCTGCACTTCCAGGGTCCGTATCCCTCTATTCCCATCCTATTCATATGTTTGTCAAGATGCCTCTTAAACGTTGCTATTGTACCTGCTTCCACCACCTCCCCCGGCAGCAAGTTCCAGGCACTCACCACCCTCTGTGTAAAAAAAAAACTTGCCTCGCACATCCCCTCCAAACTTTGCCCCTCGCACCAAATCATTGACGTAGTGACTTTCAGGGTATTTGCTAAGTTCCAATTCTGAATGCTCCAGCATCATTGAGTCCACTTCAGGCTGATTTCTTGCTTCCCTTCTACATGTAGATGGAAAAAATAATAGTTTGAAAACCTGTAATCTAGCTTGATCTTTGTTTTTTTTGTCTTCCCATTACAGAAATGTTTAGTTTATATGTTTAGTTTTTTGCAAGTCAGATTTTAATCTGGTTGTGTTAAATGTGTTATCT
Organism: Heterodontus francisci; assembly: GCF_036365525.1. Lineage (NCBI taxonomy): Eukaryota > Metazoa > Chordata > Chondrichthyes > Heterodontiformes > Heterodontidae > Heterodontus > Heterodontus francisci. The sequence continues at coordinate 108,403,815 of NC_090383.1, forward strand.
GATTATATGCTGTGCTTATGTTATATATAACGGAGACATGGACGGCCGTCCATGTCTCCGTTATAAAGACGTCTGCAAACGCGACATGAAATCGTGTGACATTGATCACAAGTCGTGGGAGTCAGTTGCCAGCATTCGCCAGAGCTGGCGGGCAGCCATAAAGACAGGGCTAAATTGTGGCGAGTCGAAGAGACTTAGTAGTTGGCAGGAAAAAAGACAGAGGCGCAAGGGGAGAGCCAACTGTGCAACAGCCCCAACAAACAAATTTCTCTGCAGCACCTGTGGAAGAGCCTGTCACTCCAGAATTGGCCTTTATAGCCACTCCAGGCGCTGCTTCACAAACCACTGACCACCTCCAGGCGCGTATCCATTGTCTCTCGAGATAAGGAGGCCCAAAAGAGATGTTATATACTTCATTCTCAAAAAAATTACATGCAAGTTAGGGTCCTGTCAGATATGACATTTTTTCACTCCGGAAATATGTCCAAAAATGAACAAAGTTTTAACTACAATGTGATGCAGTTCTGTCCTGTTTCCTGTATCCAGTGAGACTATTATCATGCATCCATTATTTTACAATATATGAAAATATAATATTAGTACATGTTCACCAGTCATGGCTCCTGGGTACGACAGTAACCCGCTAAAACCTCTGCTTTGCTACTGTTGTAAGGGGAAAAGGTAACTATGCTAGTAAGTTGAGCGGGAGGCCCCGCTCGGGCCAAAAAGTCGGGGACGAGCCCTCCTCTGCTGGGCCTGGGGAGCTACGCCAGGATTTTAAGCCCCCAGGTCCTTAATTGGCCTTGGGCAGCCTTCCGCCCTACTGAGACATACTTGCATTGGAAGCAGTTCAGAGAGATGATTCACTTGGCTGATTCCTGAAATGAGGAGTTTGTCTTAGGAAAGCTTGAGCAGGTTGGTCCTATACTCATTGGAGTTTGGAAGGAGAGGTGATCTTGAAACGTTTAAGATTCTGAGGGGGTTGACAGCGTAGATGCTGAGAGGATGATTCCCCTCGGGGAGTCTAGAACTCCGGATACAGTTTCAAATTAAGAGGTCTCCCATTTAAGACTGAAATGAGGAGGAATTTCTTCTCTGAGGGTCGTTAGTGTTTGGAATTCTCTTCCTCAGAGAGCAGTGGAGCCTGGGTCATTGTCAAACTCAGCCTTGAATATATTCAGATTTTTGATGGACAAAGAAGTTAAGAGTTATGGGGTCAGGCAGGAAAGTGGAGTTAAGGCCAGAATCAAATCAGCCATGATCTTATTGAATGGTGGAGCAGGCTTGAGATGGCCTACTCCTGCTCTTAGTTCTTTATGTTCTCATTCTTGAAAATGATTAATAAGCTAGGCAACTCCTAATGTAAATGTATTGGCTTTTTGCTTGGTCACTCCCTTGACACAAGGGAAAAGAGTGTTATATCTTCTGGTTCCCATAAGTTAGAAATAATCACATTTTACACTTGGAAAAGCTGGAGCTCTTTGTGTTTAATACAGCTCACCATGCTGCCTGGTAAGACCTGCTTAGTTTTTTTTTGTTTGGTGTGTTACACATCATAGGACTCCAGTGCAGCAGTGAATGTGGTCCCCCGGAACACCCTTGCCCATAGCAATTAGTTCCTATCTAATTAGTTCCTAGCTCTCTGAAAATAATGTAACTATATATAACAGAGAGAGCCTTTTAACGAAACAGCAATCCAGAACAATTTATCAATTCACACTACTCTATTGAAAGTTTATATTTTTTTAAAAACCCCCATTTGACAGCAGATGAAAAATCTGCATGCAGCACATTTGTCGTAGCATTTACCTAATAGTTTACCTCCTTTATAAGTGGTGTATTAGTTTATTTCCTAGGGAATTACTTCACCAACTTCTGCTAGTGTCGCTAACTATTGTTCTGTGATTGTCATTGTTGTACTAGAGGATGTGCCCTTTATAATACACTGGGCTCAAGTGACTCACCAAGGACGTTGACATTGTTTTTAAATGCTACATAAAGAATCAGAATCCTGCTGGTTATTTACTGCAGTGTAGTAAGACCAAATCATGTTAAAATATAAATAGCACAGCATTGCAGCTTTGTTTGTGTTTTCATGGCAGTGCCATTATTGTTCTTTATACTTTGATACCTGTTTTTTTTTTTTATTATTTTGGCGTTCCATGATGAGAGTTAACCCGACTATTTCCAGTTCTTAAGACAGGTCAAGCTCAACTCTGACCCTAAGGTGAACTAACATGGCTGAGACAGAGGGCATGATCAAGGCTCAAATGGAGGAGACTGAAGCAAGTGCAATGCTCAGCAGCAGGCAAAGGCTGAACACTCGACTGGAGGATAGCCATAACTGTATTCATAATGAGCAGAAGTTATTGGGGAAGTTAGGTGATTATGGCATTACTTGACTGTATGGATTCCAGTGATACATAGGTCCTTTGTTAATCTAATGTCTAATATGTAGTCATCAGAAAGATAATACATTTCATTGTTCCTCGTGATATAGGCAACTCTATATGTAAATTTTCCTATCCTCAACTGTCATGCTAGGCCCCCACCTCCCAAGAATGAGGCACATTAATTTTGTCATGAACATTGATTTAAAATTGTTACTGGAGTAAATAAAGGACCTGTTAAACAGATCAGTCGTGGCTGGAAAAGATATTAGCATATTAACAGACAGTGTTTGGAAGGAAAGAGCAGCCATTCCCTGACACATTCAACCCGTAATGGACTTTTGATCACCAGACGTTGAAGGTGGGGGAGCTCGCATTCCAGGTTGACTGCCAAGATGGCCGAACACACAAATGGACATGGTCAAACCAGCTAGTCATATGACTAACCTGCTTGGCAACCTGAGTTTTTTTGAATTTGTACAAACAGTTTGGGCAGAAATGTTTTCTCCTGGACTGAGGAGATCTCTCCTGTCTGCTCCCATCTCTTTCTCACATGCCTCTAAATCCACTGAAGACACATAACCCCAAGAGAGAAAAATCTCCTACAGCGAACAAGGTTTAAGAAGAATACTGGGCCCTAACAAAAAGCAAGATCTACCTGCAATGAAGGACTCTACAGTGAGCTCGAAGATCCATAACGAAAACCCTCTTCAGAGATTGCTTCAAACTTTTCCACTTTATCTTTTCTTCTCTTTTCTGTCTCTATTTGCACGTGTGTATCGCATATGCATGCTAGCGTGGGCGCATCATGTATCCGTAGGCATCAACAGAATTAGAGTTTAAGTTTAATCAATTTCAACTTTTCTTCTTTAAGCCTAAGAAAGCCTGTTTGTGCTGGTTTCTTTGCCTTATAATTGGAAAGCGGTGAACAAGGATTCACCAAGGGGGAGCTAAAAACATAGCATATTTAAAATTAAACTCTGTAATTATAAGACCAGGTGAAGGCTGAAAGGAACCCTTGACCTCTTTCTCACTTGGTTGTAACATCAACCATCTCTGAACACTTTTTTGCAGATATACAAAAAAAAATACTTTCTGGACATTCTTTCTTCTCTATAGAAGAGCAATCTTAAATATGCCTGATAGTACACATATAGCACAGCATTCAAGAATAAGCCCTTTTTGAAATAGGCATTGTGAGATGTTGAGGGAGGTCTGTAGGTTCCTGTAGAAAGCAATGTAATATATTTTTAACCTCCATTCCATTGTGAATTATCAGTTGAGCTTTGTGACTTCAAAATTGCCATATAAGAAAAGATTTCCTCTCCACAATGATATTGTAATTTTGTTTATAACTTTCCTATTTTTGCTGCTGTAGTCATTTGTTAAATTACATGATCAGTAATGCCTCATGGCCTTTCTACCTAAAAATTCCTCTTTAATATTTCTTCAGCAAAGAGCTATAAGTCTGGAAAATACCAGCAAAAGAGGATTGTAAGTCTAATTATAACATTCCCTTCAATGTTAATTGTAATTTTTCCTTTAACATCCTTCTGTTTCACAGCAGGTTTTATGAAATAATGGACCAGAATTTGTTGTCAAAAAAGGTGATGCTAATGGTGTTTGCCATTATTTATGCACAAATGGTACTTCTGAAAAGGTGCAGATACGCAGTTAAATTTGAATATTAAGTTGTCCGAATTGCGCAGTTCCACCAATAGGTGTGCAAAAGTGGCATATCGCTGCCTGCCTCACTATTAACATGCATTAAGTATTGTGGAGTTGCTGTACACGCCCAGATGTGAGGGGCGTATTGGCCTCCTTCTGTGCTGTAACCATTCTAAGATTTGCACAGTGAAAATTAACTAAACCCGGTGAAAAGATTTAGGGCAAAGAATTAGTAAATATCCTTTTCTTGACGTGATGGTTATTAATTACTGCCAATTACCCTTTCTGATATGGAAAATTAACAATTTACAAGTGTGGAATCTCACTCCTTCAGTTTTTGAATTTTTTGGGAGATTCTAAAAATGTAATTTTTTTTTTCTTACATTTCCTTTTGTCTTTTTTTTCTCTTTGTACAATCTTTCAATCCCTCTGTTTATTTCTCTTTTTGTGCCTGATTTGACATTGAATCACACTCCTTTCACTCTTCATTTCCCAATATTTAAAACTCATTGGTTAAGGAAATGCCCTGGTGCCTGCTCGCTCACTTGGGTCCCAGATGTTCTGTTTCCCTCAGCTTGCACTTTCAGCAACTTTGTGGCCTTTTGACCTGAAGGGTATAGGGACAAGTCTGACTGTCAGCAGACACTGATAAGTGCCCTGCTACAGCAAAATCTGGACCATTATATTTCAAGCTAGAAATTATATTGAGTTCAAAAATTATTGTTCAGTTGAATTTGAATGTGCATGGAATAAAACATTTTTCAGAAATTCTAACTGTAGCAGTGTTTCATGATTTTAAAAATGGTTTACACTATTTAGTTATAATAACTTTATGCAGTAACTACCCCTTAGACTCAAGATTTGCGTTTCCAAGTGTATCCCATATACTGAATGCTACAATTTCACAAATCACTTGGAATATTGAATTTATCCATCAAGATGAGAACTAAATGAACAATCTTGCTCAGGTCATGCCCTTTGCTAAGAAATTTAAAAGCCTTGTTCTCTATTTAGGCCCATTGCCTTAATCCATCAAATTACAGATTAGTGGCAAAAGACTTTCTTTTGAGTTTTCACTGCTCTACAATATTCAGTCATCAGTGACTGCAGCAATTACTGAATTGGGGGAAAATAGCACTGGAATTCTAACCCTGTTGCTGTTGAGAAGCAACTTGGAAGTTAGCACTTATGACTCAGTCATATATGAAAAAAATTATAAGTCAATGCTGATGGGAGCAATAGATTGAAAATTTTAATATAATGAATTGTTCAAGGTTTCTGAATTAGAAACTTGGCCATTTTGAACAACTTTTGTTCAGATTTATTTATTAACACAGATGTGTTTCTGCACAAAAATATTTATTTGCATATAGAAAATATGTTGAATTATTCTCATCTTTAAGCTAATTTCTTAGTGTGATCTCAACTAGACTGAAGCATATGAAAATATTATGCAAATTAAATTTAGATATAATTAAGTGTCATCCTTAGAACAGTAAGTGTGTGTAAATAATTGTATTACTAATCACATCATATGGTAATTGCATATGATGTGATAAATCACTTTACATATTGGTTTATTTGTCCAATAAATAGTTTTAATGTATTACTATGTAAAATAAGTATTGATGTATTGCAGAATTTTTTTTTTAATTGCCATAAAGACATCTTTTATATTTTCCTCTATTCTACTGATATTAATTAGGGTTCCTGGGTGGTTTATGACAGTCTAATATTCTACTACATTCAGTTATGATGGCATATTAAGACCAAAGTTTGATTTCAAATTATATGGCAATTGTGAACAAGTTACACAATTTTGACTGAATAATCTTCAAAAGATTCTGATTTTATAAATGTACTGATGAATAATCACTTTAAAGCAGAGTGGGAGAAAGATGATCATTTTAAATTCCTATACATGGTATTATGCCTATTTCAGTTTTTTTAATAAATTGGTAAACTTTCTTACACACTGTTTTGTAATTGATCAATTCAGGAGGAGCTCTCAAGTGTGAAACAGCGAGTACAAGTTGTTGTGATTGAAAATGAAAAACTTCACGACGAACTGAGATCAAGAGTTCAGGTTATTATGAAAGAACCATCCGTGTGCCCTTTCTCAGTAAGTCTGAATTTCCCAGCAGGATGCAGAAGTTGAACAGCATTTGTTTTGTACTACTTAAAGTTACCTTTATTCTTTGGTAAACCATGATAGATTATAGTGCAAATGAGAGTTTCATGCAACAAGGTTTGTAGTACGAGATATTTATGTCGCTTATGCTCTGTATATAGAAAATGGCAGTTGTTATGACTGAGGCAGGCAGAGTGCACTGTTTATTCTAGTCCCACTTTTCCACAGGTCACACCATATATTAAAAATTTTCCCACTTACTGATATGGTCACTCATATACTCCTATTTTTCCCAGAATAAAAAACACACCAAGCAGGTTTCTTTAATAAGCAACAAAATTATCAGTTTCTTATAAGACAAGTCTTAACCAATAATGAAGTAAAACATACACACACAAATTGAAATATTAAAACCCCTTATTTATCTTAGCCCCTCACACGCACACACACATATAGATACACCGGTTAACCAGGAAAAGTAAAAGGGATTTTTGTTTATAGCACTCTTACAAAGAAAACAGAAAAAAGACACTTGGGCAGAATACTGGTCCTTGGTTTTGGTTTGGTGTCCCAAATGAGTATAGATGGCTGTTACTGGGATCATCCAAGAACAGTTCTGTCCAGGCCATGCTGAAGATCTTCAGATAGGTCTTACAGCAGAAATGCAGCAACGAGGTCACAGTTCCCACCCATTCAATATGCAGGGTTTCTTCAAATACAGTTGGAAATAGGAAACTGGCACACTGTATGCAGGATTTCTTTGAGATAGCGCTAGAATTTTTTTGGCAGGCAAAAACCAACTGTCTTTTCTAACAGTCAAGCTGAACTAAAAACAGTCCAGAAGTCAAGCCTCCTGACCTATCACTTCTTGGTAAACATCTTCCCAAGTCAAAACCAGGTGATTATCCATAGACAGGTGCATTCCAGTAAGACTGGTTTACAAGCCAAATCCAGGAACCTTCTGGTGACTTCTTAAAAAAACCCAAGTTCAGCATCTCTGAGATTGATTCATCTGCAATGTCTATAATTCAACTATAAGCCCTTAAAACATATTTTACGAAAAAAGCAATCTCGTAACACAGTACTAAAACACTGGTCATTGTCCCCAGCATAGTTCACATAAATACTTCCATACTCTTCTAAGAAATTAATTTCTGAGTCCAATAGTTGACTGACAAATTGCATTGTACTGAAACTTTCTTACATAATGAATTTCTGAACACAACCAGGTCATCTGAGATGGGCTACTCTGTCACTCAGACTTCTTATGGGGTTAGTTTAAAAGCTGCAGGACTTGAGTTGTTTGTATGCTGGGCTGACGGTACTATAATGCATGATACACTAGGATCTCAGGAAGCAGAAACAAAAATCAAATGGAAAGAACTGCAACAGTGGTGAAAGCTTCTTATCAGAAGGTAGATTATTGTGTGCTGCTATAATGAGGTGGGAGTGACTTCATCTATGCCATATTTACTAATATTTGTAGGAATGCAAAGGGAATTACATGCAAAATTAGATTGGTCATCTGGTCTATCTTAATATTACAACCATAAGTGTACTTATTTTCTGTAACCTAATCCCAAATGCATCTGCAGGTTGGTTCGTAATGGAATATTTCCAACAAAAATAAATAGTGTTTGCAAGTTAACTTAGTTGTAATTTGATATTTAGGAACATAAATAGGGAATACTCATGCTTTATTGCATCTAGAAAAGGAGATTAGGGCTAAGCAGTGCTTTCTTTTTCAAGACAAAAAGAGTGTTGGATGACTGACAACATTGGATGGGCACTTGAGAAAAATAAACTCAGGGCTACAGGGATAGAGCGGAGCAATGAAACCACCTGGATTGTTCTACAGAGAGCTGGCATGGACTCAGTGGGCTGGCTTGCTTCCTTCTGTGCTGTAATGACTATGCGCTAGCAGGTCTGGCAGCATCTGTGGAGAGAGAAGTAGAGTTAACGTTTCAGGTCAGTGACCCTTCTTCAGAACTAGCAAATATTAGAAATGTAAAAGGTTATAAGCAAGTAAAGCGGGGGTGGGGCAAGAGATAACAAAGGAGAAGGTGTAAATAGGACAAGGTCACAGAATAGCTGCCCAGAAGGTCGTGGAGCAAAGGCAAACAATATGTTAATGGTGTGTTGAAAGACAAAGCATTAGTACAGATAGGGTGTTAATAGACCGAAAATTGAACAGCAGCAAGTACAAACATGAAAAAAAAAGTGGGTAAGCAAACTGAACAAACTATGAAACAACAAAAAAAAAAAGGAAAAAGGGAAAAAAAAACTGAAAATAAAAGTAAAATGGAGCCCATCATGCTCTGAAATTATTGAACAGTGTTCAGTCCGGCAGGCTGTAGTGTGCCTAATCGGTAAAGGAGATGCTGTTCCTCAAGCTTGCGTTGATGTTCACAGGACAGAGATGTGAGCATGAGAGCAGGGGGGAGTGTTGAAATGGCAAGCAACCAGAAGCTTGGGGTCCTGCTTGTTCGCGATTCTCCCACAAGGGGAAACATCCTTTCCAAATCCGCCCTGTCAAGACCCCTCAGGATCTTGTATGTTACAATCAAGTCGCCTCTTACTCTTCTAAATTCCAGCAGGTGCATACCTAGCCTGTCCAATCTTTCCTCATAAGACAGCCCACCCATTCCAGGTATCAGTCTAGTAAACCTTCTCTGTACTGCCTCCAATGCATTTACATCCTTCCTCAAATAAAAGGAGACCAGTACTGTACATAGTACTCCAGATGTGGTCTCACCAATGCCCTGTATAGCTGAAGCATAACCTCCCTACTTTTGTATTCAATTCCCCTCGTGATAAACATTCTGTTAGCTTTCCTAATTATGTGCTGTAGCTGCATACTGACCTTTTGCGGTTCATGCACTAGGACACCCAGATCCCTCTGCATCTTGGGGCTCTGCAATCTCTCGCCATTTAGATATGCTTTTTTATTCTTCCTGCCATAATGGACAATTTCACACTTTCCCACATTATACTCCATTTGCCAGGTCTTTGCCCACTCAGTTAACCTATCTACATCCCTTTGTAGCCTCCTTATGTCCTCGTCACAAGTTACTTTCCTACCTATCTTTGTGTCATCGGCAAATTTAGCAACCATACCTTTGGTCCCTTCGTCTGAGTCATTTATATAAACTGTAACAAATTGAGGCTGCAGCACATTTCCCTGTGGCACACCACTTGTTACATCTTGCTAACCAGAAAATGACCCATTTATGCCTACTGTTTCCCGTTAGCTAACCAATCTTCTATCCATGCCAATATGTTACCCCTACACCATGAGCTTTTATTTTCTGCAATAACCTTTGATGTGGCACCTTTATCAAATGCATTCTGGAAATCCCTTTATCCCTTTATCCACAGCACATATAATTCCCTCAAAGAACTTTAATAAATTGGTTAAACATGATTTCCCTATCACAAAACCATGTTGACTCTGCCTGATTACCTTGAATTTTTCTAAATGCCCTGCTATAGTGTCTTTAATAATAGCTTCTAACATTTTCCCCAAGACAGATGTTAAGCTTTATTAGCCTGTAGTTTCCTGCTTTCTCCCTCCCTTTTTTAATAAAGGAGTCACATTTTCTATTTTCCAATCTAATGGAACCTTCCCCGAATCTAGGAAATTTTGGAAAATTAAAACTAACGCATCAGCTATCTCACTAGCCCCGTTTAACATCCCAGGATGAAGTCCATCAGGACCTGGGGATTTGTCAGCCCGCAGCTCCAACAATTTGTTCAGTACCACTTCCGCAGTGATTGTAATTTTCTTGAGTTCCTCCCTCCCTTCCATTTCCTGACTTATAGCTAATACTGGGAGAAGGAGGCCATTTGGCCCATTGCACCTGTGCTGGCTCTTTGAAAAGCTGTCTAATTGGTCCGAATTCCCTTTCTCCATAGCCCCGCTTTTTTTTTCTCCATTTTTTAATCTATCCAATTCCCAATTTGAAAGTTACTAATGAATCTGCTTCCATCACCTTTTTAGGCAGTGCATTCCAGATCATAAAAACAAGCTGCATTTAAAAAACAACTCCTCATCTCCCCTCTGGTCCTTTTGCCAATTACCTTAAATTGGTGTCCTCTAGTTGCCAACCCTCCTGCTGGTGGAAACAGTTTTTTATTTACTCTATCAAAACCCTTCATAATTTTGAACACCTCTACTAAACTTCCTCTTAACCATCTCCGCTCGACAGTGATCATTTCCAGCTTTACTAACCTCTCCACATAACTGAAGTCCTGCACCCCTGGTACCATTCTGGTAAATCTCCTCTGTACCCTCTCCAAGTCCTTGGCTTCCTTCCTAAAGCCTTTTATATCCAACATATATATTAATTTTTATTTTAAAGTTTTATCATTTCCACATTGAATGCCTTTTCCCAAACTTTCCCAGCCAACATCACAAGCCACTTGCCTGGTGGACCAAAATGCCGTGAGAACACAGGAGGTGCAGGAGTCAGCCTCACCAGTGAAACATCAACATCAGTCATGTTTTACTCCAACACAACCAGAGAGCAAAACTGTTACAGAAGAAATCAAAAAGTTACAGCTAGAAGTGGTGAGTACATTGTTTTGTTTGTGTGTGTGCTCGTATAAAACCTATTTAAAAAGAATAAACGTTAAATGCTGTCTAAAATAATAGAAAATATGGAAATATGCATTAGTCAGTCAGCATCTGAAAGGAGAAAAAGCAAGTTAATTGGAATCGGAGAAATGGAGACCCTTTCTAATATAGGGTCAAATACCCAAAACATTAACTCATTTTCTCATTTTGAAACAAAGGTTTGATGGATTGAGTCCTGGATGAGAGGATTGTTCTATAAAAGAAACATTTGAGTAGAATGGCCCAATACTGTCCTGGTGTTTAGAAGAATGAGAGGTGATCTCATTGAAATATGTAAGATTCTGAGAGGGTCTGAGGGTAGATGTAGCAAGACTGTTCCCTTGGCTGGAGAGTCTAGAGCTAGAGGACATAGTCTCAAGATGAGCGTTCAGCCATTTAGTACTGAGATGAGGAGAAATTTCTTCACTCAGAGGTCTGTGAATCATTGGAATTATCTACACCAGAGGGATGTGGATGCTCAGTTGTTGAGTATATTCAGGGCTGAGATTGATAGACTTTTGGACTCTTAAGGGAATCAAAGGATATACAGATTGGACAGGAAAGTGGAGTTGAGTTCAAAGGTTAGCCATGATCTTATTGAATGTTGAGCAGACTCCTGCTCCTGTTTATGTTCTTATGTCTACAGTTGCTGACTAACGTGCTGTGTATTACCACTATTTTCTGTTTTTGTTTCATACTATACAATTACGGGTTTAAAAAGTATATCAAATAAAATAGTATGTGTAATGTTCTGATGTAGTTGAATTTAATTAATATGTTTTGTTACACTTGGACCAAGTGAGGTCTTAAACAGAGATTTAACAAAACCAGTACTGGAAGTCTGATATGAAAAATAGGAACTACTGGACATGAATAGCAGGCCAGTAAGCATCTTTAAAAAAAGTCTAGAGTTTTGGGGAAATCCATCATCAGAACTGGTATTCCCTGGTATTCACCATTTTGTATATTTATTTGAGGCCTTGATTATATTGTACCATTTCAGAATGTAAGAAGATCAGTCTCAAGTCTAATAACTCTAATGCACTAATGTCAAGGAATTGTGATTTCAGGTTTTAAAATTTCTCATGGGGGAGGAGGGGGTGGGGGGGTGGATTTCATGGTTGCTCAGTTGATAAAGGCGAAGTGAAACTGAACCATTTGACAGGAGGTCTCCAGTTTGATTCCTGCTCCATGCTAAGTGAGCTTATTTCAACTAGAGTGGCAGCAAGGACACTATTTTTAGCCTTAATGCCCCTGTGCTAGTGAGGGGGGAATAAAATCGGCAAGGTTCTTGCTCCTGATTTCTAGCTATTCTGCTATGGCCTTTGTTTGAAAGTGCATGTTTATGAACAGCTGGTGAGGATTGGGTTGAGCTAAACTATAGGAACCTCTGTGGTTGTATACCTGCTAACACTCACTGCATAGACTAAGTGCATGACTTGGGAAAAGAATGAGAAGATGCTCAGTGCCTATGGAATTGATCTCAGCACCAATTGGCCTCCTGAGAAGGGAGAAAATGGGCAAAAAATAAAATCTTCGGAGCTATTCTCCCTTCCTCTTCAACTACAGCAGAGAATTTAGGATTATTTTATGCCAAAGAGTAATTTGAGGGAAAACCTGTTTCCATAACTTCCTCATTTTAATTTTCAGGAAAATCTGAACATTTTTTCCCAAGGGAAGACTGAAACCCTAGAGGCTTGGGTTTCATTATTAAGGTAATAATATCCAGGATAGGAATTAATTGAAATAATATACTCATTACTTAAGTTCTATGTTATGTGGCCACCACAGGCTTTTATTAAAACTTATCAGGCATAAACACATATTGCTAAAAATGCTTATTGATTAGAGGTATTTTAAGGTTATGGCCCTTGTTCTGGACTTCTCTACCAGGAAAAAGGGTAGATAGAGAGAAACTATCAAATCTTTTAATCATCTTAAACACTTCAATTAGAATCTTCTATGTTTGAATCTATGCAACCTGTCCTCAATTTAACCATTTAAGCTCAGGTTCAATCGAGGCATTCAAAAGGGAATTAAATAGTTACCTGAAAAGGAAGAATGTACAAGGTTATGGGAAGAAGGTGGGGGAATGGCACTAAGTGAAATACTCACTCAGAGAGCTGGTGCAGACACGATGGGCCGAATAGCCGCCTCCTGTGCTGTAACAATTCTGGTGAATTTGCACTGCACCTGCTCTAAGGTCAGTATATCCTTACTGAAGTGCGTTGCCTGAAACTGAATGCAGTACTCCAGATGCAGTCTAACCAGAGCTGTACACAACTGTAGTATAATTTCCACCCATTTGTACTCCAGTCCCCTTCAGACAACAGCTAAGATTCCATTCGGCTTCTTTTTGTAGCTGTCCACTCATTTTTAGTGATTCCTGTGCAAGGACCTCTAAATCTCTCTTCTCCACAGCTTCTCCATTCAAAAAGTAATTTGATTTCTCTTTCTGGGGTCCAATGTGAATAGCCTTGCACTTTCCCACATTGAACTCTATCTGCCATAATGTGACTGGTTGATTGATGTCTGGAACTGTAACTGTGTTTTTGAAATGAATTCCAGAGCAGAATGAACAAAAATGTGGTTTTCACTTGAATTTTATTGTTCCATTCACATTGATAGAAAAAAAGGCAGAAGGGTAAGGTTATGGTGTGAAAAGTAAGTGGTGCGTGCTTACACCACCTGCAGCTTGTAAATCAGAAGTGAATGTGAAATGAGGGGCAAGTGGGATGTGAGAAGAAGGATTAGTTATAAAGATACAGTCATCTTCAATAGTTTCAGCCCTGTTGCTGGTAATATGGCTGTCAAGGTTGAAAATCTGGCAGTGTGTGCAACCTGCATTTTGTGGGTGTGAGTTCTGCAGGAGTGTATGAGGGTGAGGTGAAGCATTTGAATGATAGGTATAAGGTCTGAGATTGTTGGTAGGTAAGTGATAGGGATTTGGTGATTTGAGGCTACCAGTGCAGTTGTAGGATATGGTGTTTGAAGATGCAATCACTGACCTTGACCACATAGGTGAGGTTATTGAAATTCTTGTGTCACTGCATCCAGGTCCTCGATCTCCACGGCTATCTGCTCCCACTGCCTTTTGGCCGTGTTTCTGGAGGACCACCCTCTGCTCCTGCAGATACAAGACATCTCTTCCTCTCCACCTCCCCCCACCAAGACCTCCAGTGTAGCATTTGAAAATCTTGGAACCCACTTTCTTTTCTGATGTGTCATTCCTCACTCTTTCCCACATCAGATTCTCTACAAGCATGACTTCAACTATGATGCATCTCCCCTTTATGACATGCAGGCTAACTATGTAAATTGTACTGGCCACTCTCAATATTGGTTCCCACTGAGGTGTCCAGCCAATGAACAGCACAGTTAGTGTTGGCTGTACACTGAAATCATTCAAATGAGCAGGCAGCATGAAGTTGACCTGCTGCCTGCATTGCAGTCAATGGGTGTGGGCTAATTGCGCTTCATGAGCTCTGTGCTTGTTTTCAGGGGCTATCCAATTTAGCCCCCGAAATCTGATTATTTCATCATGGACTTCCCTTTCCCACCACCCGTTGATCCCTACTTAGAAACATTAATTACTTGTCCTGAAAAAAACAGGCCCACCCTTCCATAAACGATATTACTCCAGTTCCAGTTTAATGGTTTCAATTGGCCTCAAATCAACTAAATCCTGTGGGAATCTGTTCTGCATGGCCACTATCTTGGGGAAAAGCTTTTCTTCTAAACTCTAATTTTGCTGAAAACTTGTGATTTTTGCACTTGTGTTCTTTAGTTCTACGATCATTGTCAAAGTTAAGAAGCTAGCTTGCTTCAAACTTAGCTATACCACTTATGAGCTTAAAGTTCTGTATCATTCTCCTTCTTGGTTTTTATTCTCAGTACAAATAACTTTAGTCACACAAGGCTTTCTGCATAACTTAGTTCCCTTTCAGGAGCCTTTCATGTTATGGACATGTTTGCTGCTCTTATCCACATAAAAACCTTTATATAACAAACTGTGTTTACAATAGATAGCCAGTCTCTTTTTTTTTAATGCTCATTCCTTAATGTTACCACCAGGTGAGAAAGGTGTCTAGGGGTCCCTCTCAGCCTTCATCTGGTCTTACCGTAACAGGATTTTATTTTTAAATACACTGGGCTGCATTTTACCGGCCCTTCGATACCGCAGGTCGCAGTGCGGGGGCTGGTAAAATTCTGCGGGGAGAGGCCCGCCTCGATCTGCAATGTCGAGAAGGGCCTGCTGCAAATTACCAGTGGCAGGGGGACCTGGGTGCAGCCCCCCCACCCAACCCCAATTAGAATATGTTAAACCATACTTATCCCTGCAGATTATGCAGCCCGCTGCCTCTCTCTGGACAATTCCGGATTTTTCGCTGAACGTGCAGCTGCCATGTGCCGTCCCGTTCACGATTTGAAAAGCCGGCGGGTCCTTAGAGGCAGAAGTTGTCACCAACGAAGGTAAGTTCTGCTACTCGGGTCTCACTCTGCATTCCTAAAGGGAGAGGGAAATATTCAGGGGTCTCACTCTGCATTCCTAAAGGGAGGAGGGAAGGGGGGTTTTCAGGGGTTTCACTCTGCATTACCGAATGGAACCACTGCGATTCCGCCCTTTGTAATGGTTGGCAGCTGTCTGCCATTGACTGCCTCTGTCATTGAAGGAGCAATGGCACTCAAGGCACCCTGTATGTGGGGAGAGTGCGAGAAACGGTAGGCGTGTGAAGCTTATATGTCTTTTGGGCCAATCGATGCAGCTTGTTCAATCTTTGTGGTTATGCGGTGCCACTCTTAGTGGGAGTGAAGATGGGCAATGTTATGCCATACCACACAGCTGCTGCATGAAAGCACCTGATGTACCACTCAACATCAATCTCTGCCTAGTCGGGAACCTTCGAAGAATTGAAGGAAACGAGTTGAATTGCAACTTGAAGATGGGGATGGTTCACCCTATATTCATTGATGTGCTCCTTGAGAGCATCCATATGTACCGCAGGCAAAACCAATAGGCAGTTGCAGCGCACACAGAGGCCCCTGGTTGGGAGCAGCAGCACCCAAGGAGAGCTCACCACTATAGATCACCGCGCATCTACAGGTCCCGCATGACATACCTGCAGATGTCAGAGCGCCAGTGTCAGAGGCGACTGCGGCTGTCTAGAGAGGCGGTGACACTTCTCTGTGCCCTGTTAAATGATTACCTGCAGCCCAGGGGCTTCGGGGGACATCCTATGCCTATGGCCCTCAAAGTGATAGCAGCTCTCAATTTTTACGCCTCTGCATCATTTCAGGGGCCCACCTTTGTGGTGTCACACAGTCAGCAGTGCACCGCTGCAGCATGGAGGTCACCGATGCCCTGTTCTGGAGGGCTGGTGACTATATTCGCTTACAACGGACCCTGAAAGTCAGACGACCAGCTGAATACGTAAACTGTAAGGCTTCCACTCAATCAATGTGCAGCTTGTATGTGATCACCAGAAGCGATTCATGCAAATCTGTGCCCGCTTTCCAGGCAGCTGCAATGACTCCTTCATCCTGCGCCAGTTGCCATTGCTGTTCACTGAAATGGCTCAGATGAAGGGGTGGCTTCTTGGAGACAAGGGCTACCCCTTGCATACATGGTTCCTGACACTGGCAAGACACCCCAGCACTGCTGCAGAAGAGCAATACAATGCCAGCCACGGAGCTACAAGAGCCACCATTGAACAGACGATTGGCATGCTGAAAATGCGATTCCGCTGCCTGGATAGATCGGGTGGTGCCCTGCAGTACAGGCTAGAATTGGTAGCTCACATCGTTGCTGTTTGCTGTGCTCTGCACAACTACACAGTCAATGGTGTGGGGGTGGGGGCCTTGCAGGATGAGGAGAGACATGAGCAGGACTCATGCTCGGACGATGAGGACACTGAGGTCTTACAGCAGGGAAGGCACATAGGAGGACCGAGAACATCCAGGCACTGCATGTAGGGCGAGCAGCGAGCTAGGGGTGCACGGCAGCGCCTCATTGATTAAAGGTTCTCCACGCCATAGGAGCCACCGTGGGCTCTGCACACCACACAGCACCCTCATTCACCTGTTGTGCAGCAGTCCACATCTGCAACATCTTTGCATCCACCATTACTGGCAGCAGAATACTGAGCCGTTGTGCATCTCCACGGATGCAGTAATATGGACATGAGTGATACTGGCATGGCAATGATGTTATTCCATACATTTGCGATTCTGGAAGGACAATGATGTAATGGGAGGAGCCATGATCAGTAGATGCTGACACACTTCATTCACACAGTAAAAGCAATGCAATGTTATTGAAGATGATTTTGTTTCCGGCCTTTCTACAGTGTTGTGTCACCCATGCAGACCCATCTGTGTGAGATGCTTTTTGGAAATGTTTGCAGATTCTCCTACTCGGTGCCACTTCTGCGGTAGCAGCCTGGCTGTAGGAAGGCTGCTGCTATGATAACCCTTTGGCTGTGGATGACTTTGGCAGTCGTACCCTGTGTGCATGAGGCCTAGCGAGGACATGAGGCTGGCTGAGAGAGTGATCGATCATCCCCTTCCAGCATTGGACCCTTTGACGCCAGATGGCCCCATGGCCACTGACCACCTCTGCCTCCTCAAGCCAGACTGCCTTGTTCAGGTGGGAGGGCCTCTTCTTACCATCACTGGTGAAAAGGACCTCCTGCTTTGCCCACACAGCCTGAAGGAGAGTGAGCAGGGAGGCTTCGCTACACTGTGGGGACATGCTAGAGCACCCTTCTGCCATCCTTGGCTTTTGGTGTGGTCCTTTTAAATGCAAAGGTGACTGCACCGTGTAACTGCTCTGACTTCTGGCTGCAAGGTTTGTCTTGCACATGTTTTAAGACCTATGCAGGACTAGTGAGGAAATCTGTGCTGTTGTCATGGTTTTTCAGCTATTACACATCGACGCGTGTTCACCAACACTTTGCTTCTGCAGCAGATGATCATATTTATTGGTGTAATATTTCTACTTGGCAATGCAGCTAGAATATGAACATATTTTCCTTTTTTTTTTAACAGATTATTTAATCGCAGTTACATGTATTATCACATAACAGTTGGCAGTGAAATGAATAAAGATTCCAAATGCATATTAGTCTGTGGCTTTTCAGAGTCAGATGATTAGAAGTATGTAAATATTCTTATGGTTTTATTTCTGTTGTGTATTTGAATTTTATGGTACATTTAAGTCTCACGTCCTGGAATGTGCAAAATTAAGATTATTCACCCAGGTGCGGCATCCCTACAAGAAGCAATGTAACACTTGAGTGGAAGAAGAGGATCGCAACTTCACAGGACAATGGGACACAGCAGGGTAAGTATGTGGCAGCAAAGCAGAAAGTGCTGGGTAACTCAGCAAGTCAGGCAGCATCTGTGGAGAGAGAAGCAGAGTTAATTTTCAGGTCTATGAACCTGGTCAAGTTAACTCTGCTTCTCTCTCCACAGATGCTGCCTGACCTGCTGGGTTTCTCCCGCACTTTCTGCTTTGCTGCCAAATTGACAGCAGCCCCATTCTTCAGCCGTCAGGTAAGTATTCTTTGACAGCTGTCAGTAAGCAGGTGCTGGGGCGCTTTAAATCGCGGGGGCTCTGCAGCGGCCTCTAAATGTGGGCACCCCACTGAGTTTAAAGGACACGCCGCGGAGTGCTGCGCCCGGATAAAATATCGACCATTGTGTTTTTAGCTCCTCCTTGGTGAATCCTTGTTCACTGCTTTTCAATTATAATGGCAAGGAAACCAGCACAAACAGGTTTTCTTAGGTTTAAAGAAGAAAAATTGAAATTGATTAAACTTAAACTCTAAAATAAAAGCAAAATACTGCAGATGCTGGAAATCTGAAATAAAAACAAGAAATGCTGGAACCACTCAGCAGGTCTGGCAGCATCTGTGAAAAGAGAAGCAGAGTTAACGTTTCGGGTCAGTGACCCTTCATCGGAACTGACAAATATTAGAAAAGTCACAGGTTATAAGCAAGTGAGGTGGGGATGGGGCAAGAGATAACAAAGGAGGTCTAGATTGGACCAGGCCACATAGCTGACCAAAAGGTTGTGGAGCAAAGGCAAACAATATGTTAATATGTTTCAACACACCATTAACTTATTGTTTGCCTTTGCTCCATGACCTTTTGATCAGCTATGTGGCCTGGTCCAATCTACACCTCCTTTGTTATCTCTTGCCCCACCCCCACCTCACTTGCTTATAACCTGTGACTTTTCTAATATTTGTCAGTTCTGAAGAAGGGTCACTGACCCGAAACGTTAACTCTGCTTCTCTTTTCACAGATGCTGCCAGACCTGCTGAGTGGTTCCAGCATTTCTTGTTTTTAAACTTAAACTCTAGTTCGGTTGACGTCTACAGATACACAACGCACCCACTCTAGCATTCATACGTGATACACATATGCAGATAGAGGCAGAACAAAGCGGAAGAAATAAAGTGGAAATGTTTGAGGCAATCTCTGAAGGGGGTTTTTGTTACGGATCTTCGAGCTCACTGTAGAGTCCTTGATTGTAGGTTGATCTTGTTTTTTGTTAGGTCCATGTATTCTTCATAAACCTTGTTTGCTGTAGGAGACTTTTCTCTCTTGGGGTTCATGTGTCTTCAGTGGATTTGGAGTTCTGTGAGAAAGAGATGGGAGCAGACAGGAGAGATCTTCTTAGTCCAGGAGCAAACAGTCTTTTTTTTAGTTCAAACTCTCTGGCTAGTTCAAAAGACCCTGGAACTACCAGTCATGTGACTAGATGGTCCAACCATTTCTGGCCCCTGTGGATTGCATCACCCCAGCAGGCCCTGGAATGCACTTCCCCTCACTGTCCGGTGATCAACATCCATTGTGGGTTGAATGTGTCAGGGAATGGTCCTTTGTCTACACAAGCACCGTCTGTTAGTATGCATATTTTTTTTTCCAGCCATGGTTGATCTATTCAACAAGTCATTTCCTCACCCCATTTAAGTTAAAAATCAATGTTCATATAAAAAAACCAATGTGCCTCATTCTTGGTAGGTGGGGGGCCTGCATGACACTATATATAGCTTCATGTCATCAGCCAATTTAATATATCATGGAAACCCTGTTCCATGCCATTCTCAAAACATTGTCAACACTAGTGCCAGAATAAATCTATGTAGAATGGCATTGGTTACTTTTTTTCCAAAGAAAGTGTTTTCCATTTATCACTGTCCTGAGGCGATTCTCGATCCATCGAGACAATTTTTCCTCTATTCCATATTCTTCCTTATTGGTCTTGCTTGAGAACTTTGTCAAATGCCTTTTGAAAATCCAAGTCAGCTTCATATATAGAGTTACTCTCTTCCATCAGCTTAATTACCTCCTCAAAGATTTCCAGTATGTTTGTAAGGCACAACCAATTACTTATGAAACCATGCTGACTGGTCTCCATATTGCCTGTGCTATTCAGACCTTAATTTATAGCATCTGTAAGATCCCCTGGAGTGTTCTTCCAACTACAGATGTTAGGTTAACTGACCTGCAATTACCAGGTTGGTATTTTACTATTTGCTGAATATTGGCATTACATTAGCTATCTTCTGACTCTCAAAATATTTATGGAGTTCTTTTTTTAAAAAAAACAAAGCATTATTAATTTTCCTCCTTTAATTTCTTGCAGATTTATCCCATTTGGCCTTCTGCATATTTAATCCTTTCACTATCTTCATAACACATTTGTTACTAACCTTTTTGTGTCATTTATTCCACCTATGTAAATGGAGATCTATCCATTGTTCTTCAGTGGAAATTTGTGTGAAGGATCCACTAGATATATCCACTTTAATCTGATTTTTATTAGCTTTGCCTTTAATTGATTTACCTTTCATCTAATATTAATGTACTGTAGTTATACACATTTTTGGACCATTCTTGTTGCCATCTGTGATTTGCCTTTATACTTTTCTAATTTTCCTAATACTCTCTGTAACTAGCCTCAGTTGTCTTTTTCTATGAATTCAATTCACCCTATGTTTTGTTCAATTTTATATTTTTAAATTATTTATTTATTGAATAGAGGCAAAAGCCATGTAGACTAGATGACATCCTGATTGGCAGAGTTCATCTGCTCCAAAGAGTTGTGAAATAGGCTTGCCATTGCCGTAAACTTGTCTCATTGTGAGAACACCATTGCGGGAACCTTGTAACCACAAGAACTGCAGTGATTCAAAGAAAAGGTACATCACCATGAAGAGAAACTAAATATGGGCAATAAATTTGACTCTGCCAGTGCCATCCACAACCTGTGAGGGACAGAGTAGTAGCAATGAAGAGAGAGGGAGCTGGCATTTGAAATACTCAACTGGGAAAGGGGTTTTTAAATGGAAGCAATCTGGGAAGATCAGTTGTGTGAACTAGGTATGTGGGTTAATGTCAACTGTTGAAAATTATCAATGGCACCATGTATATACCATGCCATAGCTGTGTGGAGAGACTGGTTGAGTGGACCATTAAGTTCCTGCTCCCAACTGCATTCGCATGGGGAGGTGCTGAATGGATGTTCCACCTAGCAGCCAATTGAGAACTGCATTGACCAAGGACTAGGATTGGGTCAGATGCCCATGGTCTGACAGTTATGGGCTATAGAGTTAATAGTTAATGAAATGAGCCAGTAGATTATTTTTAAAAAGACTAGTTGTCCATCATGTAGACTATTCAATGGAGTTCTTCACTACAGCATTTCTGTGTTTGATCGCTTAAGCTTCATATTTATGCAGTTTTTGTGAGGTGATAATTTAAGATGTTTTTCCTCCTAGTTTTATTCCTATTCATCTGTGAATGTCATTGTTAAAACATTCTTTCTTATTTGTGAAATTTTAGAAAAGAGCTGTCAGAATCTCAAAAGGAATGTCAAGAGCTGAAAGAACGATTAAAGCATCAAGAATCTTTGCTTGCTATCGACAGTTCAGAATGCGTTGCTGGCTTATGTTTGAAATGTGCTCAGCATGAGGCCGTTCTGGCCCGGACTCATAGTGATGTACAGTTGAAGGCTGTTGATAGATTAAGAAAGTAAGTATATTTTAAATTATGTGATGCAGGAAAAAATTTTCCATTAACATTTAAAGACGAGTTAGTATCTGTTGCTTCATACCTTAGTCAGGAAGAAATATGTGGAATCACCACACACCATCCTGACTTGGAATTATATCGCTGTTCCATCACTGTCGCTGGGTCAAAATCCTAACAGCACTGTGGGTGTACCTGCCCCACATGGACTGCAGCGGTTCAAGAAGGCAGCTCACCAACACCTTCTCAAGGGCAATTAGGGATGGGCAATAAATGCTGTCCTAGCCAGCGATGCCCACATCCCATGAACATGTTTTTTTAAAAATCAAGTGCAGGGGGACATGCTCTAAAAATTAGATTCAGGAGCCAAATCAGAAAGCATGATTTGGCACGAAGGGTGGTAGAAATATGGAACTCTGCCCCCCAAAAGAGTGTGAATGCTGGAACAATTGGAATTCTCAAGACTGATTTGGATAGGTTTTTCTTGTTAAAGATATCAAGGGACAGGGAGCAAAGGTGAGAAAATGGATTTTAGGTGCAGATTTATGAGATCTAATTGGTAATGCATAAGCCCGAGAGGTTGAATCGCCTACTTCTGTCCTGAATATTATTATGTTCCTAGAATAACAATAATTTCTCCAGGTTTTGCTTTGATGAAATACTGTATACATGGGTAAACTCAATCCGAGCTCTGCAGCCTGCATTCTTTTGTACACCAAACCCCGTACACTGATTACCCCTGTCTTCATGAATTCAACTGGTTTGTTCCCCAGGCTGTCCACTTCATAATCACCTTCCTTGTCTTCAGATTCTCCAAAACCTTGGTCTACTCTACCGCAACAATTTTCTCCATCCCAAGTCCGAGCTTGTACCCTCTACATTTCTGGCTTAAGTATGCTGTGTGTTCCCTCCCTGCATCAATATTCCAGCATCCACGAATCATGCCTCTGCACTCTGGAATTCTGCTGCTGTTCTTCTCGGCTTTGCTTGCTTTTCTCATCTCAAACGCCTCCTCAAATCTTAGCTCTTTGACTGTGCCTTTAGCCACCTCATCTAACAGGCTGAATTTTCTTTTCCCACCACCGCACCCAGCGGCGGGCAAAAAAAAAGCCAGCCCGCATGCACAGGCCACACGCTGTCATGCCATTGAGCTCTAGCGGCAGTGGCTCATTTAAATATGCGGGGCAGGTCGCCTCCCCCAATCACATGGCAGGGACGGCATCAGCTACCTCTGCACTGGCACTGGCACCATTTTTAAAGGACTGCCAGACCTGCACAGACGCTGCAGATTTGAACTCCATATCCGCGCCCCACCCCATTGCACTAGAAATAAATGTCTGACCCACTTTCCCCTCCCCCCCCCTCCCCCCAATACACTGCAAATTAATGGTAACCCCATTTCCACCCACCCCAAAACACTTAAATTGCAGAGTTGACTTCCCCACCCCACCCACCCCACCAACTGCACAAAGTGCAGAGGTCACTCCTTCCTGCCCACCACCCCCCCCCCCCCCCCGCCCCACACTAGAAATGCAGAGTTGACATCCCCCCACCGCATCTATATTAAAAATCCTAAGTTCCCCCCTTCCCACCTCGGTGGCGCATCTTTCCCTGGAGAGGAAAGGGAAGACGCAGGAGTGCCGCCTGTCGCACAGAAAATCCTGGACAGCCAGTAAGATTGCGATGATTTGTAGGTAAATGTATTCATGAGGTTTATTTAAAAAATTTAAAGTTGGGTCCTGTCACCAGATGGCGAGAAGGCTGCCTTGGAGCCTCGCCGCCGCTGGGATGATCGGGCCCCGCAATCCCGGCATCTGGTTCTGTGGCGGGCTGCTGCCACTGTGATCCTCCAGCTCCATCTGCCATGGAGCCCGGCAATGGGAGCTCAACAGAATTTAGCCTAACGTCGTCTTCTCAGTTTTCAGTATCTACTACCGCTTCCATGAAGTACCTTGGGATGCTTCACTGTATGAAGGTATATTGGTGCAAGTTGTTGCACAGATTATCATCTTTGAAATTCAGAGAAATGACTCTTGAAGGGATTCTTCAGGGAAGGATTACAAAAATTATATTTCGGAGCCTTCCCCATGTATTTGGCAATTACCAAAATTGGAGAAAAATGTTCAATTATTTTGCTTTATAATCTGTAAATAGTTCTGTAAATTTTGATGATTTTAGCTATTACAGCCTTCCCACAGTCTGTTTTAAAATTACAATATTTATAACTGGCTCAGTGTCGCAAAGGAGGAACCTAAGTAAAGAAAAGACTGCTGCTGAGGGATTAGTTTTGTGCACAGCTAAGTCCTGAAGTTGGGGAGTGCTGCCTTTGATCACTGTCTGTTAATCTTAAAATGATTGACTGATAACTGAGACAAGTGCTTTGTCCCTAAAAGAATATATAAAATAATGCTCTTGTTTTATTTAACTAACTGCATATGTGTGGAGAAAGGGTCAAAGGTATTATTTCTGTGAGGTTTGCCTTTAAAGAATTGACATCAGACTTTTTTCAGTCTAATGGTAGCTGGCATGCTGTGATGAAGTGTAAGAATATAGACAGCACATGCATGTTCTCATTGCTCCTGTAGTACAGTAACTATAGGTCTTAGATTCTGTTATTTGTCATGCAGCATTAGATTCGAGTTTTCTAAACCTAAAACAAAGTGACAACAAGTAATGAATGACCACAAGATATAGTAACCACTTCCAAGGCTAATATTGGTCCGAAATTTTCCATTACTTCAGAAACTAAAGTAAATTTAACCAAGTTATTTTTATAAGCTGGATGGATATATAAATGCGAAATTCTTCATGATGAAAGTTGGGCACTTTTTATGTAAATGTTGTCGAACTTGGGAAGTCTCATCAGATCTGAGTATTTTGGTTCATCGTCACAACATTTTCATACAAATGAAACAATCTCTTCCTTTTTTAAAAGAAATAAAGTACCTTCCTTGAATCATTAGTTATACATCTTGCATTTTCAACGTCTTTAATTTGGTTTGCGAATGGCTTAGATGGAGGTTTAATCCGATGATTGAATTCCTTACAGCAACTCTGATATTGGGAGAGTGTTTACACTTGTCAGCATTTCCTAATTTTAAGGATCGTTAACAATTGCAGACAAGATGAATTTTCATAAAACCCCTAAGAAGGATGTTGTGTATTTTAGATAAATGGTTTGTTAAAATTGCACATGACAGAACGTGCTTACATATCCCCAGTCACTGTATTTTAATGCAATACACTGTATGTGAAGCATTTTAAGACATCTCTGAGAAACATGGTAAATCTAAGCCTTACTGCCATCCTTCCTATTTAGTCTTAAAATTAATAGCAGAAATTTCTTCTAAAGCATGATAAATGTTTGTCAGTCAGTTGTTAATGACTGAAATGCTAACAGTTATCACAGTTTGGGTAAATAATGAAGTTAAAATTCCATAGTGAGACAGTTTGTTTAATCTAGATTAGTTTTAACTGTTACAATAATTACACAACCATAACCAGAGTTAACATGATCTATTATGTTGGCTAAATTACAATTGTTGAACAGAAGCATTTGACCAGAGTCATGACAAAGTTTTTGGTCTGGCAAATGCATAATTTAAAAACATGAACTATTATTTGCTGTTTGATTTAATACTTTGTCTTTTACTGGGGAACAGAAACATTTGTCCAGAGTCCAACACTTACTGGTTACTTCTTCAGCATAAGATTGCCACTGCACACATTGCTAATCAGTGTTAAATTGGTAATCATCGCTCAAAAAACTACACAGTTGGCTGATGTGGAAAATGGTGCAGTGGGGGTGGTCATTTGGGGATATGATTAATGTACATTGTTGAACTAGAATAGGCATGACTTTACTGTCAGGCATCTTGCCTATGTTATATCTGATCAAGTAGTGCTTGATGCTAATGCTGGGTGCCTAAAGTAGAAAAGTATGTTCCCCAATGTCAGCACTGATTTAAGAGAAGCGGGGATATTAATACTTGGGGACATAGCTGGCTTATTGATGTTAAACCTGAAGGTCAGTAGCCCACTTGTCTACATTTCCAATTTGATTAAGTCAGCAGATCTCCCATGTTCAAGGAACTAACATCAGTTATCATAACTCGCCAGAGTGCAGGAAATTTAAATCTGATAAGTCCTATGTCTCACCCATGTCACTCAAAGTTTTGTACAGTTTGTCATTCCTCAGTTTGACCACAGAAATGTTGGGTTTGGCTGCTGAATGGGATAGACTGGCCTCTGGGAACACCTTACAAACACTGATTCTATGAACCTTCCATGCAGAAATTCTGTAACTACAAGTGTCTTTCTAAATCCCAGTTGTTTATGTAGATCAGTAACAGAAGTGATTCCAAAACCAGTCCCTGGGCGCTTCATTCTCCATAGCCTGACATCAGTCTGCTGATCAGTTTCAGCTGATTCCTTTTGCACATCCAAGTTTTACCTTTTACATGTGACGATCCAGGGGATTCCCTTTTGAAAGTTCCCTTAAATGGGCATGGAGCCTTCTGACTTTGTGTACTTCACTGGCTGCTTTTCTAAAGGATGCACATCTTCCTTATTTCAGGGAGTAATATTTACTGCTGCTTTGCATTTTAAAAAATTAATTTGTCTCTGAACCATGAAAAATTCTGTGTCCTCTTAACAGTGTTTTTACATTTTTAAAAAAATGTATCCGAGCAACTTACAATAATTCAGTAATAAGGATAGAATTTGTTTGCTTTGTGTAGAGAAAGAGATGACTTGACAACTATGCTGGCAACTTTGAGAAGCAATGTAAATGAAGTACAAGCAAGGGAAGACTCTGCATATCGACAAGTGAAACAAGCTATGGAGGTAGCAGAAGAAGCCAACTTGGAGAAAATGCAGGTAACAAAAAGACAAAGCAGGCATGACCCAGTAGCTGTAATACCCAGTGTTGTAAAAATAGTAAATGCAGGTTTGGCAGCATCTGTGGAGAGAGAAACAGAATTAACGCTTCAGGCTGTTGACCTTACATCAGAACCGTTATACCTTGATCTGAGAGTGCTTCACGGACAGTGTAGAGAAAGAAAGATTTGCATTTATATAGTTCCTTACACAACCTCAGACTCAACCAACATCACTAAAACAGATTATCTGGTCATTATCTCATTGCTTTTTTGTGGGACCTTGTGCAAATTGACTGCCGCATTTCCTACTTTTACAACAGTGACTATACTTCAGTCACGGCTTGAAACATTAACTCTATTTCGCTCTCCACAGATGCTGCCTGATCTGCAGAGTATTTCCAGCATTTTCTGTTTTTGTATCTCACTTCAGTAGTACTTTATTTGGCTGTCAAGTGCTTTGAGAAGATAAAGCATTCCCAGCACTAAAACCCCTCACCTTGATCAGCACAAAAATATCCACTGACAGAAATCGTAAATGTTCAGAATGATTTCAGGTTTCTGCACAAGTGCTGTTGTGTGCCCTGCATGAGTAAAATGATCCTGAACAGGAAAGCAAAAATTTCAAAAATATTATTTTAATTTCTATTTTTTTAAATCTGCAACTTTAATTTTCTTAGAGAATGAGACTCCACTATTGCAAAATTAAATTTTCAGGGCCAGAGAGGTTGTTCAGCAGATTTTTCACATATTACATCATTAAAACCTTAGTTACTCCTTATTATACAGGTTCTAACTTTTTCTCTCTTTGGAGTGACAAAAGTGGCAATTAGCCAAAGTTCATGCCATGACATTAATTTCTGTACAGATTCCATTGGCGAAGACTGCAACAGTGCAGCCTGTGGAGGAGCAGGGTATCACTAACAGCAACTTCTAGATTTCTCTGTTTAACTCTGCATGTGTATTTGCCAGAAATTGCTCTCCGTTTTGCATAATGATAATGGTGAGTTCTGACAGCCACCCTGTTATTAGTACAGCAAAATCCAATTCATTGAAAGGCAATAAAAAGGCTTTTAATGCCTACATTTGTAATCAAGGTAGGAATAGGGTTGTTAACAATGAAGGACAAAAACTTGTAGTGGAGAGTGAGAGAAAGGCAGAAGTATTAAATAAAGACATTTTTTCTCAGATTGCACCAAGAGGTGGATATTAGGATTGTAGAATCGCTAGAGCTGGGTGGAGTACATTTAATGGACATTCTTTCTTTTTTCTTTTGGGCCTCCTTATCTCGAGAGACAATGGATACGCGCCTGGAGGTGGTCAGTGGTTTGTGAAGCAGCGCCTGGAGTGGCTATAAAGGCCAATTCTGGAGTAACAGGCTCTTCCACAGGTGCTGCAGAGAAATTTGTTTGTTGGGGCTGTTGCACAGTTGGCTCTCCGCTTGCGCCTCTGTCTTTTTTCCTGCCAACTACTAAGTCTCTTCGACTCGCCACAATTTAGCCCTGTCTTTATGGCTGCCCGCCATAATAATGGACATTATTATCCAAAGAAAATTGGTACTAAAGTTACTTGAGGTGGAAAGGTCATTGGGACTAATTTGATGGTTTACATTAGAGGATCCTGATAAAAATTATAGGCCAGTTGGCTATTTCAGTCATAGGTAGGCTGGCAGAGTTTATAATACAGATGAAGTTGGGTTGATTGTTTGGTCAAAGTCAAGTAGTTGGATTGTGTACAAAATGAAGATTATGGGCTGGATTTTATTGGCCCCCCCCCTGAAGCAGGGTTGGAAGCGGGGGTCCCATAGAATTGTAGTGGGAGGCGGGGGACAGAGGGCATGTCACCTCCCTGCACTGGCCACTTAAGTGCCAGAACAACACAAGATTGCACCCAGGGTGGGGTTCAGAAAGGCCATAGTGGGGTTCCCCCCTGCCTTTTTGGCCTGGTGCCAGGAACCTCGCTGGTGCCACAAAATCCAGCCCTAAGGCTAGGCCCAGTGCTAGTATTGGTAACAGCGAGAAGTGACTAGACAGAGAGTGGCTGCTGATAACTGATGAGTTTCTAAAGTTTTGTTGTATAAATATTGTTTGCTAAACTTTTTTTTTTCTTTTCAAAGCAAACTTGCAATTTGCTAGTGTGTCAGACTACTAATGGGAGCATCAGGTTTTGGTTAATGATTCAGGGGCAGGCCAGAGAGTTGTTTGCTGCAGAATGGAGACAGGATGGATTGGCCTCATTCTGTTATGGCCACTTTGAAGTCTTAAAGGAAAGAATGGCTCTTGTATAGTAACTGAGATGTGTATATTTTACAGTTCTGTTGGAGAGGGAGGGACAAAAACAAGCATTGTGGATTGTTCTAGAAATAGAAATTGCTGAACATCATAAGGGGGAAATGTTAAAATATTTGGTTTATTTCTGTACTGCCCCGAACCTCCCTCACCCACAGCTACATCCAGTTCATTGACATTTCTGTCATCGTTACTAGCTGCTTTGAGTCAAATTTACTGCTCTGAAGTTTCTGTGAACAGTTATCAGATTCACAGCAGCTCCACTG
Source organism: Heterodontus francisci (assembly GCF_036365525.1). NCBI lineage: Eukaryota > Metazoa > Chordata > Chondrichthyes > Heterodontiformes > Heterodontidae > Heterodontus > Heterodontus francisci. The sequence continues at coordinate 108,433,090 of NC_090383.1, forward strand.
ATATCTTCCCCTTTACTACAGCAAAGGGAACTCACAAGTAATAGTAGTAGTAGCCATCTGTTTGTCTCAAGATGATGGACTGCGCCTGGGGTGTATGTCATTTCTGAGTTGAACGTCGCCTGTTGTGGCTTTAGAGGCTGACTTGTAAGTGGCAATCTTTCCACAGATGAACACAGATGGGCCCGAGGTTAACTGATGTTTTTTCCTTCTGCTGGGCTTTCTTTTCCACCATCTGGTCAATTCTTTTGACCTCTGCTTTTTCCATGCCCTTCCTAACTGCCATTCTCCAGGAACTCCGGTCAGCAGGCTTCCCATGCATCGACTCTGATCCCCATCAGCTTGAGGTCTCGCTTACAGACATCCTTGTATCGCAGATGTGGGCGACATGTTGGTCTCATGCCAATTGCAAGCTTGCCATAGTGCATGTATCTGGAGATGCGGCCTTCCTCCATTCGGCGCACATGACCCAGCCAACAGAGTCACTTCTCACTCGAAGGCAAACATGCTGGGGATTCCTGCACGCTGGTTTACTTAGGTATTCGGCACTCTGTCCTGCCAGGAGATGCCTCATATCCATCTGAGGCAGCAGAGATGGAAGATGTTCAGATGCTTTTCTTGGCTTACATAAATTGTCCATACTTTGCTACGATAAAGGAGGGTGCTGAGAATATAGGCTTGGTACAAGCAAAGCTTTGTATTCTCGCTTAGTTTGCCATTGGTGCGCACTCGTCGTCTTGACTTTGTTGCAACCAGGTGAGAAAGGTGTCTTGGGGTCTCTTTCAGCCTTCACCTGGTCTTGTGACAGTGTTTTGTTTAAACACACTGTGTTTTGAGCTCCCCCTTTGATGAATCCTTGTTTACCACTTTCCAATTATAAGGCAAAGAAATGAGCATAAACAGGCTTTCTTAGGTTTAAAGAAGAAAAGTGAAATTTATTAAAGCTTAAACTCTAATTTGGTTAACGCCTATGGATACACGTCCTGCCCCTCGCTAGCTTACATGCATGATACGCACATGCAAATAGAGACAGAAAAGAGCAGAAGAAAAATAAAATGGAGAGGTTTGAGGCAATATCAGAAGAGTTTCTTGTTACTGTGCTTCAAGATCACTGTAGTCCTTTTGTAGGTCATCTTGCTTTCATTGGGGCCCAGTATTCTTCTTAAACCTTGTTCACTGTCGGAGACTTTTCTCTCTTGGGGTTCATGTGTCTTCAATGGGTCTTCAGTTCAGTGAGAAAGAGATGGGAGCAGACAGGAGAGAGATGTTTTCAGTCCAGGAGCAAAGAGCTTTCTGAGTTCCAAAACTCTCTGGCAAGTTCAAATTCAAAAATCTTCAACAGTCAGTTAGTCATGTAACTAAACTGGTCTGACCACTTCTGTTTGTGTATTCGGCCATCTTAGCAGGTAACCTGGAATGCTAGCCTTTCTACCTTCAACGTCTGGTAATCAAAGGTCCATAGTGGATTAAATTGGAGCAGGGAGTGGCCACTTTGTCAGTTCCAAGTACTGCCTGTTACTATGCAAATGTCTTTCCATTCGGGCTTGGCAACCCCTTGTAATAGGTCTTCTTTTCTTCCCAGCAGCAATTTTAAGTTTTAATGTTCATGTGGCAAAATAATGTGTGCCTCATTCTTGGCAGGTGGGGGCCTGCATGACAACTTTGACATGACAGCTGTGGCCTTGGCAATCCTGGTGCTGATTTAGCATCAAGGGACAGATTGCTGGTGATTGTTGATCCAGGGTATGTGAAGCTATCAACAATTTTCAAAGTGAGGTTGACGATGTTGATGGAAGGTGTAGTCACTACGTCCTGGCCCATAACTTTGGTCTTTCTGACACTGATTGTCAGTCCAAACTCCTTGCAGGCCCGCAAGAACCGATCTACCAGCTGCTGCAAGTGAACTTCATTATGGGCTGTCAGCACAGCGTCATCAGCAAACAGCAATTCACGGACGAGGTCTTTTCGCACTTTGGTCTTTGCGTGCTGTCTTGCCAAGTTGAACAGCTTGCCATCAGCTCTGGTATGCAGGTGGCCACACCCATTTGAGTCGCCGAAAGCGCACAACAGCAGCATGAAGAAGAAAATGCTAAAGAGAGTTGGCGCCAAACACTGCCTTGCTTTACCTCACTGCTGATCTTGAAAGCGTCTGATGTTGCTCCATTGTAATTGACGGAACTGTGCATCTTCTTGTGGAAAGAAGAGATGGCACCCAGGAGGGCAGCCTGTTTTCCGTAGCAATTTCAAGAGTCTGTGGCTGCTGACAAGATCAAAGGCTTTAGTGAGGTCTATGAAGGCAACGCAGAGTGGTCTGTGCTGTTTGTGGCACTGCTGTAACTGCCGATCAAGTGAGAAGATCATGTTGACTGTCAACCTGCCAGCTCTGAAGCCACACACAGACTCAGCATAGATGCGTGACACCAGGGTCTGCAATCTGGTCAGAGCAACGCAAGCAAAGACCTTCACCACAATACTTAACATAGAAAATAGGAGCAGGAGTAGGCTGTTTGGCCCATCGAGCCTGCTCCGCTGTTCAAACAGATCATGGCTTTAGAACATACACTACCTAACCCAAGCTGTTGTATTTATACTACTGGGTCAGCCTACATTCAAACAAGAAATTACATCACCAATAATGGTAATCAGTCAGGAATCTTGGATGTCGTCAGGACACCTTGTGGCATGGCTTGACCTGGAAGTAGCTGTTGGTCTCACAGCGTCCATGGTGACAGCATGGCTGCAGCAACCTCGATCCATTTTCGTTCATCTTGCCAATCCCCTGGTGCCCTATGCACGTTGGCTAAGCTGTGTCATCGATACCCACCCTTGCATTGAATCTCTCTAGAAGGTAGAGTCCCATCGTGCTGGTAATTCTGCTGATGACTGTGTCTCATAGAACTGATCCTTGACATCGTTAAAGCTGAGAAGGTTAAGAGGTTTTCAAGATTATGAAGGTTTCCTGTAAGGTAAAGAGTGATGATGTGTTTTCATTGTTTGACAAGACAGCAACAAAAGAGCACAAGTTTAAGGTAACCACAAAAACAATTCAAGCAGAAGTTAGAAAAGTTTCTTTACATGGAAGGTGGTAGGAATGTTGAATTATTAGACACAATCCATTGCTGAAGCAGCATCCATAATTTTTTTCAGAAAGTGTTAGATAATTGCTCGAAAAGCAGGACTATTAAAGGGCTTGGGAAAGAACAGAAGTGTGGGAATAGACCAGGCTGCTTGTGTGGAGAAAAAGAATGACATTAACGTAGACTTAATGGCCTGAAAGGCCTGTTTTTATGCTGCATCACTCTACAAAGTCCTGGAGTATGGGCTGATTTTGCTACCTTCTGATGGTGAGGTGAGCATGCTGTCAGCTGAGTCAAACTTAAATATGAAGGCAACACAGCTTCAAGAGTTCAACATTTCAATTCTTTAATAATGTTTTGTCTCTGTTAACCTGTGATTTCACAATACTAGGTGTGTCTTTAAGAGAATAGTTTCTGTCTAGTTACAGCAATTATTTTCTCTTTTTCTGACCAGTCTGACAATTTATTATGTGGTACAAACCAGCTACTGCTGTAGGATTACAAAATAAAGTACACTGATCTGTATATGAAACAGGACAGGTGAAAAAGAAACCCTTTTTAAAATAAATTCTCCAATGTGCCTTTATTGGCAAATAATGAGAACATATCGGGCAGATAAAGTGCTTCTTCCCCTCGGTAGAATGGTCTTTAATGTGATGTGCTGCCATCGTTGATGTCGAGAACAGAAAGTACCATCATATGCCACCTCACTAACTTCACTCCACAAACACACTTTTCTTTTTACATTGACTACATTAATATTGGTATGTAAAAATAAACACAGCAATGTGATTCAAATAAAAACTTATCTGTGTAATGTTTTGGGAACTCAGACAGTTTACGGATTGGACCTCACATGAAACCACAATCTGGCTCCATTCCCAAACCATAGTACAATGCGATTAATCTATTAGCCTGTCATGTTCTGCTTAGTTTCAAAGAACAGTTTGATTTTTCTTTTCTCTAGGCTCTGGTCCATTGTGAACAGCTGAAGAATGAGATGTTGCGTCAGAAAGAGCGGCTAGAAAGGGAGCTAGCTTCTCAGCAGGAAAAGATTGGAAATGCTAAGAAAGCTATGCATGAAGAAATGAGGAAAGAAAGAGAAGAGTTGGCATCAAAGGTACGACAGGAAAGTGTTGGCTGTTACACATTTTTAAAAAAATTAGCACTTCCTCAATGCACAATGATGCTGCTTTCAGAAAATTGCACTAATATTCTTAACCACTCTTTTAAAAACTGGAAATCCATCCAAACATAAACCAAATTTGTTTCAATAATGCATCTGCTATCAGAAATTTAAGTCAGGATATAAAAAAGAATCTTGCATATCAGCTTGTCACTTGAAATATTGCTGATGTTTCTGTTATGGCCAATAGGTGGGGCTGGTGGGTGGTAAGGTGGAATTCAGTTCTTCAGGGCAATTTTCTTGGTACATTCTACAGTTGCACCAAGTAAAGTTGTGTTGGAGGTAGGCATAACTAATTTTGTCGCAACAAAATCCTGCAGCTTTGAGGCAATGTGATATATTTATATATGATCCATATCTGTACATGTATTACTTTCCTAACCAAATTACAGATCTAAAATGCTAGGACATTTTTTTGTCTTTCTCAAGCTTGTTGATTTGCTTTTGATCAGGCCTGAGCAGTTTAGGCCGATTCTCAAGCAGGTATCCATATTTCAGCTGCATTTTAAACATCCATTAATAGAATGGATTCTGTACTGTCTGTCCACTTTAATGCTGTATTACCCTGTGATATCTTCCCACTCACAGTATAATGTTCTGAACTATATCTTCCCCACCCCCGATCACTCTAATACTGCCCAGTCTTGTATTGTGTTGTTCTGAGAGTAAGTAGATATAATAGATATAGCTATCTAAGACTATGCTGGCTGCCTCCTTTGTGGATTACAGATAGTAATAAAACTGTAACAACTTCTTGGGTTTGTAGTCACAGAAGCTATCTGAAGAAAGATGCTAAATGTAGAGTGAAAAGCACTGCTTATAGCAGAACACCTCATTTTAGAGGAAAGAATCACTCAAGGTGGAGTGAGTTACTATCACTAATCACACCCATGGAGTTAGGCTGGTTTATGTATAGAGGTGAATTAAGGCAATATGAAGAAAATAATTCCAGTATATCAGAACAAAATTGGGGGTCATTTACCAAAAAGAAAAGAATTCAAGTAAAATAATTTTGATAGAACCTGCAAATGGCATTCTGTACTTTTTAAGGGCTGAAATAAAGAGAACTATTGAGATTGATAGCTTGTAGTCCACGTTCTATGCTATTGATTGTAAATTTATGTCAAAGCAACTTTAAAAAAAAAAAATTAATGACTAAAGGAATACAAACTTCAGGGCTCAACGCCTATTTACCTTCTGGTTCAAAACCTATACCTATATTACAGTTCTTTCCCTCCCTCACACACAAATGCATATGCGGTATTGGTGACTTGATTACTGAACGAACTGAAGGTAAATTTGTGTAGGTGTTAAATCATTGAAAGTTCAAATTAGTTTCATTTTAATATAATGCTGAGAACAGTATGAAAAGAAACCTGGAAAATGGTGGCATAAAGTACCTGCTATTGGAAGCTGAATAAATCGATGAAGTACTGGAGAACAGGGCCTCAATAGATTCTAATGCAAATTAGTTATTCAGACTAGACTTTATGCCAGTCTGGAATCATTGAACCTGGGGAAAGAAGCATCACCAGCTACCTATAAAGTGGTAATTTAATCCATGAAATAACTGCATTTACTTTGCACATTATAAATGTAATGTTAAATTGTGCAGCTTTCAAGCAGCTTATTCCAAAGGCCTTTTTTTGACAAACCTACAATTTTTATTGCAACAATTCATTCTGATGGCATCCGGCTGATCTTCTGAAATTAGGTATAAATGTCCTCTGTAGCCATCTGCTGGAAAAGTAAGATACTTATTGTACTAGATAATCTTAGAGCTGCTTTTTATTGTTCAGTTTACAAGATGAATTGAAGTTAAATACCTCCTCAAATTAAACAACAATTATTACTCTTAAAGCATTGATATGACGCTCTTATTCTTGAGATTACACTGTGGATAATAAAACAAATAGGTTAATGTCTCTATTAAAATAATTAAGCCTTTACTGGTATTCAAGGGCCGCAACTAATGTATTTCACCAAAGTGAACAATACCTGTCTAATTCACAAGTTTTTATTCTTAAGTAACAGAGCCATCTGCTTTGCTCTTTGGATTAAACATTTTATCTGAACCTTGTCACTATAGATTTGATTTCTCCAATGCATTCCTTGCTGGCCTCCTGAGTGCCGCCCTCCACAACCAAATTTTCCAAATCTTGAAACGTCCGTACCCTGTCCTATAATAAACATACTGTGCCCATCGGCTCTCCTCCCAAACCAATTTCAGAGATTTTTTCCATTCTTCCTGCTCTGTTGAGGATCCAAGGTGATCACTGCATCATTGAGGGCATCATGCCACTCTTGCCCCATAGGAAAACACTTAAAAAGACTTTTGTTTGCCAGCTCTACAGTGCAACATAGTCAATTCAATCAAGAATTTCTACTTTCCTTCTCCCTGTTCTATTTATTATGCCATAAATCTGGCTCTAATTGTCTGCAGGGCTGCTTGCCAGCTTTTGATTGCTATTGATGTATGAGCAAGTTGCTGGAGAGTTCACAACGGGAGTCTCCACTTATTTTGATTCTTCTTTTTTCCCAGGGGATGTTTAATGGTAGGTCATGTCTGCAGAGTAATTATATCACTGTAGTATTTACTAGGAGAAGTGTAGCAGCCTGGGCTTCCCAGGTAGACAATTTTCAGACACCAGTTGAGTGTTTGTTTTAGAACTGTTATGGTACTTCACATTAGGGATTTGGTTGTACTTGAGGTGGACTTGCTTTGTAACAAAGGTGAAAATAGGATGTTTATTTTTGTTTCAGTCAGTGATATTCATTAGGCACTTACGATTATTCTGGTTACATTTATAATTGATGAAGATTGTGGTGAGGCTTCTGAATATCTAAAAGGAGGGAAGAAATGTAATTTTTTATCTAGAGTGCAGACAACTTAAATAGTGGGCATAGTTTTTGAAGTAGAAGGTTATGCTTCATAAACATTTTAGGATTATTTGAAGATTCAAGTAGAGTAATGGTTGAGCTATATAGGGTCTTTGCTCCCCTTCTGAACTTTTTCAAGGATATGTGTTTACAGAAGTAGTCTGCATGTATTGAAGAGTGCCTCAATAGATTTTATGCCAGTCTGGAATCATTGAACCTGGGGAAAGAAGCATCACCAGCTACCTATATCTTGATAACTGAAGGAGAGCCCATAAAAGATGAACAATTCTGATTCCCATTCTGAAAGTTCTAGGTTTATGCTTCCTTGTAGATGTGACCTTATTTTCATTCAATATGTGGGTCAAAAAACACTTAAATGCTCTGCTGTTCATCTTCTTGTTTTAGCAACAAACTTATAACGTGGTTAAAGTTTACATGCATTTGACGTGCAAATATTAACTAATGAGATCACATGCTCATTGAAGACTGCTTGTCTGACATCCAATACTGGACGAGCACAAATTTCCTCCAGTTAAATATTGGGAAGACCAAAGCCATTGTCTTCAGTCCCTGCTACAAATCCCTTACCCTAGACACCAACTCCATCCCTCTCCCTGGCAACTATCTGGGGCTGAATCCCTAAACCTTTCCACCTGTCTACCACTCTTTCCTCCTTTTTAAGATGCTCCTTAAAACCTACCTCTTTTATCAAGCTTTCATCATCTACCCTAATATCTCTTTATGTGGCTCGGTATCAAATTTTACTTATGCTCTTGTAAAGCGCTTTGGGATGCTTTACTATGTTGAAGGTGCTATATAAATACAAGTTGTTGGTGTGTACTACTCATGTTTTATTTACCAAAGGGAAGTACCATTAGCCAAATCTAGAATTCCAATTAACCATGTATGGCTATCATATTGGATAACACTGCTGTAGGATAACTACAATTAATGATGATTGAATTCTGATGAAGGGTCATTGACCTGAAATGTTAACTGTTTCTCTATCCACAAACACTGCTATACCTGCTGAGTATTTCCAACATTTCTATTTTAGTTTAAAATTCATGATGTTCTGTTTATTTATAGGTGACCTGTTTGTCAGAGAATGTTGCCTGTCTTGAAGGTCAATTGCAGAAGCTGGTGAGAGAAAGGGATTCAGCATGCAACCAATTGGAAGAAGTTCAGAACAAGCTAATAAATAATGAGAAGGAAATCAATAAGGTACAAAATCAATAATTCTGCAACCTGGGCACACAATAATCTTGTGATGTTAGACTGTGATTAATATATGTGTTCATACATAAATTTATGCTGTAGAAATTATGGGGTCAGTCCCTTTCACAACCATTTACCCTTAGGGAACAGACTCATGGAATGTAACTGAGTGAAATGGATTGGCTGCAGTTTCTCTTCTGTAAAGCACCAGATCCAACATGTATTTTACTACATATGCATTCACGTAAAGAAACATGTTTTCAAATGGACTCTTTCAAATTTAGGAATGAGTTGAAGCTAGTTAATAGGCTCCACTTTGCCTTCCCATTGAGGTCAGATGGGGCACATCTTAATATATCATGTTCCTTGACAGCTTTTGGAATGTGTTTTGGGATTGCTTCTATTTCTTTTGTAAACTATGCTTTAAGAATTTATATTTGTATTATGAACACTGATTCATCTGGAATTTTAAAGCGATTGCTGAACGTTGTGATTTTAAAAAAAAAAGATGCTACTAGAAGGTTCCTGGTTTTTGCTAGTAAACAAATCTTACTGGAAGGCACATGTTTTCAAATAAAAGCTCAGTAGGGGTAGCTTTGACTTGGAGAGATGTTTACAAAGAAGTGACGAGCCAAGATTTATGGAGATCATGAGACTTGACTTCTGGACTTTTTTCAGTTTCAATTTGAACTGTTAAAAAAGCCAGTTTGCTTCTTGACCTGCAGGAGACTACTAGCCCATCTGTCTCTTGAAAAGAAATCCTGCATCTTTGAAGAAATCTTGCATCGAATGCATGAGAACTAAAACCTTGTTGCTGTTCCTGCTGTAAGATCTAATTTGGAGCTTCCATAGCTGCATCTCTTGGAAAGCCTACCCAAACTGATGACCAACATCACATAAAAAGAACTGTTCTAGAAAGATCCTATTGACAGCAGTCGACGCTTTTGGGACACCTCACTGAAACAAATGAGTTCTTTCCATATCTTCTTTTCAGCCCAAGTGTTTTTTTATTCTTTCTATTTCTTTGTAACAGCCTTAAACAAAAATCCCTTTTTTCCCGATTAACCGGTTGTGTGTGTGTGTGTGATGGCTAGGATAACTAAGGGGCTTTAATATTTCAATTTGTGTGTGTTTATTTCTTTATTTGTTAAAACTTGGTTTATAATTAACTGATAATTTTGTTGTTTGTTGAAGAAACCTGGTTGGTGTGCTTTATTCTGGGGGGAAATTGGAGAATGTGATTGACTGTTTCAGTAAGTGGAAAAATTGAAATATACGTTGTGACTTGTGGAGAAGTGGGACTGAAGTAACAGTGCACTCCTCCCGCCTTGGTCATAACAAATGTGGTACTATTGGTGTATGTTTTTTGTATGCCAGTACTTTGTAGTCAGGAAATGCAGATCATGATGCAAGGAGAAAGAATGAGTAGATTTTAATTATAGAAAGTCAAAGGTAGGAATGGGGAGAAACTGGGAGAGCAGTTATCTATAATTAGATGCCCGAAAAATGGCACATAGCAGTAGCCTAATCAGTGTTTTGTAAAAATTCATTACTTTTCCACTTTTGTATTCAGTGACCTATTTATAAAATCCAAAATTCTATTTTACCTTCCTTTATTGCTTTGTCCACCTATACACTACCATTTTTTGTTTATTCGCTCAAATTCTATTATCTCGTACTTATCCTCATTAAATTGCAACTGCCATTGGTCAGCTCATTTTGCTAACTTTTGTGTTCCATGTACACAAGTCCAAATAATTTATATATAATGACAACAAAGTCTCTCTGGACGTCACCACTTCCAATTCAAGCAACTCCCATTTATTCCAACTGTTTCCTGTTAATCAGCCAACGTTTTAATCCATGGTGTCACATTTCCTCTTAAACTACATATTATAGCCATGCCCAATCCAGTCCTGACCCATGCTCTTCAGCAGGGGTTGCTGGATAGCAATTAGCAGGAACCATGTCTGATTTTCTCTAACCCAGAAGAAATAAGGCTATTTCTAGTACCTCTGTTGGCATGCCAGCTGAAAGCTGACTAAGATGCTCATTGGATAAGCTCAGTGAGCTATAATTGGGAGAAAACGAGTGGTGATGATAGAGTTGATAGGGAAGAGAAACACTGTGGGGTTCTTTTAAAACAAAACCAGTAAGCTAAGACCTTGCTGAACTCCAAAGTGTATTGGCTTTACCACATGGGTACTTGAATTTTCTCCTAATCTTCCAATTTACTACCTCTCTTCAAATGCTCAGTTCATGCCAATAATTAGGCTGGAAACCATGCTTTCACTTTGTGCATGGAAACAATAACTGGCCATCTTAAGTATTTTGCAGTGCTGCTGACCACACATACACCAATCCAAGCATTGAATAACATACTTCTGTGAGTTAAAACTGTCACCAAAGTTTAAAAATGTAGTGTCGATTTAAAATATTCCAGATCACTTTTGAAATATTCCTCCTCCAAATAACCTCTCCCTTCCTCGATTTGATTTTCATTGTTCCTGCTTTGTAGTTAGCACATTGTAATTATGTACTTCACAGTTTCCCTCTGAACTGACAATTGCCATTTGAGAAATGATGGGCAAAGATGATCTCTTTTGTGTTTTCTGATGCTATCCATGCTATGCCTTTTGTCTTTGGTGTATTCTGGGCCGCATTCATGACTGATGCGTCTTTGTTTGTCTGAGTAAACACATCCTCGAAGTGGCTGAGCATGCTGCAAAGCCTGAAGGATGAATAATGTGTACCATTTCTCCTACAGTTCTGAATCCTCCAGGTTATAGATGGAAATGGTTAAGCCCTTTTCACTGACAATCTGGCCCTGTAGAGTTGACTGTGTTGGAAGCAAGAAATTAAATGTTAATATGCTGAGCCTGTAGGTTTAAAAATTCAAAATAGTCTATTCCTTTTTTTGTAGTTATAAATATCTCAAAGTCTTCCAATTTTTCCAATAAACTGCATGGCAAAGTAGATGGAGCTATCACATCACAAATAAGACATTATAACTATGCTAAGCTGTGTAGAAATCCAACTCATACTGCCTTTATATTTCAGTGAATGCCATGTTATGCCACCACTGATTAATGACCTTGTGTCTTCATTTGCTGTGAAGTAAATTTTTCGCCAGTAATGAAAGCTTTCATGCTTATTTATTAATTTTACTATATTACCTGACAAATAAATGGAAATGTGTTAGAAATATTACAAGTCTCTTTATTATGACTAACAACTTGCCACTGAAATGATTTTAATACCATTTGGATGTTTGATGTTTGATCTGTGAGCAACCACTAGAGGGCAATACATTACAGCCCACAGAGAAGGCAAAAGATACTTTACTGCACTTCAAACAAGTACTGTTGGCTCATATGCCTGCTACTTGACCTTTCTTTTCTTTTTATTTGCATGCTGCATTGTGGGCCCAAAATGTTTATCTAGCCAATACATTTGACATTTATTAATATTTTCAAAAATCTGTTATCTGCTGATCAAATCCACTGGCAGTATCCTTTGATCATTCTCATGTACTTGCATTTCTCAGCAGGATCATCTTGATAGAAATGTCACAGTGCAAAGCAAATGCTGTACTAATCCATTAGTTCCTTTATCTAGTCATTAACATTAACAATTTGCAATGTGTTGAGGGGGGGACATGGCTGAGTTAATGTTTCTTACTTAAGTAAGCACTATTATATGCAGGTGATGGCTAACTGGATGATACTATATCATAGTAAATAGAACTGGTGTAATTGTTTTCATTGTCCATATTTGTTTTACATGAGTTACTGGTCCTTTCAGTCATGTGCTTTAGTTGTGGACTTTCATTGCACATGTTACATCTCTACTTCCTGTCATGTGACCAAATAATAGGAGCATTTTCAGAAGAATTCAAAGTTGTGTAAAAACTTAAAATTACTTGGGTTCTGTGAGTTGTACAACGGTTGTCTTGAAGGGATCCACAGTCTGGTTTTGCTCTTGTGATCATTGGAATCCTTACAATTTTATAATTCAAGCAAAAATTTTTGAAATCATTTTCATTTGTTATAAGTTTAATTTTGTTGTGACTTTTAGTTCAGTTCATGTGATAGATGCCAAACAGTTAAATGGTTTTCTAGGTCTGACACAGACCCTTTCTACTAGGAGAATTTTTATAGCTGTCATTTTACCTTGTCACTGTTCCAGAAATGCTTAAAATATAGTTTAGTTTAGTTTAGAGATACAGCATAGAAACAGGCCCTTTGGCCCACCGAGTCTGTGCCGACCATCAACCACGCATTTATACTAATCCTACACTAATCCCATATTGCTACCACATCCCCACCTGTCCCTATATTTCCCTACCACCTACCTATACTAGGGGCAATTTATAATGGCCAATTTACCTATCAACCTGCAAGTCTTTTGGCTTGTGGGAGGAAACCGGAGCACCCGGAGAAAACCCATGCAGACACGGAGAACTTGCAAACTCCACACAGGCAGTACCCAGAATTGAACCCGGGTCGCTGGAGCTGTGAGGCTGCAGTGCTAACATATTGGAAGAGGATACATCTATTTTGAAACAAATCTCTGTATAAAACAATGTGTAGAATGATCACATTTTCCTGGGAAATAACATTGTTTAATTCTTGTAACACTTAATTTTGATAGTGATAATACACTTTCTTTCACCTTGGTATGCACACATGTTGTGCGCCTTTTGTTCTGTCTAAAAAACATGCATTTATACTCATTCATGGTTCATTTTAAGCAACCTCCGGGAATGCAAGGGAGATTGGGTTGGATCTACTTTAATTGGATCTACAACACCTGAAAGAAATGTACAATGTTAAAGGAAAAGGAGAAATAAATATGTTCTTTACACTTACGGTACTGTACAATATGGTGATTTCTGGAGAGAGATAAAGACATTTTATGAAGTTAAAAATGATGTAGTAATTAGCAAAATAGATCTCTAATGGCATCATCCAATAATAATCTGGAAAAATTGATTGTTTTCTTGTAATCCTATCAGTGTCAACTTAAGGTCAACATAAGGAAGTGATCGCCATTCTAAAAGCTGTTGCAAATATAGTGCATTGTTTTGACGATGCTTCTATATTTTTAAGTTTTTTGAGGACGCGTATTTTAGAATTATGGACATTGTTTTATTTGGGAAAACTGAAAAGGATTCCATGGATGTTTTTTGGGGGTCATTGAAAGGGCACTGCAAGGTCTTGTTTGAAAACAACATTTACTGGAAGTCACCTGTCTTCAGATAAATGCCCAGCAGGGGCTTTTTGACTTGGAGACGTTTACAGAGAAGTGACGGGTCAAGATTTATAGGGCTCAGGAGGCTTGAATCTTGAGATATTGTTTTTGGTTTGGACAGTGTGTTGGGGTGTGAACTGTTTTGAAGACAGTTGGAGAAAACCAGCCAAGAGAGCAGTCACCATCAGCACCCTCTTCCATCTCCTTGAGAACTTCCTAAGAATCAAGTGTAAAAAAATATAGAAACTGATGCTGCATTTCTCCTGAAAAGCCTGCCAAGCTGATCGTCAACGTCACTTGAAAAGAACTGTTCTAGAAAGATTCAGTGACAGCTGTCTACGTGTATTTGGGACACCAAACCAAAAATGGACAACTGGCATCTTTCCATAACTTTTTTCTTCAAGAACTCGCAAGTATTTGGCCAAAGTATTCTTTTGTCTTTTTTTTTGTAACAGAGCTCTAAAGAGAAAATCTCTATTTTTCGCTTAACCTGTGTGTGTGTATTTATTTATTTATTTAGAGATACAGCACTGAAACAGGCCCTTCGGCCCACTAAGTCTGTGCCGACCAACCACCACCCATTTATACTAAACCTACAGTAATCCCATATTCCCTATCACCTCCCTACACTAGGGGCAATTTACAACGGCCAATTTACCTATCACCTGCAAGTCTTTTGGATGTGGGAGGAAACCGGAGCACCCGGCGAAAACCCACGCAGACACAGGGAGAACTTGCAAACTCCGCACAGGCAGTACCCAGAATCGAACCCGGGTCCCTGGAGCTGTGGGGCTGCAGTGCTAACCACTGTGCGCCACTGTGCCGTTGTATATGTGTATGTGTATGTTGTGACCTGCGGAGAAGTGGAACTAGAAAAACAGTGCACTTCTTCTGCCTTGGTCATAACATGTATAACTGGTGTGAATACATAAAACAAGAGAAGAAATTCAAACTCATTTTGTCTTTCTATTGGGTTAAAAATGTAGTTTGTGGGGGCATGCATTTCAGGTTGTGATTTTTCATGCCTGATCTTGTGCTGCTGGCGCCAGAAAGCCCCTGTAATTGTTGCCAGAATCAAATTAATGTGAGGAAAGGTGAAATTCATGCTACAGATCTATGTGGACAGCTTTCTTTGAGGTCAGCAACAAGTGCCATAATTTCACTGCTGACCAAAAAATCTGAGCCCTTGCAATTGAGCCAGAAAGGAGCAGGAGTGCTCTTCCTGGCTCCACAATTTATTACGGGCTGCTGCGAGCCTAGGTTTGCATTGTCCAATTTCTAATGGGCTTTGTGTCTTCGGGCGCACCTTCAGATTGCGCCCACCATTTTGTCCCAACTCCCAGTGTGAGTTGAACTGCTTACCCTGTGACTTCTGAGTTATCATTTTGATATCCTGTTTTATTTTTTCAAAAACTTTTTTTTCCCCCCATTTGGATACTGCATATTATATGCCTGCTATGCAGCCAGTTGATTTTTGTACACACAATTATATTTGCATTTATCAGCTTCATTGACAAATTCCTTCATTGTCAAATCATGCAACCCCCTCACTGTGAGCATAACCGTTTGGAAGAAAGCGTAGTTCTACACGCAGGGCATTACTGTGGGTAGCACATTGTATGAGACCATTGGCCATGCATCTACTAAACCTGCTGAATCTTATTCAAATGGGTGGTCAGATAGGCACCCCTCTATGACCAGCTGGCAAAGGTTTTGTTCTTTATCAGTTCTTTTTGTTCTTTAATCTTCACAACTGTTAAGGAAACTCATTTTGTGTAGTCAGTCTAGTGAGGATGAACAAGACTATTGCAAGAGGATATGGTTTGCTGGAAAAGGATTAAGATGATTGATGTGCATTATGCTGCCTATAAGCTGCTCCAAGATCTTTGCTCTCATGCCAGAATAAAATCATAAGGCTGCCAGTGAATATTGGCATTGAGGCAGGCAAGATCTCCAAGATGTGGCTCCCCTCATTTTTACTTTGCACTAGCTGCAGCACAACTGCCACTGGTACAAAGCACACATTTTAACTTGCCCCTTTAAAACTCTGTTGGCAAGTGAGTAGCATCTCAAAGTTTAAATGATTGATTTGAAGAAGCTAACTGCCCTATCACCACTTGTTAGACAGAAAAAACTGATCTGCATCAGTTGAAGCCTAGTGAGTAGTACTCTTTCAATTCAGATAAGTGTACATAAGCACAGCCTGCCTTCTTCCCCCAGCACACAGCCATGAGAGTGGCCAGGGTAACTATGACTCCATGCTCATGTTATTGTTGTCAGTAACATGACAAACTGCATCCGAATTCACTTTATTTAAAGCCCAATAAGAACAGATGTTATCAATAAGGAAAAAATCTGTTTTTGTTCATACTGAAGTAACTTGCACACTTTTGTTCTCCATTGTATTAGTTTGGATCTGGACTACCACTTTTACTTCACAAAATCTTCAGTTAATCTTGTGGTTATCTTCTTCCTAGTCAGAAGGTCGTGCTTTTAAGCCCAATTCCAAAACTTGGGTACAGTGTCTAGGCTGACGCTTGTGTGCTGCATTGAGAAAGTGCTGAATTTAGACTGCTTTATTTTAGACAGCACATCCTACAATGCACTACTTTCTCAGTACTGTGTAAAACAGGCCCAGTCTGCCTCTTTAGTTGGATGTTAAAAAAGCCACAATATTTCTTTAAAGAGCAGGGAGTTTTCCTGCAGTTCTGGCCAACATTGATCCATCAACCCCAACACGCCCAAAAAGAGATTAGCTGATATCTAATTTCTGTTTGTGGAATTTTGTGATGCGTATATTTGCTACCCCATATACCTGCAAAACAATGGTGACTACTCCTCAAAAATAACGGATTGGCTATGAAGCGCTTTGAGGTGTCCTAAAAACAATAAAAGGTTCTATATAAATGCAAGTTTGTTTTATTTGCCCTCTAGGATGACTAATTCATTTTTAATATTCAGAGTGTGCAGGCAGGAGCATTAGTTATCTATTGACATTAAATACATTGAAAGCTAATAGTTTAATACTTAATAGTCCCCTATGTATATGGTTCCCAAACTGGGAGCCTGTTGCAACTTTACGCGAACTAAACTGCCTCCATCACGAGCTTCATATAACACATTATTGAAGTGAAAAAATTTCTAACTGATGACCCTTTCACGAATGGTAAAGTAAATGTTATTAACGCTAATAATAGCCTTCCGTCACTCACCACCAACCTCGATAAGCGCCACCCCTCTGTGCACCCATTGGTTGTAAAGCTTGACTGGAACAGTGATTCACCATTTATGGATTCTTCGATTAGATCAATTATATGACACACTAATGTCCAGTTTGTGGAGAGGAATAGATAGAATCATACTTTTAAAAACTAGGCTTAAGTTTCATCGAATGGAAACCACTCTGCAGTGTGTTTATAATTAATTTTTAGCTATAGCAATATACAAACTCGCCTGCACATATACACAGAATCATTCATATAAGCTTTTTTAAAAAACACAAGATTGTTCACCCCGTTTTCTGATTGGTGAGAGACCAATCATTGGAGGACATTGATTGGATAAAGTAGCCGTTAATCATTTACAAGTGTCATTGTCAAGCACCACACCAAAGATAGGCAGACTGCAGTGAGAAGGAGGCACATCCATCTCACTATCTGTAAGTAAATACCTGTTCTCTTGAAGCATTATTAAAATGCTGTTTACATGCAGCAGTTTCACGTTATGAGTATTATATGGAATAATTTAGATTGGGGGGGTGGGGTTCCATGATTATGAATCCATTTGGAAAGAGGTCATTCAACCATGAAAGTTTGAGAACTACTGCCCTACATGCAAATTCCAAGAGACATAAGACTACCTCCAAGAAATGTTTTTTCTTCACTTGCTTTAGTGAACTTAGGAGTCCAGTTGTTGGCCTGACTCTTGAGTGATGTTTCTTTTGTGCTGATGTGCACCTGTAAAAAGTTTGCATTAATGTGCAAGTGTTATTACAAATTCATCTTTAAATTGTGCCACCAAATGCTGTATGATAATTCAATTATAGTTTTAATTGTCCATCATCAGAAACCTCATTTCAAGAATAAGTAAATTACATTTCAGTTTTTTCATGCTCCTTGTCAAAATAAAAACTGTTAGACCCATCTCCAGATACTTGTATTGGTATTACTGTGAACTTTAAAACAATGTCTAATTTGCAATCCCTCTGAACTATTAGAATCAGAATCCTTCACGTAGTTTGATCAATTTCTCCCTCTTTTCTTATCCAGTCCAGCTATTGATGGGGTTAGAAAGCTAATTAGAAGCCTTGTACTGAATAAATATTTAATATTTCTGAAACAGAAGACATACTGTTGAAGCTTTTCATCTTGCACTCATTAGGACAGATGCAAGAATGCCAAATTTCAAAGAGAGCAACTGCATAAGAAAAGGGTGCTGATTGGTTGGCAAGTCAACTTTGATTTGGTCAAGGCTTTGCCATGGAGAATGCACCAGGGAATTATCATCCCCCCCCCACTTTTGTTTAATTCAAAAAAAGGCGCAATGACTGGAAATGTTCCTTTTGCCTGCAGAGGACAGGTTCCTGCATATGAATGTATGTATCTTCTAGCAAGCACAAATGAGCCACATTGCAAGCCCGACTGATGATCTTAAATTGGTTGTTAGTGTCATTCTGAGCACCCTCGAGATTGTACAGCACTTACTGAACAATCGCGGAATCACATCTAACATTATGCATCGTGTTCTGAGTTTTGCAAGTACGGGCTGGTTGAGTGCAGTCAGTACTCTACCTATTGCAAATAGCCGAAGGGACGTGCTGCTTGATACGATCCGCCAGTCTTTGGAATGTACTGCCTACACACCTGGCATTGCACCAACACTGACTACTGCTACTGTTTACCGCAAGCCTACCTTCACTGGTCAATATACATGTAGGGATTCCAACAGTTCCATGCACTGTAATATTGGCCTTATCAGCAATCTTGTAAATGGGGTCTGAGCCATTTGCTCACTGCAAGCTTGATGGAGAAATAGGATGCATCAAAGCTATCCTGCAGGATAACGGCTACCCTGATCAGATCATTGCTCACTGTGTATTGTGCATACTCACAAATGGGCCTAAGGCTGCCACTTTTTTATTCGTTTATGGGATGTAGGCATCGCTGGCTAGGCCAGCATTTATTGCCCATCCATAATTGCCCTTGAGAAGGTAGTGATGAGCAGCCTTATTGAACCGCTGTCATCCATGTGGGGTAGGTACACCCACAGTGCTGTTGGGAAGGAAGTTCCAGGATTTTGATCCAGTAACAGCGAAGGAATGGCGATATAGTTCCAAGTCAGGATGGTGTGTGGCTTGGAGGGGAACTTGCAGGTGGTGGTGTTCCAATGCATCTGCTGCCCTTATCCTTCCAGGTGGTAAAACCCTTCTAGGGTTTGGAAGGTACTGACTAAGGAGCCTTGGTGCGTTGCTGCAGTGCATCTTGTAGATGGTACACACTGCTGCCACTGTGCGTCAATGGTGGAGGGAATGAATGGCACTCCATCCACAAACAATCAAGTGGGCTGCTTTGTTCTGGATGATGTCGAGCTTCTTGAGTGTTGTTGGAGCTGCACCCATCCAGGCACGTGGTGTATTCCATCATACTCCTGACTTGTGCCTTGTAGATGGTGGACAGACTTTGGGGAGTCAGGAGGTGAGTTACTCAGCACAGGATTCCTAGCCTCTGACCTGCTCTTGTAGCCACAGTATTTATATGGCTACTCCAGTTCAGATTCTGGTTAATGGTAACTCCAGGATGTTGATAGTAGAGGATTCAGCGATGGTAATGCCATTGAATGTCAAGGAGAGATAGTTAGATTCTCTCTTGTTTGAGATAGTCATTGCTCGGCACTTGTGTGGCGTGAATGTTACTTGCCATTTATCAGCCCAAGCCTGGATGTTGTCCAGGTCTTGCTGCACAGGGACACGGACTGCTTCAGTATCTGAGGATTCTTGAATGGTGCTGAATATTGTGCCATCATCAGCGAACATCTTATGACTGAAGGAAGGTCATTATTAAAGCAGCTGAAGATGGTTGGGCCTAGGACACTATCCTGAAGAACTCATGCAGTGATGTCCTGGAGCTGAGATGGTTGACCTCCAACAACCACAACCATCTTCCTTTCCGGACCTGAAAAGTGCCCAGTCTACCTCAAATTACCCTGGAAGGGTAAGGTATCTCAAAAATTTGCGCAACAGGTGAAAGTAGCCATTTCACACCCCTACTATGCAGTAGCAACACGAGTGGTATTTGTCACTAACAGGATGCTGCTGTCGAGCCAAAAAGACGTCTGCCTACCACACAAATGAGTAATGTGGTATACGAATTTCAGTGCTGGTGCAATGCCAGGTATGTAGGCCATACATCCCAACGACAGGTGGATCGTATCAAACAGCACATCCCTTTGGCTGTATGCTTTCCCTGTATGCCTCAGAAACCTCGACAAGAACTAAAGATCTAGAAAAAAAGAGGCCTTTGAAATGTGGATGCTAAGACACATGCTTAAAATTTCTTATACAGACCATAAGACAAATGAAGCAGTGCTGGAAATTGCAAAAGCAAAAAGAACTCTTAAAAAGTGACATCCAGAAAAGAAAATGTCAGTATTTCGGCCATTTGATCAGAGCTGAAAAGCTGCAGCGATCTCTTCTAGCAGGCAGACTGGAGGGCAGCAGAAAGAGGCGTTGACCTAGGTGTAGCTGGATGATGGACTGACTCTATAGCCCTAAAATTAATTTGCATTACTATTAACTGTTTTTCTGAGGAGTACAATAGACAAGGTATTTTTCACCTTGTCACTTGCTATTTTTCTCTTGGGATGTCACTCCAATTTTGTTTTTGAATTCTTTATACTGAGGCTGTTATTTTCTCAACGGTTTGAGCTTGACATAACGCCCATTAATGTAAGAGTGAGAAACCTCAAACCCAGATCTCTATCTTAATAAACATTAAAAGTTCACATTTCTTAAAATCATGGAGGCATTGTTTTCTTGGCTTTCAAGTCAGACACTTTCAAACTTAATTATGTACTAAGATTGCTCAGGGTAAGTTGGCCAATATAGAACAGGTATAGGAACAGAGGCATTCTACCATGGAACACAATAATGTATTATTCTGTTGCTAATATGCCTCCATGGGCAAATTGCCACACCCCTTTAAGGTCATAAGTCTATCTGCTGTGGTTTCCTGAGGTCAACTAATTGCTCTGACGGAGTCTCTGGAATCAATTTGATCTCAAGAAATAGGAAGTGACCCATTTTATTTAATCATAACAAAGAAATTTCCATGTGAGACAAAATTTGACAACCAGGACATATCTCAAGCTTGTATGTATATATTCAGAGTGTTTCTCAGTGAGTCAGGGAGACACTACCTTATAAAACAAAATCAGAAAATGCTGGAAATGCTCAGCAGGTTAGGCAGTATCTGTGCAGAGAAGCAGACAAGAATAACTCATTCTAAAGTATGTTTTGTGGCTGTTGTGTATTTTGGGGTTGAAATGAGATTCATGAACTGTTCAAGCTTTGTTCTTATCTTATCTCACCTTCATCTTTCTTGTACCACGGCTCAAGACTAAACTTATTAATTTCAGTGTTCACAATGTATCCTATCTGTAGCCATTCTAAACTATTGAAATTCTCATACTACAGGGTTGAATGAAGATTTCCTGGATTTGATGTATAGTTTTAAAAGGGCTTGTATTAGTAGAATGGTTCAGGTATTTGGAATCATTTTATGCAAAAGTATACTTTAAGCAATATAAACTAAATGATACAATTTTAATAGGGTCCAGGAACAGAAAGATCTGTGGGTTCATGTACACAAATCTTTGAAGGTAGCAGAATAATTTGAAAGGGATGTTTTTTTTTAAAAAAAGCATTTGGGATCCTTGGCTTTATACACAGGCATAGATTACAAAAGCAAGTAAGTTATGCTCGACCTTTATAAAACGCTGATGAGACCTAGCTGGAGTATTGTCTAATTCTGGACACCATACTTTAGGAAGGATGTGAAAGCCTTTAGAAAGGGTGCAGAGATTTACTAGAATGGTAGCAGGGATGTGGGACTTCAGTTACATGGAGAGATTAAAGAAACTGTGGTTGTTCTCCTTAGAGCAGAAATAGAGGTGTTCAAAATCATGAAGTGTATTGATAAAGTAGATAAGGAGAAACTGTTTCCACCGACAGAAGAATCAGTAACCAGAGGACACAGATTGAAGATAGTTGGCAAAGAGGCGAAATGAAAAGAATATTTTTATGCAGTGAGTTGTTATAGTCTGGAATGCACTGTCTGAAAGTGTTGTGAAAGCAGATTCAATATTAACTTGCAAAAGAGAATTTGATAAATACTTGAAGGGGAAAATGTTGCAGGCTATGGGGAAATGGCAGATGAGTCGGCCTAACTGGATATCTCTTTCAAAGTGCCAGCAAAGCATGATGGGCCAGATGTCCCCCTTCTGTGCTGTGATTCTCTGAATTTAGGAAGCCTTCAAAATACTACAATGTAATTTAGAAATGAGATATTCTGGATGAAAGCAGTACTAGTACATCAGCTAGTAATCATTTACGTTTTTAAAAAATAATTTCATGGAATGTGAGTGTCACTTTGTTGCCCATCCCTAATTGTCCTTGAGAAGGTGGTGTTGAGCTGCCTTCTTGAACTGTTACAGTCCATCTTGTGTCGGTACACCCACAGTGCTGTTAAGAAGGGAGTTCCAGGATTTTGACCCTGCACAATGAAGAAACGACAATATAGTTCCAAGTCTGAATGGTGTGTGGCTTGGAGGGGAACTTGCAGGTGGTGGTGTTCCCATGTGTTTGCTGCCCTTGTCCTTCTAGGTGGTAGAGGTCATAGGTTTGGAAGGTGCTGTTGAAGGAGGTTTGGTGAGTTTCTGCAGTGCATCTTATAGATGGTACACACTCCTGCCACTGTGCGCCATTGGTCGAGGGAGTAAATTTTTAAGATGGTGGATGGGGTGCCAGTTAAGCAGGCTAGTTTATCTTAGATGGTGGCGAGCTTCTTGAGTGTTGTTGGAGCTCCCACCATCAACGTCCTGGGGATTACCAGCGACATTAATGATGTTGAATGTCAAGGGGAGATGGTTAGATTCCTTCTTGTTGGAGATGGTCGTTGCCTGGCATTTGTGTGGCAACACAACACTTGTGTGATACTTGCCACTATCAGCCCAAGCCTGAATGTTGTCCAGGTCTTGCTGCATGTGGACATGGACTGCTTCATTATCTGAGGAGTTGCAAATGATACTGCATACTGTGCAATCATCAGCGAACATCCCCACTTTTCATCTTATGATAGAGGGAAGGTAGTTGATGAAGCAGCTGAAGATTGTTGGGCCTGAGACACTACCCTGAAGAATCCTGCAGCGATGACCAGGAACTTAAATGTTTGGCCTCCAACAACCATAACTACCTTCCTTTGTGCTAAGTATGACTCCAACTAGTGGAAATTTTTCCCCCCCGATTCCCATTGAGTTAAAGTTCGCTAGGCCTCCTTGATGCCACACTCGGTCAAATGCTATCTTGTTATCAATGGCAGTGCCTCTCACTTTGGGGACAGCGGTATAGTGATAGTGGTACTGGACTAGTAATCCAGAGGCCCCAACTAATGCTCTGGGGGCACAAGTTCAAATCCCACCATGGCAGGTGGTGGAATTTAAATTCAATTAATTAATAAATCTGGAATTAAAAGCTCTTCTCAATTATGGTGATCATGAAACTACTGGATTGTTGTGAAAACCCATCTGGTTCACTAATATCCTTTAGGGAAGGAAATCTGCCTTCCTTACCTGGTCTGGTCTACATGTGACTCTAGACCCACAGCAATGTGGTTGACTCTTAATTGCTCTTTGAAATGGTCTGGCAAGCCACTCAGTTGTACCAAAGCGCTACCGTATGACAAACTAATGTAGTGTTTAAGAATTACAACAAGAAATAAAAATTGAGAATTAAATGCAAAATATTCTCTCTGTTCAATTTAAACCAATTTTTAGATAATATGGAGGAACCTATACTTGAAACACATAGAGAGAAAAGACAGAGAAACTTTTTGGGCAGGGCTAATTCTGTGTGCTACAGGCAGTCCTTTCTTTACACAGATATTGACTTGACCTGCTTTGTGTTTCCATTTTTTTTTAATAAATGAGTTTCCCAGCATCTGCAGTTTTTTTTGCTTTTTCTTTATATTTAAGAACAGAGTTCCACATTTTTGTCATATTAAAAGCAATAAAGGGAAGGCCACAGGTCAATAAGAGGCATAGATTTAAAGTAATAGGCAGAAGGATTAGAGTGAAGTTGAGAATAATTTTCATGCAGAGGGTGGTGAGGGATTGCAACTCACTGACTGAAAGAATGGCAGAGGCAGAAACCCTCATCACATTAAAAAAAACACTTGGATGTGCACTTGAAGTGACATAACCAACAGGGCTATGGTCCAAGAGCTGGAAAGTGTGATTAGGCTGGCACAGACACAATGGGCCAAATAGCTTCCTTCTGTGCTGTACCTTTTCTATGTTTCTATATCAGAAAATATAGCCCCAAAAAGAGATAATGACATCAGCAGTACATAGCATGTATTATGTATCTATATGCATTCGGGAATACGATGCCTTTACAGATGCAGCAGATAAGTGCAATGTTATATGAACACCTGGTGAAAAGGGTAGAAAACATAACCTGAAGTGATTGGATATTCGTTCTGCAAAATAGTGAGCATAGCAAACATCATTAATGACTAACTCCACACTTGATGTGGAACAGTTGTGACTTTAAAAACTGTAAGCCGAACCCCATCTCCTTAATATCATAGTCATAAAACAAGAATTTGTGTGGTACTTTTGTTTTATTTAGAAATTATTAGTCAAAGTCCTACTTGAATTACGCACACATGAAATATTGATGGATTGCACAAAGTGGGGTTTAAAAAAAAGCCACCCATTTGATAACCCCAGACAGGCAGAAATGTGGAAAACATCAGGCCAGTGTTAATTTCCAATAGGATCTGATCACAAGGAACATTTGTATCACAATTACCATAGTGGCCACATTTTTTTTTTATTGCTTTGGAGAAGGACAATTTGCAAGCTTTTCAGCTTGTGTAAAACTAACATCAGGAACTGTTGAAATTTAATAACTTTTCCCCTACTTCAGGGACAACAGTGCTTTTTAAAATAAACCCTTTGGGATTCTGATGAAAGGTCATCGACCTGAAATGTTAATACTGTTTCTTGCTCCTCAGATGCTGCCTGACCTGCTGAGTCGCTACCACAGAAAGCAGTTGAGGCCAAAACATTGTATGTTTTCAAGAAGGAGTTAGATATAACCCTTGGGCCGAAAGGGATCAAAGGGAATGGGGCGAAAGTGGGAACAGGCTACTGAGTTGGATGATCAGCCATGATCATAACGAATGGTGGAGCAGGCTCGAAGGGCCGAATGGCCTACTCCTCCTATTTTCTATGTTTGTATGAGTGTTTCCAGCCCTTTCTGTTTTTGTTTCAGATTTCTAGCATCTGGGGTATTTTGCTTTTGCAACCCCTTTGTAATACAAGATTATCTTGGAAAAGTAATAATATTTATAAAATTTCTGATAATTATAAGAATGGTATTTAGAAAGAAGTGAACATGTTGGTTCAACTGTCCTGCCTGACTTGAATTTACCAGAGTTGGAAAGATTGAACGACATGCTGGTTCCCTCATCCAGAAGACTCGTTTTCTACAGTGCTGTACATTCCAAACCATTTTGGAAACTTTATTTACCTTTAGATGTTTCCCCATGGCATTGTTTACATGGTCATGCACAGTTTTGAACATGATTTTAATGTTTAGGAGTAAGCCTTGCCGCACCTTTTAAGAGGTGTTCCCTGTGGAGAAACAGTCTGAGTGTGTGTGCGTGCGCGCGTGTGTGTGTGCTAACAGCGTGGCACTGGTGCCATAGGTGCATTACATGCACTATGATACACACAGCCGGTAACCGGTGTGAGCAGACTTCCTCTGGCATTAACATAAGTTGAGGGATGTGTTGTTTTTTAACTATCGGAATACTATCAAGAGAATATGACAGGGAAAGTCTAATGGGATATAAACATGATAGAAAATTTGCACTATATACGTGTATGCACAGAGTGGGTGGGTGTGTATATATACATACATACAGTAAAAGCTTTGTTGTCTAGCATGTGCTGGACCTGAGAGGTGCCAAATAATCAACACTTCCGGCTAATCAAGTTGTATGTGGAACTCCACAGCAAAATGCATCTGACAGCAGGGACCAAGGATCCCATTATAGAGAATGGGGAACCAGTCACCCAAGGTAGCATTTTCACCTGCAGATGGCAACCTTAATTCCCCTGGTTTTTGGTGGTCCAACCCGATAGGTTCAGAGGTCTCCCAACTGGCTTCCCAACGTCCAATTGGGTTGGTTCTGGTACCATTGGATGTCCCTTGAGCCCCACAATCATCAACCGATGCACGAAGAAGGTCAGCCTCGCCCTCCACATTCAAGAGACGGAAAATGGTTTCTGTCACTCAACCGGGTAGAAGTGCAGCCATGGGGCACTAGTACCACCTGCTGGGCCTCACCGTACCCAATCACCTGCCGTTGTCTGTACGGAAATTGTACCTTCCGTCCCGAAGCAATTGCCAGAGGGCCAAAGGGTACCCAGGGCCTAGCATTGGGAAAGCCGATTTTTAATTTTCCTTTTAATCTGATTATACCTGTAGTATGCGCGAGAGTGCACTTGGGAAAACTTGGCCCAGGAGAGCTTTGGGAGATTTTGGAAATTCCAGATAATAGCGTTTGCTGGTAGGAAAAGTGCTGGATAACAAAGTTTTTACTGTATATGGTTGTGGATGTGAACATATATATGTATAATGTTTGTATTCATTATATTACTGAACCAGAAACAATTCTGTCTCATTGAAACACATTATGCCTTGTCTTTTACAAAAGCAAAATACTGCTGGAAATTTGAAATAAAAACACAAAATGCTGGAAATACTCAGCAGGTCTGGCAGCATCTGTGGAGACAAAAACAGTTAACATTGACCTTTCATCAGTTCTGATCTTCCTGCAACAGTGACTACACTTCAAAAGTACCTCATTGGTTGCTAAGTTCTGTGGGACATCCCGTAGTCATGAAAAGTGGTACATAAATGCAAGTCTTTTTTTGTTTCTAACTAAACGTCATCAACCTGTAACATGAACTCTGTTTCTGTCTCCACAGATACTGTCTGACCTACTGAGTATTTCTATCATTTTCTGTATTTATATGCCTTATCTTTTAAAATTTTCTGTTTTATAATGCCAGAGCACTATATTTATTTGCACAAGTCAAGTGTTTGTTTCTAATTGTTAGCCTTTGAATAATCTTCCTGTTAGATGGCTCAATTTACAAACTAGGTTGGATTAAGATCCAATAGATCCCAAAGCCGGGTGGTAACTGAATGCTTTGACTGCTAAATTAATCCCGAAAATGCTATTATGCCTGCGAGTCATGGATACCTCATTACATAAGGCTGAGGAAGTTTCTGTTGTTTTCCTCTGGGTGGCGCTATGCAGCCATTTTGTTCATGTAAAGATTGTAATGAATATTGAGAAATGAATGGCATTCACAGATGAACAATTGACTGTTTAACCTTTAGGAATCTGGTGAATTGCGCTATCAGCTGAATCAAGTCAAAATGAAGAAAGAAGAGGTTGAGAAGGAATTCAGGGACTACAAAACAAAAGTGTTACGAGAATTTGAACTCCGAGAACAGGTAGGAGCCTCCATAAGTTGCAAATGTGGGGAACTGTTTCCTGAAAGGTTAAAAGGATTCAGAAAGTTGGTGGGGGGGAAGAACTAAGAACATTACACTAAGCGAAACACTGGCTTTGTGCCATTATAGTTGCAGTTTGAAATTCTAGTCGTATAAGGCCTTTGCAGAAATATTGTGTTCGGCTTGATCTTAAAAGGACCTCACTTTGCTTGTGTTTCTGAAACATCAGTATTATTGGTGAAAGTGTTTGTTATTTGATTTCCTTTAGCCAATAGTCTGCAGCATTCCAATCCAAGAATGTGGTAACATCTGCTGGAATTCATGTGACTATGGATAGCTTTGAGGTCTCTGCATCTAACATTACAAAAGATTTGAATATCCGAAAATATCTTAATGCTGCTCGTAGTTTTAGACATGGTGTTACATTTCTTAAGATTCATTTTTCAATTAGAATGAATGGGCCATAAATCTCTGCTGCTATACTTTTAATTGGTTTGATAGGCTGGGTTAAGGCCCATTTTGGCTTGGTTTAGGCCTGGATCAGCTTCAGTTGTCTTTAAAATGTTGAAATGTGTGACTTTTAGGTTGTTGACAATTGTGGTAGCAATAATAAGTGTACCAAAATTATCACAGTGTGCCACTGCTGCATAGCATCAGTTCGTGACCTGCAGAGCTTAATGTGATTGAGATTTTATTATTTGATGGTCTTTATTGAAAGAGCATCATTTTCACTGTTCTGACCTATCTAAAGTAAATTCATGATCAAATTTACGACATCAATAATTTTTAATTTCATTGCCAATAGTAGGTAATAAACATGTCTCTTTAGACCATGTGGCATTATACACAGATGACACAGAAGATTATTTTCCTTCAACACAATGTTGCAAAAATGACCACTGATATGTGTAGCTGACTTCATATGTAAGTACTGTATTGTAAGGTTTGGCTTATAGTTGCCAATATATGTGTTTATCTGTAATGAACTTTGGCTACTGAGGGCAGAGGGGGAAGAGAGTAGTCGAAGTCTGTGCAACCAGGATTGATGGAGCCAAGAAAGGGAAAGCAACACTGATGCCACAAGCAAACAAGGCTGTCTGTGCTATTGGTTGCTTTCCTGTTTTTTACAAGGATTTTAATACTAGTTTAGTTGGGGAACAGTATGTAACATGGGAGAATAAACCATGAGAAAAATAGGAAAAGGAAAGTAAGCAAAACAAAGATGCAGGTGCAGAGCTAAGCAAATAAAATATGTAAAACAAAAGTAAGGACAGAAAGAATAAGCTAAAAAGGGAGCTATGGTTAAATCAATAGCAAATATAGTTAAGAATATTGTACTGATACTGCCTAGTTTATTGATGTGTACCTGGAGCACACTTTTTTTTTAAAAAAAGCTGCTTATAAATATTCTGTGGCATAAGATTCAGTTAATTTAGGAAATATATTGCACTGCAGTTTTAGACTACTTCCAAAGCTTAGGACACTGCACATATTGAGATGTTAAACTGATGCTTTCATGATTACAGTTACATTGGAAAAGGTGAAACTGTTAACTTCTTTGGTGTGCAAAGTTTGTGAGGTTTGCATAATTACTCATTCATTGAACCTTGTGATGCTTGTGCAAACGAGGAAGATTAGAGTATGGATGGGTAAGGGTGGAAAAATCTGTGACACGGTTACAGATACCACTGCCTTTTCTAATTTACCATTTTATGCCATATAAAATCATTATTCCTTAGGAATTTTTGATAATTTGTGAAGTTCTTTTATAAAATTCACCTGTCGCTCTTTCTCACGTTGATGTTGCACCCATAAACTTCAAGCTCTCCCTGGCCTCCAGATTCCTCTTCATGTTTCACAGCAGTACAATATCATCAATTTACTTACTCCTTAATCACACTTATAACTAGTATAGATGTTGCATACACAACAGGTGCAAGTAAGGAAAAGTTCCAACAGGCATGTGTCTGTCAGTCAGTCATTCAAGCTAGAAGGAGCTTCCTCATAAGTGAAATAAATTTGGAATCCCAGTGCTCTTCATTATACATTATAGTCCTAATATTTCAAAAATCTAGATTTATACTTAATCAAAAAGAATACAAATTACAAAAATAAGAGTGTTGCCATATATATGGCTTGATTTGTAGTAACTATGAAGTGTGGTTTACTCTCCTGAAATCTCTGATCCCTGAAATGGACTCTTTTTACTTAATACAGCAACACTAATTTAAGATCTCTTCAATATTTAAAATATGTATTCATTTTTATCTTTTGTGCATGTGAGTCTTCAGTGATCCCTGCAGTGATACATATTTGATTCATATTCATTATCTCTAGTTTTCTTTGCATTTAGTCTACTGTATTCTTGTTCATACTTTTGTTGCTGCACATTATTTTTTTCTTTTTCATGCTGTTTCTGCGCATTTTCTTTTGCTGTCTCGTGCATCCAACAACAACTTAGTTTTATACAGTGCCTTTTGCATAATGAAACATCCCAGAGTGCTTTACAGAGGGGTGTCAAGGATCCCAAGAAGGAACAGAGAGAATAGTTAGGAAGGTGACTGAAGGAAAAGCCAAGATAGTAGGTTTTGAAGGGCGATGAGAAGTTAAGCTGCTGGAATAGTTTAAGGAGAGAATTCTAGTGTGCAGAGGCTTGGTGGCTAGAGGTTGTGCCACTGCTGGTGGAGCAGGTAGAGGCAGGTTACACAAAAGATCAGAATAGGAAGAGCAAAGGGTATGTACTGTGTCTAATGTTGGTAAAGATTGCATTCGTAGGAAGGAGCTATGCTATGAAGGGATTTAAAAATGAGGATGGGGATTTCAAAGTTAATTCACTAAGGATTGAGAGCTAATGAAAATGGGTGAGGACTGTGGTGGTAGGAGCATAGGGTCAAATATGAGTGGCGGAGTTTTGGGCAAGCTGGAGTTTATGCAAGGTGGAGCTTGGGAGACAGATGAGGAGTGTATTGGAGATCTTAAGCCTGGAAGTGATGTCGACATCGTCATTGGCTGTCCCTCAATTCAAGGATGACGTCTACTCAGGGTCGCGGATTTCTGCCATGGGTCTTTGTGTGACTGAACAGGCCAATTCTTGACCCGCAGAACTTTTGGCACATGAGGTAGTGAGATCCAGAGTATATGATTTGCTTCCTTTTCTTTCCTTCTCTGCTGCTGCTCTGCCTCATCATTAAGGCGTTTGGACTCAAAACGTGATGCAGGTTGATGGACAAGTTGTTGCCATTTTGAACAGTTGGTAACAAGCCCTTCCCAGTCATCAATTTCAATGCTGCCGTGCTTCAGAGAGAGCTTTAGAGTATCTTCAAAGCATTTTCTTTGTCCCCTCCTGAAACGCTGACCATTTGAGAGTTGTGAAAACAGGACCTGGCAGGAGAGACAGTATTCAGCTATCCGGACACATTGTTCAGTCCATCAAAGTTGATTTTGCAGGAGTTTTGCCTGAATGCTTGTGGGTTTGGCTTCAAGAAGGACACTAGCATTTGTTCGATGGTCCTCCCATTGAATCTGGAGGATGCGGTGGAGGCACTGCTGATAGAATTTCTCTAGCACTCTTATGTGTCACTGATTCACAGTCTAGATCTCGCTGCAGTACAGGAGCATGGTGACATATATGAGAGATGTGGTGGCAGTAGGGGTGGGCTAGGTGGTATATGCTATCTTAATGTGGATATTGCATTTGAAGTTCCGTTTGGAATTGAGCAGGACATTGAGATTTTGCATTGTTTGTTTCAGCTGAGTGAGCAGCTAAGAAAGGATATGAAATTAAAGCTTGAAATGTGCAGATTCTAGCTTCAGCTGAACAGGATGACTTCACTCGTCAATCTTCAACTGAAGAAAGGTTTGGCTGATCCATTTATTTAAAGCCAAACAGGCGATCAAACAGTACATCAGCAACCATGGAGCCAAGGAAGCTAACTCTCTGCTTTATGGTGTTACGAAAGTGCTTCTATATTTTTTGTTAAGTATATGTTTTTGAGGACTTTTATTTAAATTGTGGAGATGGATTTATTGGAAGGCTGAAGATTTAATAGAAGCTGGACCTTGCTTTGTTGTTGACAGTTCATTGAAAGAACACTGAGATGTTGTTTAAAAACAAGCTTGCTGGAAGTCATGTGCTTTTTAAAGCAATAAACAACAGAAGCCTTGGTGACAAAGAACAGTACAGCACAGGAACAGGCCATTCGGCCCTCCAAGCCTGCGCCGATCTTGATGTCTGCCTAAACTAAAACCTTCTGCACTTCCGGGGACCGTATCCCTCTATTCCCATCCTATTCATGTATTTGTCAAGATGCCTCTTAAACGTCTCTATGGTACCTGCTTCCACCACCTCCCCCGGCAGCAAGTTCCAGGCACTCACCACCCTCTGTGTAAAGAACTTGCTTCGCACATCCCCTCTAAACTTTGCCCCTCTCACCTTAAACCTATGTCCCCTAGTAACTGACTCTTCCACCCTGGGAAAAAGCTTCTGACTATCCAAACCTGGGGACCTGGGGAAGATGTCTGCAGAGAAATGACAGGGCAAGATTTATAGGGGTCAAAGGTTTGACTCTTGAGATATTGTTTTTGTTTTCACTTTGGACAGTGTGTTGGGGGTGAACTGTTTTGAAGACAGTTGGAGAAAACCAGCCAAGCGAGCAGCCACCATCAGTTCACCCTCTTCCATCTCTTTGAGAGCTTCCTAAGAATCAAGTGTAAGAAATTGAGAAACTGATGCTGCATTTCTCCTGGAAAGCCTGCCAAACTGATCCTCAATGTTGCCTGAAATGAACTGCTCTAGAAAGATCCAAGTGACAGCCATCTATGTGCATGGGATGCCAGACCAAAAAGGGACAGCTTACATCTTTCCATATCTTCTCTTCCCTTTTTTTGTTCTTCAAGAATTAGCAAGTATTTGGCCAAATTATTCTTTTTTTGTCTTTTTTTTGTAACAGATCACTGCAGAGAAAATTTCTGTTTTTTTCCCCAGTTTGTGTGTGGGGAATTTAAAAAGGGGAACTTTCATATTTCAATCTGTTTAATGCTTCGTTTCATTACTGGATAAGTCTTGTTTTATAATAAATTGATAATTTTGTTTATTGAAGAAATCTGGTTGGTGTATTTTATTCGCAGATTGACTGACTGTATCAGTAACATATTAAAAAATATATATTGTGACCTGTGGAGAAGTGGAACTACACAAGACAGTGCACTCCTCCCACCTTGGTTTTAACAATGGACACTGTCACTGTGTGCAAAGTGGGAGAACAATGGAGCTTTGGAGCACGCCATGCATTGACTATGCAGTATGAGAAGGAAAGCCATTGGAGATTTACTGATTGTATTGGAACAGCAGCAAGTGCCGCCATGTTGGGGAAGTGCCATGGAAGTAGATCACAGAGAAGAGGTGATGGTAGAGGATAGAGTGATGAATTATATTGAAAATGACAAAGAAGGACAAAAAAGGATAGCATGCTGCAGTCGATATATCACTGATGGTTTTTACCTGAGTGTTCTTAGTGCTATGGAAACTAGACTGTAAGAACATTGAGTGGTCAGAGTTAGCATCTTCTTGTTCAAGGTCCTTCTCTCTTTCTTGTGCATGTGTGCACAAATGACAGTGGTTTCTTTCTCATTAAAATGAGTATATTGCGTCTTCCACGTAAGGATAATTCTCACATCTGCCTCATGACATTATTGTTCATGAGGTAAGATGCCACCATTTCTGGTGAATTTCAGAATGTCCCAGTACCTCCCTTCAGGGGCATACCCTGGAACTTAAGTAAAACTCGCAAAGTTGCACGGAGAATGTGCTGCCTGCCAACATAATGATTGATGTACTTTCCATTTCTTCCCACCTGTCTGATTTCTGATGATTACACTCATTATATCTACAGATGCCAAAGTTTCCCATGCAATCAGGCCACCTCACGTCTTCCCCTCAGGGGATCTTCATTGCCAGATCTTGGTGTGGGGGGGGTGCTACTTCTGTGGCTGTGGTGGAGCCAGTCAGATTTTTGATCTCTGGGAGTAAAGATTTAAAGAATAAATTTAACTTCTATATCTTTTAGGGGTTTGCAAGTGTCTGCTTATGCCATATTTATGTTCTTCATATGCAGGGACAGTCTCAATGAAAATTAAGCACAGCCATAACAACGCTGCTTCTAAAACTCTTTCAGTACTATTTGAGCAGCCACTCATGATTATGCTGCGAACGCTCCTAAAATTCTGTTGCTACCTCTGAATTTTACTGAATGCAAATCATCAATAGGTGACCAGAAAAATCACCTCTACTGCTGCTGATTCCACTAAGTCTCCCACCATTTTCATCACTGATTCTTTGATATTACCACAAGAATCACATCCCTAGTTGTTAACGCAATTCAAACCAGCATTGTGAAATTCTTCACTGGGAACATGGGTCTTTCGCCAGTTTTCAAAGCAACATCTGTTGTCTGGAATTGTTTCACCATACATCCTGGTGACGAATTAAAAACATTGCATTCACACTATAAGAGAAGTATTATTGAGGCAGACAGAAGGCTCATTTGGGAACAATCACATTAATCACAACACCTGCAATAGTTTGTTTTTGTGGCACTGTGTCAGAATGGTGTTGACAAGGATGTTTGACGCAATGAAAGTGAGGAACGAGGAGTTACGGTGCCAGTGGCAGTCAAGACAGTGGACAGGGGGCCCTAAGGTGGCAACTAAGTTTTTTGCAGTCTTTACAGGGTAAGTGGTTCCATTTCAGTAATTTGACAGCAGAGATAATTGCTACAGACGGTAGATATGCAGGAAGGTGATTATAGTAATGTATGCTGTTTTGCACATGCACTAAATCTTGTTTTGCATAATATGTAAATGAACCCTCCAAGAAAGAGATCAAGAGATTCTCATTCAGTGTGACAGGATCCTGCTGGTTGCTGATTTCTGTTGCTTTGAGCCCCAGAAATTCCATGAACCTGGTGCACATCCCTCTTACTCGGAGTCTTTGGGGCCATTAGTATATAATTGTTTTTTTAAAAAAACTATGTGCAACCAGAAATACATCTCTGCCATGGTCATCATTGTTCAAGTACAATTAGCAGCAAGCCCATAACTGGTAACTTATCCCATCAGTACCACTCAACAATGAGATTAGCTGTTTGTTGCACTCTAAAATTTACCTTGCAGCTGTAATAGTGATGCTATTTTTGGAGACAATTTATAAGATGCTAGTAATCAGGACTTTTTATAGCTCCTATAGTACTGAAGGTTGTAAGTGCAGGAATGTTGATGATAATAGAAGACAAATAGATTCCCCTTTTTTCCACTTCCCTGTGCCACACACTATTAACTGTTAGAACAGTGGATTGATCCACCCACCAGGATACGGAGATGAATGTCCAGTTAACATCTTTTATGGTGTTATATGTTGAGCGAGCCAGGTTGGCCAAGACACTGTGGGAGACTCTGCTGCTCTGTGAATGATGCTGTGGAATTTTCAATATCCACCTGAGCTACCAGAAAGACAGACAGTTTAATGTGTCTGTCACTGTAAACATGGTGCATTATACTCCCTTAACTCTGTGCAGCTTTTGACATGGTCAATCACGCCATCCTTTGATGCCTCATCTGCATTGTCCAGCATGCTTGATGATTTCCCTCGCTTTGTTCCTCTCTTAGCTATCTGTTGGTAGTCTGTACATCTCTACCAATGACATCATCTCTATACACTAATCAAGCTCGCTTGATGGCACCCCATCCACCATCTTCAACATTCACTCCCTCCACCACCAACACAGTGACAATACTGTGTACCATCTACACCATGCACTGCAGCAACTCACCATGGCTCCTTCAACAGCACCTCCCAAACCAGTGACTTCTATCACCTAGAAGGACAAGGTGAGCAGATGCATGGGAGCACCACCACCTGCAAGTTCTTCTCCGAGCCACACACCATCCTGACTTGGAAATATATCGCCGTTTCTTCACTGTCGCTGGGTCAAGATCCTGGATTTCCCTTCCTAACAGCACTGTGGGTGTACCTATACCATATGGACTGCAGTGGTTCATGAAGGCAGCTCACCACCACCTTCTCCTGGGCAATTAGGGATGGGCAATAAATGCTGGACTAGCCAGCGACACCCACATCCCATGAAAGAATTAAAAAAAACACCTGTAGCCAGTGTCCCAAAACCATTGGCCAGTGCCACCACATGTATAGCTAGTCATTGTCACCCAAGCTGTGGCCAGTGTTATCACACCTGTAGCCAGTGTCATGACTGAACAGCAAATTACAGGTTTCATCACTACTCTGCACTGGGTAGGGAAACTCAGCTGGGGCAAAAGTAGGGGCACTAGAATAGCACCAGAGGAAAATCAGCTTGACCATCTACTTCTGATTTCAATACAGTGACCTCTGCTGAAACTGAGTGTTTGTGTGAGAAGACTGAGCTCAACAATGATGATTCATTCAGTTGAAGAGCCGCCAATGCTCTCTTAAGGCTCACACATGAACAGTGATCACAATTTTGGCAGATGTCGGAGGAAGATCGATGCATGCAAATCACTGAGAGACATTAGAAAAAGGCTGTAGAGCATTGTTCCAGGGAGCCATAAAGCTCAAGAACCAGACTAGAGATTCCTAAAATTCAGAAGGATTGCAAACTGTTCTGGACATAAAGTTATTAACGCCACAGAAAACAGTTCTCAAAAAATGAAATAATGTCTGAAAGTTATTTGACTATGATGGACATCAAAACTGAACATGGTTCTGTTTTCACAATATTTGCACATATGCACTTTTTCAACTGGAACCACTGCATTGTAATTAAAAATGAGAACCCTACTGACTTCGTAACCCATTTTCATTAAGACCAAGTGTAGCTCCTTGATTAAGTTCAGCTAACTTAGATAAAACCAAGACTAGCACCTATGACCTTCCTAGTTTATATAGTTCAATATCATACAAGCTGAAGTACTTACCACCGACCTAGTCATCACTGAAAATTGCAGCAACATGATTGAAAGAAGAGCAGCTGCAAAAAAATGCTGCTGGCAGCCCAACTGCTTCCACTCGCTTCAAGCACACCTCTCTGTGCCATTGACCACTTACAACTCTTCAACATAATAGCATGCAAATGGCCAAGTTAAAAGAGAATAGGAGAAGGTTTAAGGAAATGACAGTGACCTGCATTTGCTTTTTAACTTTATTTGTCTTGGCCAATTTAATAAACTGTAAGCCTAGTAGCATTGTGGTTTTAATATTACTGTCATTGGCCAGTTTAACAGTATTGTAGGCACTTGTGGCAGAACCTGCCTCTCAAAGATTGGCCTTCACAGCCATGAGCAAAGGTGCACCAGGAAAATACACTCCACCTAAATGGATTATTTTCTGCGTGTCCGTCAGCTTTCATAGATGGAAGGATGCTGACCAGATTTAGTAGTACTGTAACTTGGTTTGTATAATAATATTGTAGAATTAAAGGTAATATAACTTGGTTAGACTAATGGTATTGACCATTATACTAGTATTGTAGCTTGACCAGTACGATATTACATAGGTGAGGATTCCGCTAAATTAAAGGAAAATACTGTGGATGCTGGAAATAGAGTCAGAGTCATTTCTGGCATAGAATGAGACTATTCGGCCCATCGAGTCCATGCCAGCTCTCCACGGAACTATGTTGTCAGTCTCACTCCCTAGCTCGATCCCCGTAGTCCTGCAAGCCTATTTCTCTCAGGTGACCATCCAATTTCCTCTTGAAGTCATTGATCGTCTTTGCTTCCACCGCCTTTGTGGACAGCGTGTTCCATGTCGTTGCCATCTACTGTGTAAAAAAAAGTGCTTCCTCGAATTCCTCCTGCATCTTTTGCCCAAAACTTTCAATCTGTGTGCCAATCTGAAATAAAAACAAAGTTCTAGAAGTACTCAGCAGGTCTGACAGCATCTGTGGAGAAAGAAACTGAGTTAACATTTCAGACTGATGATCTTTCAACAGAACAGGTAAAGGTTAGAAATGTAATAGATTTTGAGCAAGTGAAAGGGGGGCGGGGGTGGAAGTTGAGGGAAGAAGAACAAAAGGGAAGTTCTGTGATGAGGAGAAGGCGGGAGAGATTAAATGACAAAGATGTTATGCAAAAAAAGGAAAAGGGAGTGCTAATAGTTACAGTAAAAGTTAAAGCATTAGTCCAGAGAGTGTGCTAATGGCAGAACAACAAACAGCTCTGTCTGAAAGCAAGAACATGAAAAACAAGTTTAAGACCAGTACATGGTTTTAAAAAAAGACAATCAAAATGAGGTTCATAGTCTTAAATTGTTGACCTCAATGTTGAGTCCAGAAGGCTGTAAAGTACCTAATTAGAAGATGAGGTGCTATTCCTGGAGCTTGCGTTGAGCTTCACTGGAACACTGCAGCAGGCCGAGGACAGAAATGTGGACGTGAGTGTAAGGTGGTGAATTAAAATGGCAAGCAACCGGAAGCTCGGGATCATGCTCGCTGTCTGAGTGGAAGTGTTCTGCAAAACGGTCACCTAATCTGCGTTTGGTCTCCCCAGTGTAGAGGAGACCACATTGTGAGCAGCGAATACAGTATACTAAATTGAAAGAAGTACAAGTAAATAGCTGCTTCATCTGGAAGGAGTATTTGGAGCCTTGGATGCTGAGGAAAGAGGAGGTAAAAGGGCAGGTGTTATACTTCCTGTAGTTGCATGGGAAGGGGATGAGGTGTCGCTGGTGATGGAGGAGTGGACCAAGGTGTCACAGAGGGAACGGTCCTTCGGAATGCTGACGGGAGGGGAGGGGAGAGAAGATGTGTTTGGTGGTAGCATCATGCTGGAGGTGGCAGAAATGGCGAAGGATGAGCCTTTGGATATGGAGGCTGGTGTGATGGAAAGTGAGGACAAGGGAAATGCTATCATGGTTCTGGGAGGGAAGTGAAGGGGTGAGAGCAGAAGTGTGGGAAATGAGTCAGACACAGTCGAGGGCCCTGTCAGCCACAGTAGGGAGGAATCCTCTGTTGAGGAAAAAGGAAGACACATCAGAAGCGCTGCTTTGGAAGATTGCATCATCAAAACTGATGCGACGGAGACAGAGAAACTGGGAGAATGGAAAGGCCTCCTTACAAGAGGCAGGGTGTGAGGAAGTGTAGTTGAGGTATCTATGGGAGTCGGTGGGCTTATAATGAACATTAGTAGACAGCCTATCCCCAGAAATGGAGACAAAGAAGTCGAGGAAGGGAAGGGAAATGTCAGAGATGGACCATGTAAAGGTAAGAGAAGGGTGGAAATTGGAATCAAATTTGTTTTCTAGTTCCGGGCGAGAGCAGGAAACGGCACTGATACCGTCATCAATGTACTGGAAAAAGAGTTGGAGGAGGGGGTCTGAGTACGACTGGAACAAGGATTGTTTGACAAACTCCACAAAAAGACAGGCATGACTAGGACCCATGCAAGTACCCATAGCAACACCTTTTATTTGGATCAAGTGAGTGGGAGTTGAAGGAGAAGTTGTTCAATGTGAGAACAAGTTCAGCCAGGCGGAGGAGGGTGGTGGTGGATGGGGACTGGTTGGGCCTCTGCTCAACCTCAGACTGGAGAGTCCTCAGACTGTCCTGGTGGGGAATGGAGGTATAGAGAGATTGGACATCCATAGTGAAGAGGAGGCGGTTAGGGCCAGGAAACTGGTAAGTTTTGAAATTACTTAGGGCACCAGAAGAGTCACGGATATAGGTGGGAAGAGACTAAACAAGGGGAGAAAAAATAGAGTCAAGATAGGAAGAAACAAGTTCAGTGGGGCAGGAGCAGGCTGAAACGATGGGTCTACCAGGTCAGTCCAGGATTTTG
Organism: Heterodontus francisci; assembly: GCF_036365525.1. NCBI lineage: Eukaryota > Metazoa > Chordata > Chondrichthyes > Heterodontiformes > Heterodontidae > Heterodontus > Heterodontus francisci. The sequence goes on from NC_090383.1 coordinate 108,472,337, forward strand.
GTTGGTGCTCCAAAATGGAATTACCAAATGAGCAGGAGCTGAGTACAACTTTTTAGTTCCTTCCCCAAATAATGGCCCAGGTTTTGCAGTAATAATGACAATGACCTGTCAGCGTTCACCACCACTAATCTTCTGAAACTGACAGCAACTTCTGGAGTCCCGCACATGTGCAGTTAAAAACAGAAATCTACGAGTTATTGGTGATTCTATGCTTCTCCTGAAGGTGTAGTGTTGAGGTCCCCCCAAACTGCATTCAATCAGAACTCATTGTACTGATGAGAATTTCCACTCTTATATTTGTTCACTGTCAAATGTTTTCCATTCTAAGAAATTCCCATTTTAAAATTTTTTAAAAGTTTGTTTGATATTTTTGCTTCAATTTTAATCTCATGTATGTTCCAATTATTTATTTCACTATCTGTCATAAAAAGTTGCAAGTGAAGAAATTGATTGGTTTTTACTTCCTAGTTTGCTGTCTGTGAGAATACTTCAATATGATTTTCTGTTTACCCTGTATAATTGACATTACTTTTGCTGAATGTCTGGAGGTCTCTTTGACTTGGCGCCAGATTCAATCTGATGTCAACTAAGTGAAGGTCATGCCACAGAGATTGCAAGATCTTTGTGGGCAGCTTTCTCTGTGGTCAGCAGCGAACTCAGCTGTTTCACCACCGACTGCAAAATCCAACCCAATGTTTAGTGTTGCTGTCAAATGCTTTTTAAGGGATAACCATAATATGTGTCATTAAGCAAGAGAAAATTAATATTTTAAAAATTACAGATTAGGATGCCCAATTTTGCTCCACTTTTGCTAAAAATTGGGGTGTTAAAGTTATTTGCATGTTTTGTGAAATACTGTGAACATTTATTTCAGTTACTTTCTTGAATTAGTCTAAAATATTTTTCAGACAAAGCTTAGCAACTTTACATACAATTAATATAGTTTAGCATATCTCCACAAATACCATAGACCAGACATCATGTTGTCCAATATTATTATGTCTTGTCCATATTCCATCTAAACAGTATGTATAGGACTGTTTCACAACAGGCATGGGTTTTATAATTAAATAAACCACTGACTACCTCCAGGCGCTTACCCATTGTCTCTCGAGACAAGGAGGCCAAAGAAGAAGACGTTTTTAAACACACAAGACCTCACTAAGCTGCATCTGCATACACAGCCAAACAAGATGCCCTGATACCTGATCTGTGAATGAGTTTCAGTAAGCCTTCAGGTAGAATACTGAAAACTTAATTGGGTGTGGCAAGTTTTTTATTTTACTTTTTTTTTAAGTCAATATATTTTTAAGCCATTTTAGCTAGTATTATGGCTCCTACTCAGTTTTCCCTTTAGTATTTAATTCCTATTTTATTGTGGCAAAAATATATATTTGTCTATTTAAGATTATTGATGTGAATTCCTTATTACCCATAATGCTGTACATAGGGTTAATTTTAGTTCCTGTAGCCTGCTGAAGGCTGATTACTATGTATCTGATTCTTTTCTGTGAAACAAAAGTTTTTTTAAAAAGTGAAGGCAGAGACGTTGGGGCGTTCTTGTTCCATGGAATCTTTGATGGTGGAGTTGGATGATGTTAAGTTCCAATTATCACAGATATATTAACTAGGGCTATTGTCCAAGAATGACTAGCCATCTATTATAATCATGAGAAATGTCATTCTTTGTAAATGAACTCTGTTCAGTACACCTTCAAAGGAATTGGGATGAAACTTCTGGAGGTAAGTTTGCTCAGAAATTGGTCTACAGTCAGTTCCTAACCAGCTTTTATTAGAGGAATCACTTGACTGATTCCTGGGATGAAGGGGTTATCTTGTGAGGAAAGGTTGGACAGATTGGGTCTGTATCCATTAGAGTTTAGAAGAATGAGAGGTGATGTTATCAAAACATATAAGATCTTGAGGGGACTTGACAGGGTGGTTGCTGTGAGGATGTTTTTCCTCTTACGAGAGAGAGTAGAACTAGGGGACATAGTTTACGAATACGGGGTCTTCCATTTATGATGGAAATTAGGAGTTTTTTTCCTTTCAGAGGGTTGTTAGGCTATGGAACTCTCTTTCCCAGAGAGCAGTAGAGGCAGGGTCATTTGGATATTTTTAAGGCTGAGTTAGATAGATTCTTGATTGACAAGGAAGTCAAAGGGTATAGGGGATAGACAAGAAAGTAGAGTTGAGGCCACAATCAGATTGGCCATGATCTTACCAAATAGTGGAGCAGCCTAGAGGGGCTGAATGGCCTACTCCTACTCCTAATTTGTATGTTCGTTTGTTTTTCAGGGTCTCTGTTGGTTTGGCCCTGTGACAGTGGCTCAGTATGTAAAAGGTGAACATCTGTGTTTATAGTTTATTGTAGGTAGATATTTTAAGACACTTCTTTTCCCCTGATGTTTACAACTGATGTTTAGGAGGCACAATACCAGTTGAAATGGGGGAAAGAATCTGGTGATTTAAAATTGAAAATAATACTTGACACACCCAATTGCATTTTCAGCATTCTACTTGAAGGCTCACTGAAGCTCATTCACAGACCAAGTACCAGGACATCTTGCCACATAACATGTTTGGCTGCATCCCCAGATGCAGCATATAGTGAGGTCTTCCGTATTCAAAATATTGTTTAACTGTAAAACCCATGCCTATCGTAAAACAGTATTACATGTGCAGTTTTAATATATCCTGAAGGATGTTTCTAATACACTGATTTATGTTGATTGCTGTTCATTTAGTTGTATTATTTGTTATCTGCCAAGTTTCACCGAGATATCTTCACTGCTTTCCTCTTTCAGTCTCTGCAGCAAGCAAGTTTTCATCGTTGTTATGACCGAGGCTGGAGGAGTGCACTTTTTGTTCTAGTCCCACTTCTCCACAGGCCACAACATATATTTAAATTTTACCACTTACCGAAACAATCATATACCCTATTTTGCCAAAAAATATAGCACACCAACCAGGTTTTTTTAATGAACAACAACATTATCAGTGTTATCGGTGTTAACCAAGTTTTACTCAATAATGAAATAAAACATACGCAAATTGAAATATTAAAGCCTGTTATTTATCCTGGCCCTCATTCATACATGCATACACACAAACACACAACCAGTCAACCGGGAAAAAATAAAAGGGATTTTTATTTACAGCTGTTACAAAGAAATAGAAGGAATAAAAAAAAAACACTTAAGCTTAACAGAAGTTGTGGAAAGATGTCCTTTGGGTTGGTTAGGCATCCCAAATGTGTATAGGTGGCCATCACTAGGATCTTCCTAGAACAGATCTTTCCAGGCAGTGTTGTTGATCAGTTTGGGTAGACGTTCCATGAGATGCAACTACTGAGGCTCCACATAGGTCTCAGCAGGAGTGCAGCAACAAGCTTTCAGTTCCATATATTCGACATGCAAAGGCTTCTGCAAACATGCAGGATTTTTTCAAATGCAGGAGGAAATACAAATCTGAAGCACTGGAGATACAGGATTGGTTGTCAAGAGAGAGATGATCAGGGTCTTCTGTTTCAGGCCAAACACCAAATGTCTGTTGTAATAGTTCAAAATGAAGCCAAAACTTTCCAGAAGCCCAATCTCATGACATTTATAAATCTTGGCTTGTCACTTCTTTGTAAACATCTCTCCAAGTCAAAACAGCCCCTGCTGGGTTTTTATTTGAAAACGTGTGCCTTCCAGTAACTGTTTACAGTTCAACTCAGTCCAAACCTTCTAGTAACCTTTAAAAATAACACCCAAAGTTCCAGCATCTAAGGAATGAATCCCCTTTCAGTTTTCAAATATAAATTCTCAACTTTTAACAAAAAAAGGAAACACTCATAACATCAATTTCAACATCCATCTCAACCCGTCATGCCCTCTCTCCCCTGAATTCACTTACTCCTACCGTCCCTTAATCTCTCCCTCCATATAAGCTCGCCAATCCATATTCATGGCTACCCCCTGTACCTTGCCATCTTATGTGGCCTTTCTACTCTCATGTCGATCACAGTTATGACCATTTCTGATCCCTTTCTTTGCACACTCAATTTCTCACCCCCTCCTCCCCAAACTCCACCTTCTGTGCCCTCCTCTGGAAAATTCTTTCCCCCAAATCACGTGCAACAGCATTTTTCACATTTCCAATTGTCTAGCTGTTGGCCCTTCATTCACCATAATATTTCTGCAGATAGTGATCTGCTGCCCAAGTGATATCCCGTGGTGATGCCTTTCCCGGAAATTGACATAGTCTACATAGCACCACTACACAAACAAATTTTTAGCCCTAGCTGTCCTAGTCTCCATTAAAATGATTGTTCTTCCTCACTCTGGTCATTCCCCATGGTACGACCCTCATCTCTGCTCCCTTAATTCCAAGGAACGGAGACTTGAACATTTATGGTGGACAACTCGTTTAACTATTAATCTGGGTGGACCACATAAAACATTATCAGGTTCTGCTTGCCTCTGCCAAAATTGCTCACTATTTCAGGATAATTTTCTGGAATAAAAATAAAAAAAACCTCTCCTCCACTACAAACTGTATTCTTAAACTCCTCTTGCCTGCCTCCTGCCCAAGAAAGGAAACAAAAAGCTCCAACAACAAATGTGAGGAGCTCATGGACCTCCGTCACCAAGGTGGAGACCATCTCACAAACTACCTCTGCCACAATCCTCCCTTTCCCCTAGCTTACCAGGCTAAACTTACTCTAAAGTCCACCCTGCCCTAGTCCTGAACTTGCCTCTTTATCTACATTCTCTCCTATCTCCCCTCATGCCCTCTCTGAGCTTGTCTATGAGCTCCATTTCCTGCTCCCTCGATGCTATGCCTACCAAACTGCTGACCACCGAACTTCGTTTCCTGGCACCCATGTTAGCTGGTATTTGTAATGATTCCCTCTCCTTCAGTACTGTCTGCCTCTATTCAAATCTTGTTGTCATCACCCTCTTCTTGGGGGGAAAAAGACGCCCTTGACCCCAATGACCTTTTAAACTAAGGCCCCCATCTCCAGCCTCCCTTTCCTCTCCAGAGTCCTTGAACTTAATGTCACCTCCCAATTCCTGCCCATCTTTCCCGCAACTCCTTGTTTGAATCCCTGCAGTCAGGTTTTTATACTTAGCACTGTGTTGGCCCTTTCCAAATCACAAATGACATCCTATGTTACTATGACCATGGAAAACTATCCTTCTTCGTCCTTCTTGGCATCCATCGACACTGTTGACCACGCCATCCTCCTCCAGTGCTTCTCCTCTGTCATACAGCTGGGTGGGGACTGTCGCATGATTTCATTGCTGTCTATCCATTTGTGGTCAGAGAATCACCTTACAATGGCTTCCTTCCTGCTCCCACACCATTGCTTCTGAAGTGCCCAAGAATCTAACCTTGACCTCCTCCTATTCCTCATCAATATGCCGCCCTTTGATGACATCATCTGAAAGCACAATGTCAGGTTCCAAATGTACGCTGATGATGCCAAGCTCTACCTCACCACCACACGTCTTGATCCCTCCACTGTCTCTGATTTGTCAGGCTGCTAGTCTGACATTCAGTCCTGATTGAGGAGAAATTTCCTGCAACTAAATATTGGGACGACAGAAGCCATTGTCTTAGTCCCCGCCACAATCTCCATTGTCTAGTTGCCAACACCATCCCTCTCCCTGGTTACCTGAGGCTGAACCAGACTATTTGCACCCTTGGCATCCTATTTGCCATTTAGCCACTCCATCATCAAGGCACTAGTTTGACCTCCGTAACCTCTCCTGACTTTGCCCCTGCCTCAACTCACCCACTGTTGAAACACTCATCCATGCCTTTATTATCTGTGGACTTGGTGATTCCAATGCTTTCCTGGCTGGTCTTCCATCTTCCATCCTGCCTAAACTTAAACTCATCCAAAACTTGGTTACCCATATCTTAACTTGCATCACCTGCTGTTCACCCACCATCCTTGTGCTCCTTTACCTACATTGGCTCCTGGTGCAGCTATGCCTCAAGTTTTATAATTCTCACCCTTGTTTTCAAATCACTCCAAGGCATTGCCCCTCCCTATCTCTGTAACACCTTTCTGAGAGCTCTTGCTCTCTAATTCTGCTCTCTTGCACACCCCCAATTTTAATTGCTCCCCCATTGGTGGCCATGCCTCCAGCTGCCTGGGCCCTAAGCTCTGGAATTTCCTCCTCAAGCCTCTCTACCTGCCATATCCTTTAAGATGTTCCTTAAAACCTAACTCTTGGTTCCAAACTTTTTGGTGACCCAATCTAATAGTTCCTTTTGTGGCTCAGTCTCAAGTTTTGTTTGATAATGCTCCTGTGAAATGCCTTGGGATGTTTTATTATGTAGGTTTTTATTGATTTGTAGCCTAAGTGTCTGATGGCTTGTATCTACCTATCAAAGTTGAAGAGAATCATGTGGCACCATAAGATATATTCCAGTAATCCATCTTACATTGGCAGTTGTTCTTTGATCTTGGTCTTGCTCCCGTTTACTCAAATATTGGATGGGTAAAAGGTACACTCCAGTTCAGAGGGAATAGGAGTAGTCCATGACCTTGAAACAGAGTGCAACATCTAGTATAAGACCCAAGAGCATGAAGGTACCAATGAAACATTATAAATCATAGCAGCAGCAATATCCAGGGTCTTGAACCTATTAAATTTTATTTGTTTAAAATGAATTCTGATGCTGTGCCAATTTTTTGTTTTTACAGCAATGCTACTCCAGTGGTTTGATAAATTCTGCTGTGGAGTTCATTTAAAAAAGATTAACTACAGCTGTTACATCAAGGATTTTAGTTAATGCTGATGCCCAGATGATTTTGGCCACTAACACTATTTCAACAGGCTTTGAAGCATAGATTTTCTGAGTGTTTAAACATCTACAATTAGAATAGTAAGCAATATGGTAGTGGCAGTAGCTTATATGCTAAAACTTTAAATTTCTTTGAATAAGAAGAGGCTGCTTACGAATCTTTCTGAAATTAATAGAATTTTTTTCTAAAGTTTGATTTATTTTTATTGCAGGGCGCAGAAAATGACATCCAGCTTATGGACGCTTAGCATATTTGACTAAAATTCTTGTCTCTGCTCTTTTAGAGATGTGCTAAGCCACTTGGTTTAAGTAGGTTAAAGCCAGTATGAAAATAATGCAGGATAAGATCTCATTTGTGTACTGATACCCCAGGGCATAATTTCAAGCCGTAGTCTGCCTGTAAGAGAAATCCTAGAGCACGCACTACCTAGGGTTTGTGTGGCAACCTTTTCATGTGCAACCTTATTGAAGGTTTTCTGGAACTCTAGGTGTACTATTTTACACTTTCTTTGCTGAATGGAAGGGTTTTATGTCACTTGATTTTAATAGAACAGCAACTTATATTGTGCCTATAAAATAATAAAATGTCCCAAGTCGTTTGTCATGCTTACGAGAAGTGCGACAATGAAAAATATACAGACTAAAACTGAGGAGTTATATAAATTGACTTAACATTTTTTTTAAATGGACAATGTTCCAAAAGATGGCTGCATGTGTTTTCGAACATTGCCATACTGTCTGTTTGGAACAAAGGACGCCTATCTAGGTTGGGAGATGTCAATTACACCCATCCTGAAGCATTCATGAATTGAATGGATTCTACTGAAACAAAGAAGGTATGAAGTGGAAACATCATAACCAGATTATTCTCATCCTGGGCCGTTGTGTGATTACAATGGGGGGAGACCAAAGCATCTCCAACCAGAATATGATGTGACAAACATTTACCTTAAAAAGGCAGCAGGAGAGAGAGTAGACACCCAAAAAGAAGCATCATCAAGCAGCTTGTCCAGCTAAGAGCTAGGGAGAAAATCCAGCAAGCTAGAAGGGAGACACCCTGCTGTGAATTCTATATTTCCAACTTGTGCAGCGGTGAATTGAAAGTGATCCTCTGTCTTCAAACTGAACTTTTCACCAAGAGAGAAACCTACAGACACCTGGGCCTGAAACCAATAAGAACTTGACTTCCAAGAGAATTCAACAGGTTTACCGTGAACCCCAAAACCCTACCTCACTTGAAAACCACTTGCCCCTTTTCCTCTCAATATGCCTTGTGTGTGTGTCTATGTGCTCATGTGAATACGTGAGTGGATGCGGTTGCAACAATTTCGGGATAAGGTATATTGCTCAATAAATAATTACTCTTTTGTTTTAAACCTGGAAGAAAACCTGTTGCTGTCTGTGCTTTATTTGTTACATAAACAAAGGGGTTAAACCCTAACAATAAAAAACATTTGCTGCAGTCAGATGGGAGTTGAACAGGGGGAACCACCCATACCCCGCACCACGTGGCCATAACATTGCTTCACAGGTGCTTTATAAAACAAACTATGACATGGAGCCACATAAGGAGCCATTAGGTCATATGACCAAAAACCTGGTCAAAGACATGGGTTTTAAGGAATGTCTTTAACGAGGGCAGCAAAGGAGAGAGTTGAAGAGGAATCGGGAGGAATTCCAGAGCTTAGGGCCCAGCTAACTGAAGGCATGGCCGCCGATGGTGGTGTGATGAAAATCAGGGATGCTCGAGGCCAGAATTAGATAATGTTACGACCAGGTGAGAGGGGTCTAGGGGTTCCCTTTCAGCCTTTGCCTGGTTTAACTGTAACAGGGTTTAATTTTGAAAAAAACATTGTGTTTTAGCTCCCCCTTAATGAGTCCTTGTTCACCGCTTTCCAATTGTAAGGCAAAGAAATCAATTCAGACAGGTTTTCTTAGATTTTAAACAAGAAAGGTAGAAGTTTACTAATCTTAAACTCTAATCCAGTTACCCAACTACGAATGTGCGACGCGACCACGCGAGCATGCATACGTGGTAAATACACGTGGAGATAGAGACAGAAAAGTAGAAAAGAATAAAGGGGAAAAGTTTGAGGCAATATCTGGTAATTACAGTCCTTTAAGTTCAATGTGGAGTCTTGGTTGCCGGTAAGTGTTGCAATTCGTTGGGGCCCGGTTCACGCTTCAACTTGTTTCAAGGGCAGAGTCTTTTCTCTCTTGAGGTTTAGTGTCTTTCATGGGTCCGGTGGTTTGGGAGAAAGTGAGAGACAGAGAGGGAGGCTTCCTTGTTCCAGGTTCCAGTTTCAAACTGCCTTCTGCCTTTCTCTGTGGCACAATTCAAACACCCCAGGTTAGTCATGTGACTAGCTGGTTTTATCATTTCTGTTTGTGGATTCTGCCATCTTAGCAGTCATCCTGGAATGTGAGCTACCTCACCTTCAAGGTCTGGTGATCAAAGTCCATTTTGGGTTAAGTGGACCAGGGAATAGTCCTTTGTCTCTCCAAACACTGTCTGTTAGTATGCAAATGTTTTTCCAGCCAAGTGTCTGGTGATTTTTTTTTTAACAAGTCCTTTCTGCACGCCAGCAACAGTTTAAAATCAATGTTCATATGACAAAATTAATGTGCCACATTCTTGGCAGGTGAGGGTCTGTATGATAATAAGCTCATATATCTCAGGGGATTGTGGGACTGGAGGAGATTACAGAGATAGGGAGGGGGGCGCGAAGTTATGGAGGGATTTGAAAACCAGGATGAAAATTTTAAAATCAAGTCATTGCTTGACCAGGAGCGATGTAGGTCAGCGAGCACAGGAGTTATAGGTGAATGGGAGTTGATGCAAGTTAAGACAGGGGTAGCAGCGTTTCAGATGACCTCAAGTTTACAGAGGGTAGAATGTGGGAAATCAGCCAGGAATGTGTTGGACTAGTCAAGTCTAGAGGTAACAAAGGCAAGAATGAATGCAGTTAGTATTATATGAGCAGTAAGTGAAGAGGCAGCAAGTGTTCCTTTATTTTAAACAACTATTGTAGAGCTATCAAGCTCTGTCCTAATAAATCCTTCATGGTTCTATCAGTAAACGGCTATGAGAGTGCTACAAACTCGAGGTGTAGTTCTTATTGAATGCAGGAAGGATAGAGTCACGTGTTTTGCATCTGATCATTTCCTCTTTCTGGTACCCCAGGTGATATGTGAAGATTGATTTTTTTTTTTAAATAATTGCCAGTTTTTTGCCCTTCACATAAGCATGACCTTTTGGTTGCAGTGCAGTTCCCACAAATTATGCCAGCCTCCTGTGTCCTAGTCCAAGTAGCCATTATTGATGAATGGGCCTGGAAAGAGTTTGGTCAGGGATCACAACAGAGTCCATTCCTGTTCAGTCATTATGTAGCAAATAGAGGTTGGAACAATTACTAAATGTTTCCCTCCTTCAGACTTGGGGCACTGAGGCCAGTTGTAGAACCCAAACTGCTGAGCCAGCTGAGATCAGCTAACTTAAATTACTTCCAGCATTTTCTGGTTTTATCAGCAGGTCGGGCAGTATTTGTGGAGTTAATTTTTCAGGTCAATGGCCTTTCGTCAGACCTGGCAAAAGTTAAAGATGTAGCAGGTTTTAAGCAAGTACATCAGCAGTGAAAGAGGAAAGAACAAAAGAGAAGATCAGTGAAGGGTTTGAAAGTAGGAGATAATAAATGACAAAAAGGAATGATGGTGCAAAGCCAAGAGAGATGATAATGGGACAAGTAAAGAAGCAAAAGATGGGTATAGAGGAGTTATAAACAGGAATAGCAGAATCCTTTCCAACAGCTGCTATCTGGAAAAAATGGAGGCAGCGGTCATGATCTAAAATTATTTACTAAGGACGTTCAATTCCCTCTATGCCATCCCCCACCGGGACTGCCTGGGTGTCCCTCTGCTTATTCCTTAAACGAGGCCCAACCAGTCCCCATCCTCCACCACCCTCCCTGCCTGGCTGAACTTGTTCTCACATTGCTGGGCTCCTCCAGAGCAGTCCATGCCTGTGTCAGCATGGTTCTAATTATATGCATGTTGGCCATGTGTGGTTGGGTTGCACAGCGGAGTCATGAGACAGGTGGTAAGCAGATAGCCCTTGTCGCCCAGCAGTCAGGTTTGACATAGTGGCTCAAATACTGAGGAAAGAGTGACTGGTGTGGAATAAATGCATTATGTTTGCTGCCAGGATAGCAGCCATTCACCTGCATGGTACGGTGAACATGGTTGCACACCAACTGCACATTCAATGAGTGGAGTCCTTGTCGCTTGCTGTACATCTCAGCATTTAGATGCAGCTCTCGCAAATCCACATGCTTGCAGTTGATGGCATCCTGCACTACAGGAATGTCGGCTTTTCTGGCAAAGCCACATGCAAGCTCTGCTTTTTTTCGCTCTGGTCAGAGAGAAGACAATGAACTCCCTTCTGCAGGTATAAAGAGCCTCTGTTACCTCCCTCATGCAGCAGTGCATGGCGAACGGAGAGCTGTTACAGATACCATCTAATCCAGTCTGGAAAGCTCCCGACGCAAAGAGATTCAGCGCCATGGTCACCTTCACGGCCACTGGCAGTGCTGTCCTTATCCTGCTTTGAGCTTGCAGGTCTGCCTGCAAGACGTGGTAGATTTATGGGAGCAACTGCTTAGTAAAACAGAATCGACGCACAGATTGCTGCTCACATAAGAGGAGATTTGAAAAATACTTCTGGAAGACGTTCGGTGGATAAGGCCTCCTCCCCTCCCTCTTCCACCTTCTGCAAGCAGCTCATCCTTTTCTGTGCTGCCTCTGCACCATCTCCCACTCATGCTGCAGGCCAAGGAGGATGGTAACTATGGCACCCATGACTGGGAGCAAGGAGCCTGGGTACTGCCTGTGTGGAGTTTGCAAATTCTCCCTGTGTCTGCGTGGGTTTCCTCCGGGTGCTCCAGTTTCCTCCCACATGCCAAAGACTTGCAGGCTGATAGGTAAATTGGCCACTATAAATTGCCCCTAGTATAGGTGGGTGGTAGGGAAATATAGGGACAGGTGGGGATGTGGTAGGAATATGGAATTAGTGTAGGATTAGTATAAATGGGTGGTTGATGGTCGGCACAGACTCGGTGGGCCGAAGGGCCTGTTTCAGTGCTGTATCTCTAAATAAATAAATAAGAACCCTGGAAGTCAAAACCAAGGACTTCTTCATATGCAGCACCACTCCCTGTTGACTTCACTAACATTAAACAACTCTGCAAACCACCAAGCATTTCTACAAACTCAGAAAGCTAGTAGGATTAATCAGCAACTAACCTTAAAGTGGCTGATGATCCCTTTAAATGCAGTAGGGGGATCCTTCCTGCTGCTGAATGCATGTTTAGCTGTGCATGTTTAAGAAAAGATGTTATCTGGAGTGCCATATTCGAAAATGGCAGGGCTGGTGTCAAATCAGTCTTACACATTAACTTACTGCCTACTCTGCACACTTGTGGTGGACGCTTTTAATGCCCATGCTGCTGGCTTCCCCAAAATGGTGGCAGCATGGGATGTGCTGGAAGTGTGCACATGCAGTGGGCTTGCCACTTTGAGACCAAAACTATGGGCATTTTGGAGCCAAATTTTGTGGCCTGTATGTTAGTCATTCTGTATTTCTAGAAACCATGGCTAGAATTTTACAGTGGGCGGATGGGAGCCGGACTCTGACGTAAATGTTGGTGCCAAACCCTCTTCTGCCCAGCCTGGGGATCTGTCCTGTATTTTACGGATTCCCAGGCTTTAATTGACCCGAGGCGGAACATCCATCCACTTGAGGGAGGAGATCCCGCCTCAGTGAGCTGCCGACCAGTCAGCGGGTTAGCAGCTCTTAGTCTCAGCAGCGCCACCCAGAGCGGTGGCCACTGCTGGGACTGCAGCCCAGCCGACCAAGGAGGATACCAAGGAGCCGGGACTGAAGGTAAGTTTGGATTGCCTCACCAGGGGAATCAGTCGTGCCCTGGTGAGGCTAGAGTGGTCGCTTGGGGGGAGGGGGGGGCGTCTTGGATCCTGGGGTTGGGTTGGGAGGCGGGGGCGGCCCTCAATTGGGCACCTTGTGCCCGATTGCCAGGCCCCCCACCCCCCGGGGTGCGGAAAGGCCGGCAGCTATAGCTGGGCGGCCTTTCAGCTGATAAGTGGCCACTTAAGGACCTTGATTGGCCTCAGGCGGGTGGTCCACTTCTCACCCCCCCCCCCCCCCCCCCCCCCCCCCCAAGGGGGGGATACATTAGATCAGATGAGCCAAAGATAGGTCAGAGGTAGGTTCATAGGAGCATCTTAAAGGAGGAAAGTGAGGTAGAGTGGCGGGGAGATTTAGGGAGAAAATTCCAAATCTCAGGGTCTTGACAGCTGAAGGCTGCAATGGTGGATTAAATAAAATCCAGAATGCTCAAGAGACCATAATTGGCAGAGTGCAGCGATCTCGAGGGGTTGTAAGGCTGGAGGAGGTTACAGAGATAAGGAGGGGGCTAGGCCATGGAGGGGTTTGAGAGCAAGGATGAAATTTTTTTTAAAGTTGCTTAACCAGGACCAGGAGTAGGTCAGTGAGCATGGATGATGGGTGAGCAGGACTTGATGCAAGTCAGGACATGAGCAGCAGATTTCTGAATGGCCTCAAGTTTCTGGAGGGTAGAGCTAGGGAGGCTGGCCAGGAGTGTGTTAAATTAGTCAAGTCTGGAGGTAACTAAGGCATAGATGAATATCAACATCATATCAATGTATTAGCTCAAATAATAATTCCACTACAAAAAATTTACATTGAGATTATTTGAAAATCTTTGGCACAATGCATACAAGAATAAACCAACAATGATTTTTAGGAACCATGTCTGATTTTTATGTTTGCATATTGAGAGGTGTATGCATCATCTATCTGTATGAACAGCCTGACCATCTGTTCTGGACAATGTTGTGTAAAGGCCAATGACAATATCTAAGATAGATGTCCCGTTATCTATCGGTAGGATGATTTTTTTATATGCTTTAGCAGCAGGGAAAGGATTTACAGTGTCTAATTATTTCCAAGATATCACAGTCAGTACTTGCAATGCCCTCTATTAATGATCTTCGTCTTCATTCCCTGGTTATCTCAACGTTCTGTCTTGTATGGTCTCCCAGAAATAGATGTGTGTCTCTCGTATGTAATTTGAACTACAGAGCAGCCTTTTGAAAGCAACACTGCACATTCATGGTACTGCCCTCCAGCTGTTATACCTTCTCCATTTATACTGTAGGCTACTTTCCCAGCTGGAAGGTAAAAACAACAATCAAATATGATAAAAGCAAAATACTGTGGATGCTGGAAATCTGAAATAAAAACAAGAAATGCTGGAAATACTCAGCAGGTCTGGCAGCATCTGTGGAGAGAAGCAGAGTTAACATTTCAGGTCAGTGTCCCTTCTTCTGATGAAGGGTCACTGACCTGAAATGTTAACTCTGCTTCTCTCTCCACAGATGCTGCCAGACCTGCTGAATATTTCCAGCATTTCTTGTTTTTATTTAATCAAATATGATGCCTGAAGTCCTACTGTTCTCTTTCCACCCCCCAACCCAATGCAATTGTGAGTGCAGGAGTCTTATTAGCCATTTATTGTAGCATGCTCACATGTGCAGCGAATTGGTGTAAGTAGTTTTTTTCCTTTTAAATGTTTGCCCCAGCTCCCACAAACAATGTACCACAATTAAGCAGAAATGATTACAAGAGGATTGCCAATGCAGTGAAGAGTGTAGGAGGATGGGGTCAAGTGATAGTCATGTTCATGTTTACTGCTAACCACTTTTGCTGTTGTCCTGTTTGCAGTGTGAAGAAAGCAATGTTTAAGCCTTGTCCTGGCAACTCTGAATTTCAGACTAGAAAAATCCATTTTGTTTTGAAAATTGTGCCCTAATACTGGCAATCAAGACCCAAATGAATTGGTTGCCAGTATAAGTAGGTCTTTATGTATTCAGCCCATTCTTCAGATTTTCAGTATTTAAACACTGGATTAGAATGAGGCATATTGTTGGGGCACAGTACAGAGAGGTTTACTCTGCAGTTAGCTGTGCTGTACCAACCTGTGTGATAATAGCAACGGTGGGTGCTTTAACATAGGAAGATTTTCCATTTCCCATGCTGTATTCTCACATATGAGATCAGTATTAACTATTCATATCAGTAAAAAGTTGTGGGTACAAAATTATTGTGCTTCTACTTTGGTTCTTGCATTATGAAAGAGAAATCCTGTGGCTGATTGTTTGAGCATCTGTAGCATGTACCATGGAATATAAGAAAGACTTGCATTTATATAGTGCTTTTCACGACCACTAGAAATCTCAAAGCACTTTACAGCCAATGAAGTAGTTTTGAAGCATAGTCACTGTTGCAATGTAGGAAAAACAGCACCCAATTTGTGCACAGCAGGCTCACACAAAACAGCAATGTGATAATGACCAGATAATTTTGTTTTACTGGTGGTGACTGAGGGAGAAATATTGGCCAAGGCACCATGGATAATTCCCCTGCTCTTCTTTGAAATGTCTCATCTGAATGACAACACCTCCCTCAGTAATGCAGTGGAGGGTCAGCCTTGATTTTTATGCTCAAGTCCTGGAGTGGGACTTGAACCCAGAACCTTATGACTCCGGCAAAAGTGCTACCAACTGAGCCACAGCTGACACAAACATGCTCAGACCTATGTCCAGGTCAATTTAGTGGTGTGGGATAGGGGGTTAACAGTTTAAGAATAGGAGCAAGAGTAGGCCATATGGCCTCTTGAGCCTGCTGCATCATTTAATAAGATCAAGGCTGATCCCTCGTCCTCAATTCCACTATCCCCTGCCCGCTCCCCATATCCATCAATTCCCTTTGAGTCCCAATGACTGAGCATCCATAGCCTTCGGGGGTAGAGAATTCCAAAAATTCACAACCCTCTAATTGAAAACGTTTTTCATCTTGATCTAAAATGGCCATCCTGTTTGTAGGTGTCTCTCAGCATTTACCCTATTAAGCCCCTCAGAATCTTGAAGGTTTCAACGAGATTGCCTCTCATTCTTCTAAACTCTAGAGTGTGCAGGCCCATTCTACTCAATCTCTCCTCATAGGACAGCCCTCTCATCCCAAAAATCAATGTAGTGAACCTTTGGTGCACCCCCACTAAGGCAAATGCATCCTTCCTTTGGTATGGAGACCAAAACTGTACACAGTATTCCAGGCGCGTTCTCACCAAAGCTCAGTTGCAGCATGACGTCATTATTCTTATATTCCAACCCCCTTGCAATAAAGGCCAATATACCATTTGCGTTCCTAATTGCTTGCTGTACCTGCATGTTAACTTTGTGTTTCTTGTACAGGGACACCCAAATCTCTCTCAACACTGTCACGCCCACCGGAAGTGTGATGATACAAATTATGGACTAACTCTGAAGAGTTATGAAAAACTGACTCAGTCTTTTAAAAAATTAGCCTTTTATTTTAGAAAGTGAACAATGGTCCAAAATGGCCACCGAAGAAAAAGGGATTTGGCCCTTTGTGTATTTAAACTGTCTGACAAAGACCAAGGACAAATCTTCAAAGCTAAGAGGTGTCAATTGCCCCCATCCTAAAAATATTCCAGAATTGAATGTCATCTTCTGAAACAAAGGCATGAAGTAGCCACGTCCTGGGCCATTGTGCAATTACCATGGAGAAGGAGGTGAGAGGTGACACAGTTTAACCTTATTAAAAAAAGATAGCCAGAGAGAGAGATAGAGAAGCAACATGCTAACAGCTTGTGTTCCAGCCAAGCCAGAAGGCACGTGCCCTGCTGCAGAATCCTATATCTATTTTATACAGCAGTGAGAGCTAGAAGTGACCCACCGTCTTCAACTGAGCCTTCAATTAAGAGAGAAATCTACTATCACCTCATGCCTGTACCCATTGAGAACTCGATTTCCAAGAGAATTCAACAGGTTTATCGTGGCCTCACCCACTAAAAATCACCTTTTTTCCCTTCTCTACCTGTCGCTTTATATTTATTTGAAAATTAAAACACCAAAGGACTAACCCCTAATAAAAATACACGCTGCGATCAAGTGGGGAGCTAAACTGTATAAACCACCCAGGTTGCACCACGTGGCTATAACACCGCCAATATTTAATAGTTTCTCACCATGTTTTAAAAAATCAGTATTTCCTTTCTTCCAAGTGAACTGAATATGCTCACATTTCCCTACATTATGCTTCATCTGCCACTGTCTTGCCCATTTACTTAACTTATGTCATAGAATCTCTATTTCTAAAGGCCAAGGTGCCATATGCTTTCCTAATTACTCTGTCAATATGTCCCATCACTTTTAAAGGTCTATGCACTTCAACCCCCCAGGTCCTTCTGTCCCTGTACACTCTTCAGAACTGTATCATTTAGTCTGTATTGCCTCTCCCTATCCCTTTTGCCAAAATGCATTACCTCACACTTACTTGTATTAAATTCCATTTGCCACTTGTCTGCCAGACTGCTACCCTATCAATATCCTATTGCAGTCAATTGGTATCATCTTCACTGTTTGCCATACTCCATTGGTATCAATTGGTATCATCGGCAAATGTTGAAATTGTACTCTATATAAATGATTTGAATATTGGAATATATATCAAAAGAAGCAGTGGTCCTAGCACTGAACCTTGAGGAACACCAATGTCTACAATCCTCCAGACTGAAAAATAACCATTTACCACGACTCGCTGTTTTCTGTCCTTAAGCCAATTTTTTAATCCAAGCTGACACTGACCCTCCTATTCCATGAGCCTCAATTTTGTTAACCAGTCTTTTATGTGGTACTTTGCCGAACACTTTCTTAAAATCCGTGTAGACAGCATTCATGCTTTCCCTTCATTAAGCTTCTCTCTTCATCAAAGGTGATTGCGGGGATATTTAATAGAGGTGTACATGATTATGACAGCTTTGGACAAGATAGGCAAAGAAAAACTGTTTCCATTAATTGATAGGACTAAGGGACACAAATTTAATATTTTGGACAAGGGATGCAGGGAGATGTGAGGAAGAACTTTTTTATGCAGCAAATGGTAATACCTGGAATTTGCTCCCTATGAGGAAGGTGGAAGCAGAGCCAATGATTTCAAAAAGGAAATCTTTGGACACTTGAAAGAAATAAATTTACAGGGCTATGTGGATAGAGCAGGGTATTGTGACTGACTGGATTGCGCTACAGAAATCCAGTATAGACTTGATGGGCTAAATGACCTTCTCCTGTGCTGTAAATAAATGACTCTAAGTGTCCACCCTCCCTGATGCCTCGCAATGTCTGCACTTTGTATTCCTGTTTAACAACTCTGAGTTGAAGTTCCTCGAGATGCAGACACTTACTGTAGATATGGTTGACCAGGATCACACTGCTCTCTGCAAATTCCCACATGCTGCAGTTGCGGCACACCGCTTGCACTGCCATGCCTATAAAACTTTGTTTTATATAATTAATTAGTCTATATATTTAATCAAATTAGCTTATAGTTTTTAGACTTTTAACTAATTACTTGATCTGGTTTAAGTTATAGGCCAATTAAATTAAATATGTACCTGCAGCATGAACTACAGGTATTGGCGGCAAAAAAAGCAGCACCTATTACCCACTCTGCATCAAATTTCCACTTGCACCAAATTCCCAACTTCTGTACTCTGTTTGCGATGCACTCTGTTTGCGATGCACTCTGTTTGACTACTCTGTGCTAATATGATCAACCAAGGGTGAAGGGAATCTAAAATTACTTGTCTCTATCTTTTCTTCCTCGAACTCAAAATTTTTCTTACTTTGATTTTTCTTTTTGATAAGTTTCCGCTCTTATACAAAGTTGCTATTTTTTGAAATGTTGCTATTCATTTGAGTCAGCTAATAATGCTGGTAGGTGCGATGCATTTCCAGGAACAAAACTCTATGGGTGCGAAATTTGGATCCATAGCACCATCTCCACTGTCGCCACGAAAGCCTAACGCTCTCCTAGTGGGGGGCGCTGCACCTCCAGCTGCTTCTGGCATAGCCAGTGTGGGAGCCCATGCTGGGAAGGGCGCTCAGGCAGGTGCCTCCTGCGTATGCCGGAAGCATCTAAATTGGTACTGTCATTGCATCACTTAGCCCGACCAGCTGATGTGACACTCTGCGGCAAACTTGGACCACAAAGGTCCTTTGTACTTATTGGTTTGTCATTCACCAAAGAACAAGGATTCAGTTACAAGATGGGTGCAGCACTAGCATTATTTAAAAGGCTAGGCACCCAACTTGCAGGTGTTGTAATTTGGAATAAGTGCTGCTGTTGCAAAGTCTCTGAAAGTACTATGGAGTGTTTTTGGACATGTTTGGTGAGTTCCTGGATTAGGCAGGGAGTGTTGATGCATCCTCACAGGGAGAGCATAGGATTAGGTGGCCTGTCCACACAAAGGCTAAAACAGGCACGAGTGGACTGCAGCTGCAGTGCCTCTAGGTCTCCAGGGCAACAGGGAGATGGACCAAAGGCTGCAGAGAGTGGAAGCTCTGTGCGGTGCCCCCTGCCAAGTTGGAGCTCGACTCCTCCAGCTCCTTGACAGTGATAGGAGGCTGTCTGGCAAGCCAGCCAATACACCCAGCATCTCAGTGTGCTAGCCCACCAGTACCAGTAGCCCCATTGAGGTCCTTTTCTGATTCCCCTGTAGGAAAACTCATCTGCGACCTCGCCCTCCAATGAGCTGGCACACAAATTATCTATTTCCCCTAGCGTGGCTACAATTCACTTATGCTCACTGACTCACTGCGTGCGGATCCCAACTCTATACTAGCCTTTAAGCTAGGTGTAGTGCCAGTATCTTAGCTGGTGGCTGCAAGTGTCATATAAGGTGATGGGGCCTTTTCATCTGTGCTGTGCTTTTGCTGTCCTCCTTCTGGGGCTGCTGTGGCTGGGCAGGTGACAGTTCTTGGGTGTCTGAAAGCAGGAAATCAGAAAGGGGAAAGGTGAGGGTGGTGGGTTGGCAAGCAAGCAAGCAGCCATACCATCTGCAGCTTGCTCATCGTGCCAGCTATCAGGATGGGGGTGAGCTGGGAGTTGAGAAGGGGCATAAAATAGGAGCATACTGTTATCTTCAATGTTTTCATTGATGCCGGATGCCATGGGCACTGCCATGGATGGCCCATGATGAGAACCACCCTTGTCCCCTGCAGGTTTTGCTCTGGTCTCTTCTATTTTGTGCCACCTTGTCATGCAAGAGAGGGAAATTTGTTGGTCATTGAGTTGCACTGTGGTTGGGTGATGTGCCTGCCACAGCTAAATAGTTGGAGGTTTGCAGAAGCAGTGATAGCTGGTGTGAGGCTGGTATAATTGATATGTGAGTGTGAAGTGAAGTATTTTGTTGTTAGGCTTGAGTTCTGAGTGCCAGGGACTGCTTAAAGTGAGTGATGGGAATGTGGCACATTGAACAGCATGAGAGGTTGGTGGAGTTGTGTGTAGGCGATGACACATGAAGATGCATTCACTGACCTTGACCACCCTTGTGAAGTCATTAGACTTCTCACAGCATTGCTACCAGGAACCTTGGGGGCAGATGCTGGGATTTGACCTTCCAGGCCACCTGCTCCCAATCCCTTCTGAGGGTGTTCCTTGAGGAACTCCTGGACCCCCATGCAACTATGGTGTATCTCCTCCTGTCCACCTCCACTATTAAGGCTCCAGTGCTACATCTATGAACCTGTTGTCCTCTGTCTGTCCTGGTGTTCCTTCTTTGGAATTGCAGCAATAGCATTCACCAGCAGCCTTCTGTATTTCAATACAGCTTTCCTTTAAGAGGGACAGTCTGCCTTTAAGAAGAGAAAGCTGGCTGTACCACATGCTATTGACACAAGCTGCTCTTTCCCCCTGCTGAGTGCTCAGGCAGCCAGCAATGTGGGCCCTGCTCGGCCCAACATCGCAATCAGGTAAATGAGACAGCACCAAATTTGCGAGCTGTCTGCGTCCATCACAACAGGTGCAGGCAGATTGCAAATCATGACCCTAGCCCTAAAAATGGTGCCGATCATTTTCTAGTCCTATGGCCTAGATCTTGCAGTAAGAATATTGGTGATGTTATTAGCCCTCACTCTTAGTAAGGAGTAAATGAGATAGCAATTTCAATCAGGAAGTTTCTGTCCAAGTTGGCCTGCAGCTCCAGAAGTTGCACTTTACTAATATCTTGATGCCGGACTCAGCATTCAAACACACAAAGGGTATGAAGTTGTCGTAGTTGCGCATTAGATAATCACTAAATACACCAGAAAAATTTAGATCTGTGCATGCAAGTGCAAGTGAATTTTTAAAGGCACGCAAAGTCTTAATTACTGCCAGACAACGTCCCTCACTGAAAATTTACTTTTAAAAGAGTAGTCTCATTCCTTCATACATTAATTATTGTTAAAGATTTTTTTTAAATTAAGAAATACTTTTTCTTTCTGTCTCTTATCTTTCTCTTTCTCTCTCTCTCTCTCTCTTAATCCCATCTTTATTTCACTCTGTTTTGTTTTCTGTACATGATTTGGCATTGACTTAAATATTCCATCTTACACTGCTTGGTTCAACCTTTGTGTACCTCAGTAAGGATTCTTCATCTGATTTTTTTTTAAACCTTTTATGGAATGTGGAGTCGATGGCAAGGTCAGTGTTTGTTGCCCATCCCTAATTGCCCTTGAACTGAGTGACTTACTAGGCCATTTCAGAGGGCAGTTAAGAGTCAACCACATTGCTGTGGGTCTGGAGTCACATATAGGCCAGACCAGGTAAGGATGGCAGGTTTCCTTCCCTAAAGGACATTCATGAACCAGACGGGTTTTTACAGCAATCAGTGATAGTTTCATGGCACCGTTACTGAGACTAGCTTTCAGTTCCAGATTTTTATAAATGTATTGAATTATCAATCAATTGAATTTAAATTCCATCAGCTGCTGTGGTGGGATTTGAACCCAAGTCCCAGAGCATTAGCCGGGGCCTCTGGATTACTAGTCCAGTGACATGACCACCACGCCACCATCTCGCCTAAGATGGTTGAGAAGACACAGCATTACTTGTCCTGTTTACCCATTCACACAGGTCTGAGATCCCCTGCAGACTGTGCTGGGCTGTTTTGGCTCCCTAATTACCACAAGTCACAGTCCAAAAGCTCACTGAAAGTCAGTGGGAAAGCGCAAGTGTAATTAAGGGCAAGCAAGCAAGCACCAGTTATTCATTCACTGCTGAATCATAGAATCAGCAAATCTTAGAATGGTTACAGCACAGAAGGAGGCCATTTGGCACATCATGTCCATGCCAGCTCGCTGCGAGATCAACTCAAATAGTCCCACTACCCTGCCTTTTCCCCATAGCCCTGCAAATCTTTTCACTTCAGATAATTATCCAATTCCCTTCCGAAACCAACGACAGAATCTGCCTCTCAGGCAGTTCATTTCCAGATCTTAACAACTCTGCATTTAAAAAAAAAAAGTTTTTCCTCATGTCACCTCTGGTTCTTCTGCCAGTCACTTTAAATCGGTGTCCTCTGGTTCTTGACCCTATCACCAATGGGAACAGTTTCTCCCTATCTGCTCTGTCCAGATCCCTCATGGTTTTGAACACCTCTATCAAATCTCCTCTTAACCTTCTCGAAGGAGAACAAACCCAATTTCTCCAATCTATCCTTGTAACTTAAGTCCCTCATCCCTGGAACCATTCTCATAAATCCTTTCTGCACCTCTCCAATGCCTTCACATCCTTCCTAAAGTTGGTGCCCAGAATTTGACACAATACTCCAGTTGAGGCCGAACCAGTGTCTTATAAAGGTTCACCATAACTTTCCTGCTTTTGTACTCTATGCCTCTATTTATAAAGCGCAGGGTGCCAATGCGTTTTTCGCACTTTCTCAACCTGCCCTGACACCATCAAAGATTTGTGCACATATACCCCTAGGTCCCTCTGTTCCTCACCCCCTTTAGAATTGTATCCTTTTATTTTCTATTGCCTTTCCTCATTCTTTCTACCAAAATATATCACTTCACACTTTTCAGAATTAAATTTCATCTGCCACTTGTCTGCCCATACCACCAGCCTGTCTATGTCCTCTTAAAATCTATCACTTTCCTCCTCACAGTTCACAATACTTCTAAGTTTTGTGTCATCTGCAAGTTATGGATTTGTGCCCTGTGCACCCAAGTCTAGGTCATTAATACAGATCAAGAAAAGCAGCGGTCCTAATACCGACCCCTGGGGAACCCCACTATATACTGACCTCCAGTCCAAAAAACAACTGTTCACCGCGCTGTTTCCTGGATCGCAGCCAACTTCGTATCCATGCTGTCACTGGCCCTTTTATTCCATGGGCTTCAACTTTGCTGACAAGCCTATGTGGCACTTTATCAAATGCCTTTTGGAAGTCCATCTACAACACACCAACTGCATTACACTCATCAACCCTCTTTGTTACCTCATCAAAAAACTTAATCAAGTTAGTTAAACATGATTTTTGCCCTTAAGAAATCCATGCTGGCTTTCTTTAAATTAATCCACATTTGTCCAAGTGATTGTTATTTTTGTCCCAGATTATCACTTCTAAAAGCTTTCTCATCACCGCGGTTAAGCTAACTGGCCTGTAATTGCTGGGCTTATCCTTACACCATTTCTTGAACAAGGGTGTAACATTTGCAATTCCCCAGTCCTCTAGCACCACCCCTGTATCTAAGGAGGAAGAGGAAGATGATGGCTAGTGCCTCTGCAATTTCAACCCTTGTTTCTCTCAGTATCCTTGGACCTCAAAGGTTGTAATCTCTGGATTACTCCTGGTGCCACGTGCTCGTGAGTATAGGAATAGGAGGATAGAGCAGATGAATGCATAGCTGAAGAGATGGTGCAGGAGGGAGGGCTTTAGTTTCCTGGATCACTGGGTCTGTTTCTGGCGAAGGTGGGACCTGTACAAGTTGGACAGGTTGCACCTGAACCGGAATTGGACCAAGCAGGGATGTTTGTTAGAGCTGTTGGGGGGGGCGGGGGTGTGTGGTTTAAACTAATTTGGCAGGGGGATGGGATACAGATTGGAGGTACAGTAGGGGATGATGCACAGCCAAATATAGAAGAGAAACTAAGTCAGTCTGGAAGGCAGAGCAAATATAGACCTGTTAAGGCACAAGTAAATAATGCAAGGCTGGATTGCATCTATTTTAACGCAAGGAGTCTTAGAAGTAAGGCAGATGAATTGAGGGTGTTGATTAACAAATGAGAATATGATATTATTGCTATCACAATGGTTAAGGGAAGGGCAGGACTGGCAGCTCAATATTCCAGGGTATAGAATCTTCAGGCGTGACGGTGGGGGGGGGGTGGGTGTAAAAGAGGAAGTGGCATTGTACTATTGATCAAGGAGTCAATTACTGCAGTAAGGAGGGATGATATCTTAGAAGGTTCCTCAAATGAGGCCATATTGGTAATACTTCAAAACAAAAAGGGTGCAATCATTTTGCTTGGAGTGTACTACAGGACTCCAAACAGTCAGGGAGAGATAGAGGAGCAGATATGCAGGCAAATCTCAAAGAGGTGTAAAAATAATAGGGTAATAATAGTAGGGATTTCAACTTCCCCAATATTAACTGGGATAGTCATAGTGCAAAAGGCTTAAAGGGGGCGGAATTCTTAAAGTGCTTCCAGGAGAGCTTTTTGAGTCAGCACGTGGAAAGTCCTACAAGAGAAGGGGTGATACTGGACCTAATCTTAGGGATTGAAGCTGGACAAATGGTAGAAGTGTCAGTGGGGGAGCATTTTGGGGATAGTGACCATAACTCTGTACGATTTAAGGTAGTTGTGGAAAAGGACAAAGATGGACCAGAAATAAAGGTACTGAATTGGGGGGGTGGGGGAAGGCCGATTTCAATTAGATAAAACAGGATCTGGCCAAAGTGAACTGGGAGCAGCTACTTGTAGGAAAGTCTACATCAGACCAGTGGGAGTCATTCAAAAAGGAAATAGTGAGACTTCAGAGCCAACATGTTCCCATAAAGATGAAGGGTAGGACCAACAAGTCCAAAGAACCCTGGATGTCAAGGGATATAGAGGATTGGATAAGGAAAAAAAAGGAGGCTTATGGCAGATTCAGAGGGCTGAAAACAGCGGAGGCCCTTGAGGAGTACAGAAAGTATAGGGGGGGTACTTAAAAAAGTAATTAGGAGAACAAAGAGGGGGCATGAAAAAACACTGGCGGACAAGATAAAGGAAAATCCCAAAGCATTTTATAAGTATATTAAGGGCAAAAGGATAACCAGGGAAAGAGTAGGGCCCATTAGGGACCACAGTGGCAATCTGTGTGTGGAGCCGGAGGACGTAGATGAGGTTTTAAATGATTAATGTTCATCGGTGTTCACTATGGAGAAGGACGATGCAGGTGTAGAGATCAGGGAGGGGGATTGTGATATACTTGAACAAATTAGCATTGAAAGAGAGGCGGTATTAGCTTTTTTTAGCAGCTTAAAAGTGGATAAATCCTCAGGCCCAGATGAGATGTATCCCAGGCTGCTATGTGAGGCAAGGGAGGAGATTGCAGGGGCTCTGATACAAATTTTCAAATACTCTCTGGCCACAGGAGAGGTGCCAGAAGATTGGAGGACAGTGAATGTGGTACCATTGTTCAAGAAGGGTAGCAGGGATAAACCAGGTAATTACAGGCCAGTGTCTAACATCAGTGGTAGGGAGACTATTGGAAAAAAGTTTGAGGGACAGGATTAATCTCCACTTGGAGAAGCAGCGATTAATCAGGGACAGTCAGCATGGCTTTGTCAGGGGAAAATTGTGTCTCACAAATTTGATTGAATATTTCGAGGAGGTGACTAGGTGTGTAGATAAGGGTGAAGCAATTGTAGTCTACATGGACTTCAGTAAGGCTTTTGATAAGGTCCCGCATGGAAGATTGGTCAAGAAGGTAAGAGCCCATGGGATCTAGGGCAATTTGGCAAATTGGATCCAAAATTTGCTTAGTGGCAGGAAGCAGAAGATGATGGTGGATGGTGGTTTTTGTGATTGGAAGCCTGTGACCAGTGGTATACTGCAGGGATCGGTGCTGGGACCCTTGCTGTTTGTAATGTACATTAATGATTTAGATGTGACGATAGGAGGTATGATCAGTAAGTTCATAGATGACAGGAAAATTGGTGGTGTGGTAAATAGTGAGGAGGAAAGCCTTAGATTACAAGATGATATAGATGGTCTGGTAAGAGGGGCAGAGCAGTGGCAAATGGAATTTAATCCTGAGAAGTGTGAGGTGATGCACTTTGGGAGGACTAACAAGGCAAGGGAATATGCGGTGGATGGTAGGACCCTAGGAAGTACAGAGTGTCAGAGGGACCTTGGTGTACTTGTACATAGATCATTGAAGGCAGCAATATAAAATGCTAGTTAGGCCACAGCTAGAGTACTGTGTGCAGTTCTGGTTGCCACATTATAGGAAGGATATGATTGCACTGGAGAGGGTGCAGAGGAGATTCACCAGATGTTGCCTGGGCTGGAGCATTTCAGCTATGAAGAGAGACTGGATAGGCTAGGGTTGTTTTCCTTAGAGCAGAGAAGGCTGAGGGGGACCTGACTGAGCTATACAAAATTATGAGGGGCATAGATAGGTTAGATAGGAAGAAACCTTTTCCCTTAGCGGAGGTGTCACTATGCAGGGGGCATAGATATGAGGTAAGGGGCAGGAGGTTGAGAGGGGATTTGAGGAAACATTTTTTCACCCAGAGGGTGGTTGGAATCTGGAACACACTTCCTGAAGGGTGGTAGAGGCAGGAACCCTCACAACATTTAAGAAATATTTAGGTGAGCACTTGAAACTCCATAGCATACCAGACTACAGTCCAAGTGCTGGAAAACGGGATTAGAATAGATCGGTGCTTGATGGCCGGCACAGACACTGTGGGCCGAAGGGCCTGTTTCTGTACTGTATGACTCTATGACTCTATCCGTCCCTGCTGACATATCAACTTTAAGTACAGCCAGCCTTTCTAATACCTCCTCTTTATCCATTTCTAACTTATCTAGTATCTTAACGGCCTCATCTTTCACTATGACTTTGGCAGCATCTTCTTCCTTGGTAAAGACAGATGCAAAGTCATATTTGAGAACCTCAGTCATGTCCTCTGCCTCCATGTGTAAATTCCCTTTTTGGTCCCTAATCAGCAAAACTCCTTTTAGCATCCTTTAGCTATTTATATGCCTACAGAAGACTTTTGAATACCCTTTTTATGTTGGCTGCTAGTGTCTGCTCATTCTCTCTCTTTGCTGCTCTTATTTCTTTTTTCACTTCCTGTCTGAATTTTCTGTATTTAGCCTTGTTCTTACTTGTATTATCAACTTGACATCTGTCATTTGCACACTTTTTCTGCTTTATCTTACTCTCCATCTGTTTCGTCATCCAGGGAGCTCTGGCTTTGTTTGTCCTACTATTCCTCCTTGTGGAAATGTACCTCGACTGTATCCAAACTATCTCTTTAAAGACAGCCCATGAAATGAATTGATCTGTTAAAGTTTTGCCTGAAAGTCTTAGATTCCAATTTACCTGGGCCAGATCCGTTCTCGCCCCATTGAAATTGGCCCTCACCTAATTAATTATTTTTACTCTGGATTGCTCCTTATTCTATTCCATAACTAACCTAAACCTTATGATAGTGCAATCACTGTCCCCTAAATATTCCCTACTGACACGGGATCCAATCGTCCCACCTCATTCCCTAGAACCAGATCCAGCAATACCTTGTTCCTCGTTGAGCCAGCAACATATTACCTAGAAATTCTCCCGAACACACTTCAGAAACTCTTCCCCTTCTCTGCCTTTTGCATTATTACTATCTCAGTCTATATTAGGATAATTCAAGTCCCCCATTATAAATTCTTTTTATTCATTTCATGGGATGTGGGTGTCGCTGACAAGGCTAGCATTTGTTGCCCACCCCTAATTGCCCTTGAGAAGGTGGTGGTGAGCTGCCTTCTTGAACTGCTGCAAACCATCTGGTGCGGGTACACCCACAGTGCTGTTAGGTGAGAGTTCCAAGATTTTGATCCAGTGACAGTGAAGGAACGACGATATAGTTCCAAGTCAGGATGGTGTGTAGCTTGGAGGGGAACTTGCAGATGATGGTGTTCCCACGCATCTGCTGCCCTAGGTGGAAGAGGTTGTGGGTTTGGATGGTGCTGTCGAAGGAGGTGTGCATCTTGCTGCAGTGCATCTTGTAGATGGTACACACTGCTGCCACTGTGCGTCGGTGGTGGAGGGAGTGTATGTTTAAGATGGTGGATGAGGTGCCGATCATGCGGGCTAGATGGTGCCAAGCTTCCTGAGTGTTATTGGAACTGCAGGTAGAGAGTATTCTGTTACACTCCTGACTTGTGTCTTGTAGATGGTGGACAGGCTTTGGGGAGTCAAGAGGCGGGTTACTCGCTGCAGAGTTCCCAGCCTCTGATCTGCTCTTGTAGCCACAGTATTTACATGGCTGGTCCAGTTCAGTTTCTGGTCAATGGTAACCCCCAAAATGTTGATAGTGGGGGATTCAGCGATGGCCAAGCTGTTGAATGTCAAGGGAAGATGGTTAAATTCTGTCTTGTTGGAGATCGTCATTGCTGGTACTTGTGTGGTGTGAATGTTACTTGTCACCTATCAGCCCAAGCCTGAATGTTGTACAGGTCTTGATGCATGTGAACATTGACAACTTCAGTACCATAGGAGTTGCGACTGTACGATGTTCAGTACCAATCATCAGCAAACATCCCCATGTCTGACATTATGATGGAGGGAAGGCCATTGATGAAGCAGCTGAAGATGGCTGGCCCGAGGGCACTACTCTGAGGAGCTCCTGAAGCAATGCCTTGGGGCTGAGATGATAGGCCTCCAATAACCACAACCATCTTCCTTTGTGCTAGGTATGACTCCAACCAGTGGCGAGTTCCCCAGATTCCCATTGACTTCATTTGGCTCAGGCTCCGTAATGTCACACACTGTCAAATGCTGCCATGATATCAAGGGCAATCACTCTTGCCTCACCTCTTGAGTTCAGCTGTTTTGTCTAAGTTTTGAATAAGGCTGTAATGAAGTCAGGAGCCGTGTGGCCCTGGCGAAACCCAAACAGCATCGGTGAGCAGGTTGTTGCTCTTTAAGTCACACTTGATATGACTGTTGACGACACCTTCCATCACTTTGCTGATGATCAAGAGTAGAGTGATGAGGCAGTAGTTGGCCGGATTGAATTTGTCAGACTTTTTGTGGACAGCACATACCTGGGCAACTTTCCACATAGTCGGTTAGATTCTAGTGTTGTAGCTGTACTTGAACAGCTTGGCTAGGGGCATGGCTAGTTCTGCAACACAAGTCTTCAGTACTACAGCTGGGATGTTGTCAGGGCTAATAGCCTTTTCAGTATCCAGTGCCTTCAGCCAATTCTTCATATCACGTGGAGCAAATCAAATTGGCTGAAGACTGGCACCTGTGATGCTGGGGACCATAGGAGAATGGATGATCCACTCAACACTTCTGGCTGATGATCGTAAATGCTTCAGCCTTTTCTTTTACACTGATGTGTTGGGCTCCTCCATCTTTGAGGATGGGGATATTTATGGAAGCTCCTCCTCCGGTTAGTTGTATAATTGTTCGCCACCATTCATGACTGGATGTGGCAGGAGTGAAGAGTTTTGATCTGATCCGTTGGTTGTGGGATTGCTTAGCTCTGTCTATTGCATGTTGCTTCCACTGTTTGGCATGCATGTAGTCCTGTGTTTTTTTAGGTATGCCTGGTGCTGCTCCTGGCATGCTCTCCTGCACTCTTCATTTGAACCAGGAATGATGCCTTGGCTTGACAGTAATGGTAGAGTGAAGGATATGACGGTCAAGAGGTTACAGATTGTAGTTGAATACAATCTTATGCTCCATAGTGCCTCATGGATGCCCAGTTTTGAGCTGCCAAATCTGTTCTGAATCTAAAAGCAAAATACTGCAGATGCTGGAAATCTGAAATGAAATACTCAGCAGGTCTGGCAGCATCTGTGGAGAGGGAAACAGAGTTAACATTTCAGGTTTGTGACCTTTCACAGTCCTGAAATGTTAACTCTGTTTCTCTCTCCACAGATGCTGCCAGACCTGCTGAATATTTCCAGCACTTTCTGTATTTGTTCTGAATCTATCCAATTTAGAAGGGTGATAATGCCACACAGCACGATGGAGGGTATCCTCAATGTGAAGACAGGATTTAGTTTTCACAAGGATTCTGTGGTGGTCACTCTTGCCAGTGCTGTCATGGACAGATGCATCTGCCACAGGCAGATTGGTGAGGAAAAGGTCTAGTAGTTTTTTTCCACGTGTTGGTTCCTCACCACCTGCTGCAGGACCAGTCTGGCAGATATGTCCTTCAGCCAGCTTGGTCAGTAGTGGTACCACTGAGTAACTCTTAGTGATGGGCATTGAGGTCCCCCACCCAGAGTACATTCTGTGGCCTTGCCACCCTCAGTGCTTCTTCCAAGTGATGTTCAATGTGGAGGAGTACTGATTCATCAGCTGAAGGAGAGCAGTAGGTGGTAATCAACAGGAGGTTTTCTTCCCCGTATTTGATCTGATGCCATGAGACTTCATGGGGTCTGGAGTCAATGTTGAGCACTCCCAGGCTAACTCCCTCCCGATTGTATGCCACTGTGCTGCCACCTCTGATGGGTCTGTCCTGCTGATGGGACAGAACATACCCGGGGATGGTGATGGTGGTGTCTGGCACATTGGGTATAAGGTATGTTTCCATCAGTATGACTATATCAGGCTGTTGCTTGACTAGTCTGTGGGACAGCTCTCCCAATTTTGGCACAAGTCCCCAGATGTTAGTCAGGAGGACTAATTGGGTTTGCTGTTGTTTCCGATGCTTAGGCTGGGTGTTCCGTCCAGTTATATTTCTTTTCAGTCTTTGTGTAGCAGTTTTATACAACTGAATGCCTTGCTAGGCCATGTCAGAATGCAGTTCAGAGTGAACCACTTGCTCTGGATCTGGAGTCACATGTAGGCCAGACCCATTAAGGATGGCAGATTTCCTTCCCTAAAGAACATTAGCGAACCAGATTTTTTTAAATGATAATTGATGGTAGTTTCATGGTCACCATTACTGAGACTAGCTTTCAATTCCAGATTTTTATTAATTAATTGAATTTTATTTACCACTCCATAGTTTTTGCACCTCTCTGTAATTTCCTTGCAAACTTATTCCTACTAGTTTGTGGCCTATAGAATACCAGCAGTGTAATGGCATGTCTATTGTTTCTCAGCTGTAGCAAAATAGATTCCTTCCTTGACCCCTTTTGGACATCCTCTCTCTCCAGCACTGTAATATTATCCTTAATCAATACTTCCACCCCTCCTCCTTTCTTTCCTTTCCCTATCTTTCCTGAACGCCTTGTATCCAGGAATATTTAGTACCCAGTCCTGACCTTTTTTGATCCATGTCTCTGTTATTGCCACAACATCATATTACCAAGTGGCTACCCGTGCCTGCAGCTCACCAACATTACTTACCACGCTTGGTGCATTCACATACATGCACAGTAAACCCAATTTGGGTCTTATTGCATTTCCTCAGACTTTGACCCCACCTAATACCTTACTATTTCTTACTCTAGTGCAATCTGTCTCTCCCAATTCTTTGTGCACCTTGTTTATCCTCTCTCTAATGTTGCCTCCTGGTTCCCACACCCTCCGCCAGGTTCGTTTGAACCCTACCCAATAGCACAAGCAAACTGCCCTGCAAGGACATTGGTCCTGGCTCTGTTGCGGTGCAAACTGACAGACTTGTACAGGTCCCAT
This sequence comes from Heterodontus francisci, assembly GCF_036365525.1. Classification (NCBI taxonomy): domain Eukaryota; kingdom Metazoa; phylum Chordata; class Chondrichthyes; order Heterodontiformes; family Heterodontidae; genus Heterodontus; species Heterodontus francisci. The sequence goes on from NC_090383.1 coordinate 108,503,950, forward strand.
CTCCCCCAGTACTGATCCCAATGTCCCAGGAATCTTTCCTGCACCATCTCTCCAGCCTCGCATTCATTTGCTGTAACGGCCTGCTCAGGTCAGGGAAAAAAACCCGACCCGAACCCAACAGAATCACATCGGACCCGAGCCTGACCCAGCCCGAGTCCCTCCATTTTTTTCCGACCTGAACCCGAGCCCGGCCCAACCCAACCATTGGAATGTTCCCTTTACCTACCTTGCGACTCCAAATCTGCAGGAAGCTGCAGCATGAGCGTGATGACGTCATAGAGACTCTCACTCGCTCACTGCGCAGACTCAGAGTTTCCCTCCTTGACGTCCCGGACTCCAAGCTCAGGTAGGCTTTTCAACTTTTAACAGTTACCGGCAGAGCAAAATGCGGTACTTACTTTGTGTGTCTGACCCGGATACGGCCCGACCTAGCTCCCTTAAATCTGCCTGAAGGACCTCATCCTTCTTTCTACCCATGTTGTTGGTACTGTAGACCACGACTGTAGGCTGTTTACCCCCTGCAACTCAAGAGTGCTCAGCAGCCCCTCAGTGACATCCTTGACCCTGGCACCAGGGACACAACATACCATTCTTGCTTCACGTCTGCGCCTCCTGAAATGTCTGTCTGTTCCCCTCGCTATAGAATCCCCTAACACAATTGCTTTCCCAATCGTCCTCCTGCAGCCTGTGCAGCTGAGCCAGCCGTGCACTTGGCTCTGGCTGGAGAGGAGCCATCACTCTCACTGGCATTCAGAACTGACTGCTGTTTGGAGAGTGAGATGCACTCAGAGGACTCCTGCACTACCTGTTTGGTCCTCCTCGACTGTCTGGGGGTCACCCATTCCCCCTCTGCATGCAAACCCTTAAGCTGTGGGGAGACCACATCCAGAGCATGCTATTCATGAAACTGTCAGCCTCGCAGATGCACTTCAATGATCCCAACTGCTGCTGAAACTCTGAAATCCAGAGCTTACCTCCTCCAGCTGATGATATCAAGGTATCAAGGGATATCGGGATAGTGCGGGAAAATGGAGTTGAGGTAGACGATCAGCCATGATCTAGTTGTATGGCGGAGTAGGTTAAAGGGGCCGAATGACCTATTCTTGCAGCTATTTCCTATGTTCCTGTGACACTTCCTGCACATGTGGTTGTACAGGACATGAGAAGCGTATCCTCAAAACCCGAACCATTCTTTTTTTATATTGCAGCAAAACTACAGGTCAGGTCTACAAGTGCAGAGCCAGGTTCTCAGCACAGTAATATTTGCTTTATAAGCATCTTGATTTCCGATCACACTGTCTGCTGATTTTCAAGAAAAAATAGGACCATGGGCTACTCTTGTAACACGTGTACAATCTGCTGAGGGTGTAGTGTAGTATTAAGAACTTATGAATAGGTTGTCTCTTTGACAATGAAACAGTAGCATTTGGATACAAATTACTGGCTGTCCTTACTCTATTCTAATAACGGTTCTAACCTATAAAACTCATATGTTTTGTAATTGATTCCTTATGGCCTCACCTATGTGTTCTCTTAGCTACGTATATTGAAATACTTGTTCTTCAGGACCATAATGACTCTTCAGTTGCTTAACTGAAACATAAAGCAGAATTAATGTGCAATTTGATGACCCAAATGCTCTGTGATGGGATCATCCTGTCATGCTGTTTCTGAACTTGTATTTGCTTACTAGATTCAAACAAAAGGACAGCATATGGCCTTCAACAGACTTGAGATGTGTATGTGGCTTCTTGGCTGGCAGCTTTTAAGACCCCATTCAGCTGTCTTCACAGAATAATATGATCTACAGTAGTCATAACTCCAAATGCTATAGGCATAAAACAGTATGCTATAAGGATCTAAATCTGGTTTAAGTGATATTTTATATTTCAAAATGACAAATACATAGTAGAGTCACCCGCTTAGGTGTGCTGACTTCTAAATGTCAGCCTCATCTAGCCCCTGTACATTGATATGAAAGTATACCATTGTAACAAATGGTTATGAAAATACATCTTTCTCCATTCTGCAATAATATCAGTAATATTAAACATCTTCAAGAATATGCATCCTGTCCTCTCCTTCAGTTTCATACTAATTGACCTACTTACATTTGGAGACAGCACATGAAGTATGTCAGATTTCCTGATTGAGAATAATTTCCTTGAGGGAAAATTATCAGATACAGCACCTGTGCCACAGTTTCTTCAGGAAAACGTTTTCTAGCACCAGAAATTGCGGCCTACTACCTACCATGTGTACTTTGGGCTGTTCTCCATTCAGCTATCAGCACTGGGTACTTGCAGTTTAAATTAATTATAAACTGACACCAAGCATAGAAGAGTAAATGCAGACAAGAGGAAGTTTAAAGGAACCATAGAGAAAAAAGGCTAAAAGATTTTTGAAGTGACTGAAAATTAGAAGCAGGAGAAACAGCCAAGATTAACAGAGTAAATAAAATGCAAATGTGGGAAAATTTATAAACTAGCAAGAATGGAAAGAAAGAATAAAAAATGAAGAACTGAGGAATAGAAAAAAGATTATCTGAAGATTAAAAGTGTACAAATAAATATAAGCTCTATAAAAATTAAAATGTTTTGGAAGATATATTGAAGTTAAACAGTAAAATAATTGGTTTAAAATATTTAACATCTCTAATTGAGCTTAATTATATAACTTTGAATGCATTTAGAGACAAAGTCATTTACAGCACAGAAAGAGGCCATTCAGCCCATCGAGTCTGTGCCAGCTCTCCATGGAGCAATCCAGTCAGCCCCATTCCCCTGCTCGATCCCCGTGGGCCTGCAACTTTATTTCTTTCAAGTGCCCATCCAATTTCCTTTTGAAATCATTGATTGTCACTGCTTCCACCCCCTTCATAGGCAGCGTGTTCCATGTCATTAGCACTTATTGCGTTTTTTAAAAAAAAAGTTCTTGCTCACAACTCCTCTGCATCTCTTTCCCAAAACCTTAAATCTGTGTTCCCTAGTCCTTGTACCATCAGCTAATGGAACAGTTTTTCTTTGTCTACCCTGTCCAAACCTGTCATAATCTTGTACACCTCTATCTAATCTCCCTGCAATTTCCTTTACTCCAAGGAGAACAACCCCAGTTTCTCCAACCTAACCTTGTAGCTAAAATCACTTATCCCTGGAAACATTCTAGTAAATCTCCTCTGCACCCTCCCAAGGATGCTCACATCCCTTCTAAAGTGTGGTGACCAAAACTAGACGCAATGCTCCAGTTATGGCCGAGCCAGAGTTTTGTGAAGGTTCAGGATAACTTCCCTGCTTTTGTACTCAGTGCTTCTATTTTTGAAACCCAAGATCCCATATGCTTTGCTAACCATTCTCTCAATATGTCCTGCAACCTTCAAAGATCGATGCACATGAACCCCAAGTCCCTCTGTTCCTGCACACTCTTTGAAATGGTGCCATTATGTCTATTTGGCTACTCCCCATCCCTTTTGTCAAAATGCATCACCTCACAGTTCTCTGTATTAAATTACATTTGCTATTTATCTACCCATTCTGCTAGCCTATCTATGTCCTGTTGCAGTCGATTTGCATCATCCTCAATGTCTTCCACTGCTCCAAGTTTGGTATCATCAGCCAATTTTGAAATGTTACTCTCTCTTCCAATATCTAAGTCATATATAAATCTCACAAAAGCAGCGGTCCTAGCACTGATCCTTGGGGAACACCACTGTCTACCATCCTCCAGTCTGAACAATAACCATTTACCACAACTCACTGTTTTCTGTCCTTAAGCTATTTTTTTATCCAAGCTGACACTGACCCTCCTATTTTATGAGCCTCAATTTTGTTAACCAGCCTTTTATGTGGTACTTTGTCAAACTCTTCCTTAAAATCTAAATAGACAACATCCATTGCATACCTTTCATCAACCTTCTTTGTTACTTCATCAAAAAGTTCAACTTGATTTGTTAAGCATGATCTGCCTTTCACAAATCCATGCTGGCTATCTTGAATTAACTCAAACTTCTGCAAGTGCCTGTTGATTTTCTTCCCCTGATTATTGTTTCCAAAACCTTACCCCCTACTGATGTTAAACTAATTAGCCTGTAGTTGCTAGGACTGTCCTTACAACCTTTCTTGAATAAGGGTATCACATTTGCCACTGTCCAATTCTCAGGCACCTCCCCTGTATCTAGGGAAGATTAGAAGATTACGTTAAGCCCTTCGTCTGTCTCCACCCCACTTCCTTTAGCAACCTTGGTTGCAAGCCATCCGAACCAGGTAACTTATCCACTCTAAATGTAGCTTAGCATTTATAAGATTTTTTTTTCATTTTGCCCAATTAGTTACTGATATTTCTGTAGAGGTTTCATTAATGAATATGGGGGCCAATTTATAACAATCTAGACAAGTCAACATAGTGAGCCTACTCTAAAATAGTATTTTCAAATACTCTGCACTACATTTGTGACACTGTATGACAAAACCATAGCTAGCTAAGTTTAATCTTATCAAAACTTTAGCAGATGATACTTCATTTAATTCTGGCACCCTGCTTCCTCGTGGAGTCATAGAATGTTACAGCACAGAAATAAGTCATTTAGCACACAGGTCCACAGCAGTATTTGTCTCAATGTGAACCACTTAATCTGTTCCCACTTTTTCTCTTTTTTTAAGAGATACAGCACTTAAACAGGCCCTTCGGCCCACCGAGTCTGTGCCGACCAACAACCACCCATTTATACTAATCCTACATTAATCCCATATTCCCTACCACATCCCCACCATTCTCCTACCACCTACCTACACTAGGGGAAATTTACAATGGCCAATTTACCTATCAACCTGCAAGTCTTTGGCTGGAAAGGAAACCGGAGCACCCGGCGGAAACCCACGCGATCACAGGGAGAACTTGCAAACTTCGCACAGGCAGTACCCAGAACTGAACCTGGGTTGCTGGAGCTGTGAGGCTGCGGTGCTAACTGCTGCGCCACTGTCATATCCTTTAATATTCCTCTCATTCAAGCAACTATCTAATTCCATTTTGAAGTAATTTATGGATTTTACTCCATCAATAGATTGTGGCAGAGAATTGCACATTCAAACCATCCTCTTTTTAAAAAAAAGTTTTCTAACATTTTTTAATTCTTTTTGTGATTATCTTACATCGGTGCTCTAATGTTGCCATCTTGCTGGCCTGTGCAAACAAGCTATTGCTATTTACTTATCATAACCCTTTGCAATCTTGAGGACCTCTATCAACTTGCTGCTTAAACTTCTCCATTCTAGTGCAAGAACCCCTAATTTCTCGAGTTTCCTCTTCATAATTGAAGCCCTTGTTCCCTGGTACTGTTCTATTGAATCTACACTGCATCTTTTCTACTGCTTTTGCATCCTTCCGATAATGAAGTGCCCAAAGCCATACACATTACTCCATCAGCAGTTTAAATAAGTGTTTGCATAAATAGAACATTATATCCTTGCATTTTGTTTTCTATGCCTTTAAGTCTGAAGGTTAAGGATTTGGTTTGGCTTTTTATGACCTTGTCTATTTGGATTACTGTCTTTGGTTATCTGTGTACTTGCAGTCCAAGATGTCTTTGTTCCTCTAAAATCTTATCATTTAACATGTGTTTCCTTTCTCCATTCTTGCTTTCAAATCTATACTAATGTTTTCCTACATTGATCTATGGCAACTCATTCTGAAAATCTATCTACATTCTGTCAATCTTCTATAATCTTCATCACAATTCGCTATTCCCCCGATTTGGTATCAGAAGCAAATTTTGATCATGTTTTCTCAATTCCTAATTCCAAATAATTTATTTATTTATAACCCCAACAGCAGCCACTGTGGATCATCAGTCTCTACATTTTTTGATTCTAAAAAAATTCCATTTACTCTTACCTTTTCCTCTGTGCTCTTTAATCATCTGTCTCTCTCCCTCCGGCCACATTCTCCATAATTCTGTGCACCATTATCTTTGCCACAATCGTATCTGGTGGAAATCCATGTAAATCACATCTACTGCATTTCCTTTATCTATCTTTGCTACTGTTTATTCAAATCATGTTTTAAGGTTAGTCAAGCACAGCTTGCTTTTTTTTTAAGAAGTGCACACTTCCAAGGGTTTAGTGTTAAAAGTAGCCTTGCCTGATTTGTCACATCCCAAACACTAAAGAAAATGCAAGCAAAACACTGCAGATGCTGGAAATCTGAAACAAAATCAAGAAATGCTGGAAATACTCAGCAGGTCTGGCAGCATCTGTAGAGAGAGAAGCAGAATTCAAGTTTCAGGTCTGATGACGGGTCACTAACCTGAAATGTTAACTGTGCTTCTCTCTCCACAGATGCTGCCAGACCTGCTGAGTATTTCCAGTATTTCTTGTTTTTGTTACTAAGAAAATGCACATGCTATGTCTTTTGTGCACATACTCTTCAATTCCCATTTTTCTGTCAGATTCCAGATCTCGATACTACTGAACAGTGGCTTGTTTTCACATTTTAAAGTTGATCTTGTTAACATTAAAAATTGTGAATAAAGCTCATCAGCCTTGCTGCTGTCCCATGGCTTGCTCTCTCCTTCTGTAAGCCGAGGCTACATTGTTCCTGCTCTGTCCCATTGGCGTGTTCCTGTTCCTGCTGCTGTTTCATTAGCCTCACTACTGCAACTGCCAGCTCACACCTGTCGACCTCAGCACTTCCAGGTGGCCATATTACTCACATTACTGGTTTCCTCCTGGAAGTCTTTCCAATACAGAGGTGACTGATTTTAGCTGAATGAACAAAATAAGGATACATGGGAACAAATGCAGAAAGAAGCAAATGATTTTTTAAAAACACTTTTCAATGAAAAAAATTCAAAATATATTAAATGCTTCATGACTCAACCAGAAAAATGAATGTATTGAAACATCTTTAAATACATCAAATGCTGGAAATCTGAAATAAAAACAGAAAATGCAAGAAATATTCAGCCATTATGTAGCATCTGTGGGGAAAAGAAATAAGATTAGTTTAATGTTTCAGGTCTATGACCATTCATCAGAACCAGAAATTAAAGCAAGTTTAATTTGTTTATTGAAGAATCTAGAGCACAGCAGAATTCAGAAAGAATGACAGGAATCATGAAGAACTAATCCTGAGCATCTGATACCTCATTGACCTGGGCAGACCCATATCATGCTAAGTCTAACCTCCAGCTGACAGAGTCAACTTACTGATCGCTGTCCTCTAAATAGGTTCTGGCACAAAATGATTTGTAGGTGTAAGGTAGATTTCATACCAGGGCATATTTAGAGGAGGTCAAGTACCCAGACTGTTCCTATATCTGGTCAATTCTGTTTTGGATGTTATATTAATAAATGCATTTTTCTTTGATTTTGCACTTTTTCAACATTTCATGTTACTTAAAAATTCCCATTTCAACAATGAGATTAGTTTTTTGCAAACCAGAAACGCACACTGTCCTATTCCACTCAGTCCACCAAATGTAGAGTTGCACACTCTGACCTAATTAAGAGAAAATTTTGATGATTGCAATTCTTCAAGAAAGATTTCATGATTAATTTCAGCTACCTGTACAAAATATCCACAGTGGCATTTGGAAAAATGTCCTTTAGAATTAGAATTAGAACATTACAGCGCAGTACAGGCCCTTCGGCCCTTGATGTTGCGCCGACCTGTGAAACCATCTGACCTACACTATTCCATTTTCATCCATATGTCTATCCAATGACCACTTAAATGCCCTTAAAGTTGGCGAGTCTACTACTGCTGCAGGCAGGGCGTTCCACGCCCCTACGACTCTCTGAGTAAAGAAACTACCTCTGACATCTGTCCTATATCTATCACCCCTCAACTTAAAGCTATGTCCCCTCGTGTTTGCCATCACCATCCGAGGAAAAAGACTCTCACTATCCACCCTATCTAACCCTCTGATTATCTTATATGTCTCTATTAAGTCACCTCTCCTCCTCCTTCTCTCCAACGAAAACAACCTCAAGTCCCTCAGCCTTTCCTCGTAAGACCTTCCCTCCATACCAGGCAACATCCTAGTAAATCTCCTCTGCACCCTTTCCAAAGCTTCCACATCCTTCCTATAATGCGGTGACCAGAACTGCACGCAATACTCCAGGTGCGGTCTCACCAGAGTTTTGTACAGCTGCAGCATGACCTCGTGGCTCCGAAACTCGATTCCCCTACTAATAAAAGCTAACACACCATATGCCTTCTCAACAGCCCTATTAACTTGGGTAGCAACCTTCAGGGATTTATGTACCTGGACACCAAGATCTCTCTGTTCATCTACACTACCAAGAATCTTCCCATTAGCCCAGTACTCTGCATTCCTGTTACTCCTTCCAAAGTGAATCACCTCGCACTTTTCCGCATTAAACTCCATTTGCCATCTCTCAGCCCAGCTCTGCTGCCTATCTATGTCCCTCTGTACCCTACAACATCCTTCGGCACTATCCACAACTCCATCGACCTTAGTGTCATCCGCAAATGTACTAACCCACCCTTCTACACCCTCTTCCAGGTCATTTATAAAAATGACAAACAGCAGTGGCCCCAAAACAGATCCTTGCGGTACACCACTAGTAACTAAACTCCAGGATGAACATTTGCCATCAACCACCACCCTCTGTCGTCTTTCAGCTAGCCAATTTCTGATCCAAAGCTCTAAATCACCTTCAACCCCATACTTCCATATTTTCTGCAATAGCCTACCGTGGGGAACCTTATCAAACGCCTTACTGAAATCCATATACACCACATCCACTGCTTTACCCTCATCCATCTGTTTGGTCACCTTCTCGAAAAACTCAATAAGGTTTGTGAGGCACGACCTACCCTTCACAAAACCGTGCTGACTATCGCTAATGAACTTATTCTTTTCTAGATGATTATAAATCCTGTCTCTTATAACCTTTTCCAACATTTTACCCACAACCGAAGTAAGGCTCACAGGTCTATAATTACCAGGGCTGTCTCTACTCCCCTTCTTGAACAAGGGGACAACATTTGCTATCCTCCAGTCTTCCGGCACTATTCCTGTCGACAATGACGACATAAAGATCAAGGACAAAGGCTCTGCAATCTCCTCCCTAGCTTCCCAGAGAATCCTAGGATAAATCCCATCTGGCCCAGGGGACTTATCTATTTTCACACTTTCCAAAATTGCTAACACCTCCTCCTTGTGAACCTCAATCCCATCTAGCCTAGTAGCCTGAATCTCAGTATTCTCCTCGACAACATTTTCTTTCTCTACTGTAAATACTGACGCAAAATATTCATTTAACGCTTCCCCTATCTCCTCTGATTCCACACACAACTTCCCACTACTATCCTTGATTGGCCCTAATCTAACTCTAGTCATTCTTTTATTCCTGATATACCGATAGAAAGCCTTGGGGTTTTCCCTGATCCTATCCGCCAATGACTTCTCGTGTCCTCTCCTTGCTCTTCTTAGCTCTCCCTTTAGATCCTTCCTGGCTAGCTTGTAACTCTCAAGCGCCCTAACTGAGTCCTATTTAAATAAGGTAAGTATTTCTACAAGGGTGGTGTTGTGGTCTAATGAGGAGGAGTTGAAGGGCTTCCCTCTTTCCCCTCTCCTTGTTTGACCACAACAGATTTAATTATTTCTTAAAGTGGGTGTAATGGTCAATTCAGTAGGTTTTTTATTACTTACTTGCTAAGCTCATAACAAGAACCAATGGGTCAGGTTTTTTGGAGTTAACATTATTGTACCTAACCCGAACTAATAAAATAATAAACAACGTGCTAACTTGCACTCACACACATACTCTGGAGGTTTACACAAACACACAAATAGGTTACAGAGTGGGGAAAGGTGGATTGGTTGAGTTAGTGTCCATAGAATAAAAGGGTATACAGTCTGTGGCATTGAGTGATTTGGCTGGCTTCTAGCTGAATTTGGTAGTCCTGAGTCTTTTTACTTGAAGAGATAGATGACTGGTTCAGTGAGTGTTTTGGAGACCGTGATGCAAATGATTTCCTCCAACAGGCGTTCTGATTGTAGCCGGAGTATGCAAAGGTGGTCAGTCAACAGGCAGGATTTGAAAGCTTTCAAGCTGGAATGGAGAGAGAGAGAGAGAGGGATCCCCCACTTAGGGTCAGTACATGTCAGAGTCCAAAAGCTTCTTCGCTGCAGAGAAAACACCAGCTTAAAACCACAGATGGGGGAGGGCTTGTTACATGACAGTCACTCAGTGATTCAAACCTAGCAGTTAGCAGTATTTCTTCTTGGAAAAAAAAGAGAACAAACAATTCCCTTAAACTTCCTGGGTCTTGGTTCTTGCTGGGGAATTAGCAGACATGTTGTCTCCCTCCTCAAAGTCCTTGCATTTAGATACAGTGTTGCAAATTAGATGACCATCCTAAGCTGCTAGAAAAGTCATATTTTTTAATGTCTTTTTTAAAAAAAGAATTCAGATCTCCAGTCAATGAATTAAAGAAAATTATCATTTAACAAAGCACATTGGCTTAACAGTGGTCAAATGTTGCACAGGGCTGTAGTCGTGAGTGACTCATAGCTGCAATGAAGAGTTCCCCTTCCTCCCCGTTTTCCTCTTTAATTGCTTCGGTCAACTTTCTCTTTATCTCAGGAACACTAAGCCCTATTGTGGCACAAGCTCAAATAAGATCAACTAACTCAATGCACACTGGGTCATAGAGTCATAGAGTTATACAGCACAGAAACAGGCCCTTCGGCCCATCATGTCCATGCTGGCCATCAAGAACCTATCTATTCTAATCTAATTTTCCAGTACTTGGCCCGTAGCCTTGTATGCTATGGCATTTCAAGTGCTCATCTAAATACTTCTTAAATGTTGTAAGGGTACCTGCCTCTACCACCCCTTCAGGCAGTGTGTTCCAAATTCGAACCATCCTCTGGGTGAAAAAAAATTTCCTCAAATCCCCTCTAAACCCCCTGCCCCTTACCTTAAATCTATGCCCCCTGGTTATTGACACCTCTGCTAAGGGAAAAAGTTTCTTCCTATCTATGCCCCTCATAATTTTGTATACCTCGCTCAGGTCTCCCCTCAGCCTTTTCTGTTCTAAGGAAAACAACCCTATCCTATCCAGTCTTTCTTCATAGCTGAACTGCTCCAGCCCAGGCAACATCCTGGTGAATCTCCTCTGCATCCTCTCCAGTGCTATCACATCCTTCCTATAGTGTGGCGACCAAAACTGTACACAGTACTCTAGCTGTGGCCTAACTAGCATTTTATACAGCTCCATCATAACCTCCCTGCTCTATATTGTATGCCTTGGCTAATAAAGACAAGTATCCCATATGCCTTCCTAACCACCTTATCTACCTGTGCTGCTGCCTTCAGTGATCTATGGACAAGTACACAAAGGTCCCTCTGACCCTCTGTACTTCCTCTGGTCCTACCGTCCACTATATTCCCTTGCCTTGTTAGTCCTGCCAAAATGGCCCCAAATGGGTCAGTATAGCTTGGCTAATTGTTGGATAAACCTGTAAGTCAATTGAGGCCCCCTTAAAATATTTTGAAAAAGCAGCAGACTAGCATATATTATAACACAAACATTAAAACTTGTTGATCTTTCTATGTTACAAACTGACAAATACATAAGTATAAATAATAAGTCTGTTATTGATGCTCTTGACATGATAGCAGTATTTTCATATTGCTAACATACCTAGTCTGAGCACTAATCTTGTTCAAGCTTCAATCTGTATTGGAAGACCACTTGAAAGAAATATGAAGGATGATGGGGGTGGACAGATTAACATAATAATGTAACTATTTTGATTAGATGACACTGGTCAAATATATATATAAAATTAGACTGAAAAACATGTTCACAACTCAAATGCTCATAGAATGCTGAGTTGCAAACTACTGTGGCATTGCCTGAAAGTATCTGGCTTATGGTCGAATTACGTTCTTCATCATTAAGTTTATTCCCTTTGGCAGACTCTTGTGTTCTTCAACATCTTTATATATTCTTCATTGTACTTGCACTTTTGTTGTAGGCATTATAATGATCTAAATGCCAAGTGTCAGCGTACGCCAACTAGAATATGGGAACAAATGGAGTGACATTATTTCAGCTGTTTGCGTGGCATTTGGCAGCCGAAGGTAAGAGGCTGGAGGGCTGTTTGGATCCCAAAAGGCTACAGATCTTCTGATTTGCCCCCTCAATAACATCTTGACTTGAAGTACAGAGATCACTGTATAGGCATGCCTACAGCCAGGGAATGACTGCATTGGAGGAATATAAATCTTTGCTTTGGGAATTCAGTTTGTCAGATGTCTGAATCTGAAGTATGAATTCAGATTTCATCAAGTAATAGTTTTTATTGACAACAGAGCTGTCCTCTGCTGAGTTATATCAAGGTGGTAAAATAGAACAGAATTAATGGCAAACTGCTGTAATTGGAATTACAATTTAAAATCAACTTCCCATAAACAATGGCTTAATTTCCAGTCAGCTAACATCAAAGTGACTGAGGATCTGGGTCGGTCTTGGTCTTCCAATGTAAATTCTGGCACAAGGACACCACAGAAAAGTTCAGTGGCAGCCTTAGTTCAGGCTGGTCTGGATCGCTGGGCTGGAAAATATCCATTTACTTGACAAGCCCCAACCTATACTTAACTTCCTAATTGTATTGCTGTGTCGGGATTGTTATTCAGGATTGGGAAGATAGCCAGTCACCGGCCATTATAATGAAAGCTGGCCAGAGGAATAGCCTGCCAGATATGCCATACTGTTGGGTCTTTTCCAGCCAGGTTAAGCCTTTTGAGTACTGAAAGTCTTTTGGAAATAGCATGTTTGTTAACTGTCAAAAATGATTTTTCTGACATAGCAGGTGTCCAGCAGATTCCCCTTTTGACGAGCTGGGGGGGCAGGAGGCATTTGATGTTAATTGTGTTATGCTGTATGTAGGTAACGGGCATTAACCGGGGATTCACTTGTGCCCCTAGAAATAGACACAGACTGAAACTGTGGTGGTTGGGTTAGGATGTGCATGTTTGTAATGTGTATTGTAAATAAATGCTTATAAAAGTGTATAAAGATAAGCTCCAGTTCTATCCTTCACCAGTTGGCTTTCTGGAAGATAACATGTTAGCACAGGACAGTTGTTTGAAGGTGATGGTTGGAAACTCTGAAATTTTTCAATTCGAGTGGCCATTGTGGAAAAAGGCAGAAAGCAAGTGCGAATTGTCAGATTTGTAAGGAAAAATAGCCTTTTGACATAATTTATAAGCTTGACATTCAGCCAGCATGCCTTGGGAAGCTGGGAACAGTGCTGATGGGAGAATTACTTATTTCTCAGTCTTTTAGAATTAAACTTGCTAAGATAAAGCAAAACAGCGAAACCAGACCTTGAAAAGTTCTTCTGAGGTGAGATAACACAGAACGCAATAATCTGTTGACCTCTTCTGCAAGCATCTTCATCTGGAAGTTGGCCAACTTTATTTAAAGTTTGAAGAAAATGAACAGTACCAGGGTGGGTTTTCTCAAACAAAGAGCTCAGCATGTAATTGAACACTTTGGCCTAAGTCAAATACCGGTTGGACCATAAGCCACTGTCAGTATGATATCTAGTCCCTCCTTAGAATAAAGGGTATAAAAGAGACTGGTATGGTAACCTTGTTACTGTGGTCGAGGAACAATGAGCCTGACTGGTCATCAGGAGAAGAATCTACGCAATCAAAGAAGCTGGCCACTTTGGGGTGATTGTATATTTGAGCATTCTGTTGCCGTTTAGAGCATTGTATTTATCTTGCACCATATTTTGAACAGATCCTGGACACAAGTGTTAATAGAATGGAAGGATTGAAGATGGGCAGAATGAGGATGAAAGCCCCTTCAGCAGATCTGGTTATTACAGCAGAAGACAGAATTGGAACAGCAACAATAAGCAAATGAATCCCAGGAATGCACAAGGAACGGTTAATAGGTGCTTCAGGTGTAACTCAAAGTATCATTATGTGATGAACTGCCCAAAGTGGAGGGGCAGAGTCATCAAAATGACACATGACAGAGAATTCTGAGGAAGAGGATAAAGATAATGATGCAGCCGAACAAATTATACTGGTCACAAGGAGTTTCAGTCTTGTGATGAATGTGTCAGTCCAGGCTCCTTTAACTGTGCAGTACTTGATAGTGCTTGCACTTCAATAGTATGTGGAGCAGATTTGTTGAAATGTTATCTTGATTGAAGTTGTGAGAACTGATGCAAGGTTGAGGAATATAAAAGTACTACTTGCTTTACGTTTGATGATGACAACACATTGAGGTCACCAAAGAGAATTATAATTCCATGTAAAACAACTGGAGTAAGCCATCTTATCAGTCCTGATGTAGTCTCTGCTGGGATACCTATGCTGTTGAATAAACCTTCTATAGAAAAAAAACACAAATAAAACTTGATGTGATAAGGCAATTATTTTTGGAAAGTTAGTGGATCTGCAGTTCCCCATTCAGGACATTAATGTATCCCCTTAACAAAACATGATATTTCTCATCAGAGTGTTAGACAGGTATTAGTGGCATCAGGTGCTAAGAATCAAAGAGTAAAAAGACAAATTGTCTTAAAGTTTGCTCACCCAACTTGTCAAAGGTTAACAATTCTGCTAAAAGTTACTTGTGTGGTTGATGAGTATATGAGGCTAATGGAAGAGATTAGTGAGAAGTGTGAAATCTGTTTTTTTTAAAAAAAAAAGTATCAGAGTAAGCTGCCGCGTCCTATTTTAAGCTTTCCTTTGGCACATGACTTAAATGAGTTAGTTTCCATGGATCTAAAGATATGGGGCAAAGGCAGAAATATTTCCTTCCTACATTTTATAGACCTGGTGACCAGGTTTAGTCTTTCTGCCAGAATACTTAGTAAGGATAAAGGGTTATTGTAGACAAAATCACAGAGAAATGGATAGGGATCAGACTTGGTGCACCAGTAAAGTTTCTGACTGATCATGAAAAGGAATTTGCCAATGACGAGTCCAGAGACGGTGTGAATGTGTGAAAACATGAACATTATGGTCATGAATGCCACAGCTGAAAGTCCTATCAGCAATGGACTGTGAAAGGAATCATGTGGTGATCGATGAATCATAGAATGGTTACAGCATAGAAGGAGGCGTTTGGCCCGTTGTGTCCATGTCACCTCTCTGCAAGAGCAGCTCACCCAGTCCCACTCCCTGGCCGTTTCCCCATTGTCCTGCAAATGTTTTCTCTTCAGATAATTATCCCATTTGCTTTTGAAGACATCTTTTGAATCTGCCTCCACCACACTCAGGCAGTGCATTCCCGATCCTAACCACTCACTCTGTTTAAAAAAAAAAGTTTTTACTTATGTCTGTTAATCTGTTAATTGTGTATCAGTTGTTTGATTATATATAGGTGGAGGGTGTTAATTGAGGTCTGTCTTGAGCACTTATAAGCAGACACTTACTGAGACAGGTGAAGGGTTTGAGTGAGGAGCTACATGTCTGTAGTCCTTTTACTCTGTACAATGAATGTGAAACTGAGTAAAGATAGGCTCCAGCATTCTCCTTCCAAAACAAGCTATCTGGAATTTATCATGGAAGCAGAGGATGGTTGCCTAAAGCTGAAGGTTGGAAACTATAATTTTCTTTTTACACAGAAAACTAAAATCTCATGGACTGTTGTGGAAAATATGGTAGAAAGCAATTGTAAATTGTCAGGGTATGATTAACCTCCAATGTTCTCTGAGTCCAAACCATATGACCAGTGGAAGAATTAAGTGACTATGTGGACATGGGTTACATCTCTACCAAAGAGGAAACAAGGTGTGACCTTAGCGTCGTCACTCGCTACCAAAAGTAAAATTAGAAGTAAAGTGTTTTGTGAACTGAATGCTCGTCAGTTGGATACTGATGAAGGGTTGGATCTTCTGTTAGAACTCTTGAATGAAATTTGCAAGGAAGATGACCTATTGAATGCATGTGAGGCATGGTCAGACTTTGATAGATTTCAGAAAACAGATGGTTTTTCAAAGGAGGAATATATCATGGACTTTAACAGACTGTATAGAAGATTGAGGAAATTCAGTTTGGAGATCCCTGGTTTAATGCCAGCATCTAAATTGATAGATTGTGCTAGGGTGTCGCATATGGACACCTCCTGGTTCTAACTGGAGTTCGGTTCTTGGACAAAGACTCCCTGTTGGATGAAAAGTCTTCAGCTGTAAAGAAATTCCTGGGGAAACAGTAATTTCCGGCAGCCCTGGTAGAACAAACAGGGCATTCTGCGGTGACACAAAGAATGGAGGACGCAATGTTTACTGGATTTCGAAATGGTCCAGATACTGGAAGTAGGCACAAGTACAATTGAAGAGTTAAAGACAGGAGGAATGAGGATGATAGCCTCTTTAACAGGTTTAACTATTACTGTAGAAGACAGAATTGGAACAGTAATCATAGGCGAATGAATACCAGGAGCAGTTAGTAGGTACTTCAGATGTGACTCCAAGTATCATTATGCAATGAGCTGCCCTAAGAGAAGGGGCAGAGTCCTCGAAATAACACACGATGTGGAGCATTCTGAGGCAGATACTGATGAATGTGAACGAATTGTACTAGTCACAAGGAGTTTTAGTCTTGTGATGAATGTGTTAGCTGTGGATTCATTCAGCTGTGCTGTATTGGATAGTACTTGCACATCAACAGTATGTGGAACTGATTGGTTACAATGTTATCTGGATTCATTTAGTAGTGAGGATCGACGCAAGGTTAAGGAGTATAAAAATACTACCAGCTTTAGGTTTGGTGATGATAAGTCACTGAAGAGAATAGTAATTCCATGTAAAAGAGCTGGAGTAAGCCATTTTAGCAGTACTGATGTAGTCTCTAGTGAGATAACTTTATTGTTGAGTAAGCCTTCAATGAAAAAGGCACAAATGAAACTTGATATGGAGCATGATAAGGCAATGGTTTTTGGAAAGTCAGTGAATTTGCAGTTTACCCAGTCAGGCCATTATTGTATCCCCTTAACAAAACCTGATGTTTCTAGTCAGAGTGTTAGAGAAGTATTAATGGCATCAGGTGTTAAGAATCAGAGAGATAACAAGCAAATTGTCTTAAAGTTACACAGACCATTTGCTCACCCTTCTTGTCAGAGATTAAAAACCCTGCTAAAGGATGCAGGTGTGATTGATAAAGGGTACACAAGGATAATAGAAGAGATTAGTGAAAAGTGTGGAATCTGTAAAAAGTATCTGAGGAGACCATCATGTTCTACTGTCAGCCTTCCATTGTGACTTTAATGGGGTAGTTGCCATGGATTTAAAGGATGAAGACAAGAATGTTTTAATTCTACATTTTTTTTTAGAGATACAGCACTGAAACAGGCCATTCGGCCCACCGAGTCTGTGCCGATCATCAACCACCCATTTATACAAATCCTACACTAATTCCATATTCCTACCACATCCTCACCTGTCCCTATATTTCCCTACCACCTACCTATACTAGGGGCAATTTATAATGGCCAATTAACCTATCAACCACCAAGTCTTTGGCATGTGGGAGGAAACCGGAGCACCCGGAGGAAACCCACGCAGACACAGGGAGAACTTGCAAACTCCACATTTTATAGACCTAGCAACTAGATTTAGTCTTTCTACAGTAACAAATAGCAAGGACAAAAGGGTGATTATGGACAAAATTATGGAGAAATGAATAGAGACGGTCTTGGGGCACCAGCTAAGCTTCTGACTGATAATGGAGGGCAGTTTGCCAATGATGAGGTCAGAAACATATGTGAAAACATGAACGTTACGGTTATGAATACTGCAGCTTAAAGTCCTTTAAGCAATGGGCTCTGTGAAAGGAATCATGCAGTGGTTGATGAAATGCTGCATAAAATCTTAGCTGACCAGCCAAAGTGCAAGCTGACAACTGCCCTGACGTGGGCGGTTCATGCAAAGAATTAGCTTCAGATGGTTGGAGAATATAGTTCCTTTCAATTGGTCTAAGGGCAGAATCCCAAATTGCCTTCTGTACTGTGCGACAGTCCACCTGCTCTAGAAGCTGCCACAATTAGTTCCATTTTTTCTGCACATTTGAATGCTTTACATGCAGGAAGACGGGCTTTCTTCAAGGCTGAGATCGCTGAGAAA
Organism: Heterodontus francisci; assembly: GCF_036365525.1. Taxonomy (NCBI): domain Eukaryota; kingdom Metazoa; phylum Chordata; class Chondrichthyes; order Heterodontiformes; family Heterodontidae; genus Heterodontus; species Heterodontus francisci. Next base: position 108,522,074 of record NC_090383.1, read on the forward strand.
AATCGGAGCTCTGAGGCACCGTATAAGGCCATATGAGGTGGAATTTTATTGAGAAGATTTGGCGCATTATAAAAGAGAATGTATAGGGAATGGAAGGTCCCTGGTAAGGTCGTGATGGTACGATAGTAGTTATCAAGCATGGAAAATCAAGCTGTTAAGGTTCATTTCTCACGATTGATCAGGGTTGATTACAAAATCTCAGAAACTGAGCAGTTGATAGAGGGAAACAATGCACCTTGTACTTCAAATACTCATGTGTTTTGTGATGAAGGACCTGAGGAACAGAATGAGGTAGATCAAGGGTTGGATGGTAATGTGAGGATCATGACACTCAAGAAAGCAATCACATCCAAAGGACAATTGCCCCGAATAGGTACTCGGGTAACATATATTCCAGAGTGGTCTAATAGATGGGAGGGATGCAACAGTTGCGGGACATGCAGCAAAATCTACAGGCAAGTTTAAATATTGGATTAATGTTCAAGATGATGGCCAAGATGCAAGGTCCATGGACTGGCAGAATGTGGTGAAAGAGTGGAGGGTAAGAAAGTAAGTAGTTCCGAAAGATATCTGCTAATAGAGGCCACAGTTTGAGCAGATTGCACAATGCAACAAAGGCTAGAGAGCAGTTTCAGAATAGAACTAGAAACAGAAATCCTCATGGCCGTGGCGTTTTAGTGGCCGCCAATAAACTTGAGGATAAACTAATAAGAGAAGCAAAACATAAGGAATTAGAGAGTTTGAAGTTTATTCTGAGGTACCAGATTGATGTATTTGTACTGAAAAAGTCCTTCCCGATGGAACTTACAAGGCTAAAGCGAGGCGAGTTGCAAGGAGTTTTGAAGAGTGACTAGGTGATACTGATATAGTGGAATCTCCTACAGCTGGAAAAGTAATCTTGAAAAGCTTTTTAGCGCTTTTGGTCGCATATTCGTGGGCATGTAGATCCATTGACACAAAAGCCACATTTCTGCAGGGTAAAGGCAAAATACTGCGGGTGCTGGAAATCTGAAATAAAAACAAGAAATGCTGGAAATACTCAGCAAGTCTGGCAGCATCTGTGGAGAGAGAAGCAGAGTTAACATTTCAGGTCAGTGACCCTTCTTCAGAACTGGCAAATATTAGAAATGTGAAAGGTTATAAGCAAGTAAAGCAGGGGCGGGGCAAGAGATAACAAAGGAGAAGGTGTAGATAGGACTAGCTCACAGAATAGCTGACCAGAAGGTCGTGGAGCAAAGGTAAACAATATGTTAATGCCGTGTTGAAAGACAAAGCATTAGTACAGATAGAGTGTTAACGGACTGAAAATTGAACAGCCGCAAGTACAAACATGAAAAAAAACAGTGGGTAAGCAAACTGAACAAACTAAGATGAAATAAAATAAAATAAACGCAAAAAAAAATTGTTTTTAAAGAAAAAATTAACTAAAAATAAAAGTAAAATGGGGCCTGTCATGCTCTGAAATTATTGAAATCAATGTTCAGCCCGGCAGGCCGTAGTGTGCCTAATCGGTAAATGAGATGCTGTTCCTCAAGCTTGCGCTGATGTTCACTGGAACACTGCAGCAAGCTCAGGACAGAGATGAGAGCAGCGGGGAGTGTTGAAATGGCAAGCAACCGGGGTCCTGCTTGCGGACTAAGCGGAGGTGTTCCACAAAGCGGTCACCCAGTCTGCGTTTGGTCTCCCCAATATAGAGGAGACCACATTGTGAGCAGCAAATACAGTATAATACATTGAAAGAAGGACAAGTAAATCGCTGCTTAACCTGAAAGGAGTGTTTGGGGCCTGGGAATGGAGTCCTTACAGGAGGCAGGGTGTGTTCAGGGTGTAATACCTGCCCAATTACCTCCTCTCTCCTCACTCTGTCCTGGGATTGCTGCAGTGTTCCAGTGAACGTCAACGCAAGCTCGAGGAACAGCATCTCATTTACCGATTAGGCACACTACAGCCTGCCGGACTGAACATTGAGTTCAATAATTTCAGAGCATGACGGGCCCCCCATTTTACTTTTATTTTTAGTTATTTTTTTCTTTTTTTTTATATTTTTGTGTTTATTTTATTTTATTTCATCTTAGTTTGTTCAGTTTGCTTACCCACTGTTTTTTTTCATGTTTGTACTTGCAGCTGTTCAATTTTCAGTCCATTAACACTCTATCTGTACTAATGCTTTGTCTTCAACACACCATTAACATATTGTTGTATTGATATATCGAAAGCAGAGACTGAGCAATTGCGAAGCTTGATTGGTCAATTAAACTGCTTGTGTTCTCAGACTAGGCCTGATGCTAGTTTTGATGTGCTGGACTTAAGCACGATGATGAAACATCCAAAAGTTGAGAATATTTTAAGGGCAAATAAAACATTTAAAAAAATAAATCTGGAGAAATGTGTACTGACGTCCCCATCCTTAGGTGACCCAAAGAACAAGAAGCTAATAATTTTTAGTGATGCTTCACATGCTAACCTTGCTGATGGGTATTTGAGTGCAGCTGATTTCATAATATTTCTGATTGGTGTAAATGGGAAATGTTGACTTTTAGCTTGGGAGGCTAAGAAAATAAAACAGGTCATCAAAAGCACTTTAGCTGCAGAAACACTGGGTCTTGTGGAGGCAGTGGATATGGGGTTCTAGTTATCAAATATTTTGGATGAAATGCTGAACAAGGGACTACTGAAGATAGGATACCCATTGAATGACATGTGGATAATCGTTCTTTGTGGGGCTATGTGCACTCTCAAAAAGTGTGAGTGAGAAAAGACTATGTACTGACCTTGCTGGATTGAAACAAATGCTGGAGAGAAAGGAAATGTGCAAACTTAAATGGGTAGATGCAAGTCATCAGCTATCCAATTGTTTCACAAAAATCATGCTCTTACAAAGAAATTGTTAGGGGTGCTAGAGGAGGGGCGCATCACAATGTAATACTTTATACCCAGTATGGAATTTATTTTGAAATGTTCTTTGAGCACATTAATAATGTGTACATAATATGGAATTTATTTTGAAATGTTGTTTGACTATGTTACTCCACGTTGTATTATAAAAGAAAGAAGGGAATCTGTTGATTGTATATCAGTTGTTTGATTATATGCAGGTGGAGGGTGTTAATTGGGGTCTAACTTGAGCTGTTATTAGCGGACACTTACTGAGATTGGTGGAGGGCTTGAGTGAGGAGCTGCATGTCTGTAATAAATGTGAAACTGAGTAAAGATAGGCTTCAGCATTATCCTTCCATAACAAGCTATCTGGAATTTATCAATGTCACCATTGCTTCTTTTGCCAGTCACCTTAAATCCGTTCTGGTTCTGGATCTTTCTGCAAATGAGAACAGTTTCTCCCTATCTACTGTGTCCAGACGCCTCATGATTTTGGACCACCTCTATCAAATCTCCTCTTAGTCTTCTCTTCTCCAAGGAGAACAGCTTCACCATCTCCAATCTATTCACGTAACTGTAGTTCCTCATCCCTGGAACCATTCTCGTAAATCTTTTCTGCACCTTCATTAATGCCTTCACATCTTTCCTAAAGTGTGGTGCCCAGAACTGGACACGGTACTCCAGTTGAGGTGTTTTATACAAGTTTATCATAACTTCCATGCTTTTTGTACTCTTTACCCCTATTTATAAAGCCCAGGATCCTGTATGCTTTATTAACCACTTTCTCAACCTGTCCTGCCACCTTCAATGATTTATGCATATGTACCCTCAAGTCCCTCTGCTCCTGCACTCCCTTTAGAATTGTACACTTTAATTTATATTGGTTCTCCTTGTTCTTCCTACCAAAATGAATCACTTTATGCTTCTCTGCATTAAATTTCATCTGCCACTTGTCTGCCCATTCCACAATCCTGTCTATGCCCTCTTGAAGTTTATCACTGTCCTACTCACACTTCACAAGATTTCCAAGGTTTGCGTCATCTGCAAATTTTGGATTTGGGTCCTGTGCACCCAAGTCTGGGTCATTAGGGTTTATCAAGAAAAGCAGTGGCCCTAACACTGACACCTGGGGAACCCCAGTATATGCTTTCTTCTCTGTTTCCTGTCACTCAGCCAATTTCATATTCATGCTGCTTCTGTCCCTTTTATTCCATGGGCTCTAACTTTGCTGATGAGCCTGTTTATGGCACTTACACCACATCAGCCATATTACCTCATGAAAAACTCAAGCAAGTTAGTTAACCGCAAATTACACTTAACAAATCCAAGCTAGCTTTCCTTAATTAATCCACATCTGTCCAAGTGATAATTTTGTCTCGAATTATTGTTTTTAAAAGCTTTCCCTCCACCAAGGTTAAACTGACTAGCCTGTCGTTGCCGCGCTCATCCTTAAACCCTTCCTTTGAGCAAGGTGGGGGGGGGGGGGGGTGGGGGGTAACATTTGCAATTGAAATGTTGCATAAAATTTTAGCTGATCAACCAGACTGCAAGTTGACAACTGCCCTGGCATGGGCGGGTCATGGGAGAATTCACTCCAGATGGTTGATTGGTATAGTCCCTATTAGTCTATGGCTGAAATTCCAAATTGCCTTCTGAGCTGTGTGATAGATCTCCTGCTGTGGAAGGTAATACAATTAGTTGCAATTTTTCTGCATTTTTGAATGCTTTTCATGCAGGGAGATGGACTTTCATCAAGGCTGAGGTCTCAGAGAAAACTCGGAGAGCATTGAGGCATTGTATTAGACCTTCTGAGACAGAATTTAATTCAGAAGACTTGGTGTATTATCAAAGAGAGGGTCATAGGGAATAGAAAGGCCCTGGTAAGATAATAGGGTGTGATGGTAACACAGTACTTATCAAACATAGTAATCGAACTGTTAAGGTTCATTCCTTGCGATTAATTGGAATTAATTACAAAATCTCAAACTCTGGGCTGCTGACAAAAGCAAACGAGGCACCTTGTACCTCAAATGCTCATGTGTAATGTGATAAAAGTCCTGAGGAACAGAATATGGTAGATTAAGGGCTGGTTAGTGGTAATGTGAGTTTTGAAGAGTGACTAGTTGATACAGATGCTCGAGTAGGCTGTCCCACAGCTGGAAAAGTAATCTTGAAAAACTCTTTTCACCACATATTCATGGGAGTGTAGATCAACCAACATAAAAGCTGCATTTCTGCAGGGCGATACTTTTCAGAAAGATGTGTTTCTGAAGCCGCCCAAAGAGACAGCAGATGCAGAAGAAAAACTATGGAAACTGAAGAAATGCATCTATGGCCTGAATGATGCTTCCAGGATGTGATATTTTTCAGTGAGATCTGCTTTGCTAAGAATTGGTTGTGTTCAACCAAAAACAGATTCCGCAATGTTTTATTGGTATCATTAAAGAAAACTTTCAAGCATCTTCATGATGCATGATTTCTTTTAGGGTGGTACTGCAGAATTTGAGAAATGCATTACTAATAAGATTAGAGTAGAATTAAAAATTGGGAGTCAAGCTTGTGGGACTTTTAAATATATTGGTTTAGATAGTAAGCAGAGTAGATCTGGAATAACTTTAAATCAACAATACAAAAGCAAAATATTGCAGATGCTGGAAATCTGAAATAAAAACAGAATGCTGGAAATGGATCCTGCCATTCACAGCTCCTCTAGACACATCTTTTGTTTCTTTACTTGCCCCATTACTACTCCCTTTGGCCTTGCACCATGAAACTTCTTGTCATTTAATCTCTCCTGCCCTCCACCCTATCACAGACCTTCCCTTTTGTTCTTCTTCCCACCCTCCCCATTTCACTTGCTCAAAACCTATTACATTTCTAACTTTTGCCGATTCTGATGAAAGGTCACAGACCTGAAGCATTGACTCTGTTTCTGTCTCCACAGATGCTGACAGACCTTCTGAGTATTTCCAGCATTTTCTGTTTTTATTTTCAATCAACAATCCTATTTAGATAGTGTTACTCCCAACCCAGTTTATTGTGCTAAGTCCTCACAGACCTTGTATCTAAAGAAAAGACAGAGAATTACGAAGCTTCATTACATTATGAAGCTTAATTGGTCAGTTGAACTGGTTGGCACTCAGACTAGATCAGATGCTAGTTCTGATGTGTTCAAGTTAAGTACTGTGATGAAACATCCTAAAGTAGAGAATATTTTCAGGGCAAATGAAACATGAAAAAATTAAATCTGGAGAAATGCGTACTAAAGTTCCCATCCTTAGGTGACCCAAAGAACACGAACCTAGACATTTTTTAATGATACTTCACTTGCTGATGTTCCTGATGAGTATTCTTGTGCAGTTGGTTTCATAATATTTCTTATAGGTGAAAATAGGAGTTGTTGCTGTTTAGCTTGGGAAAGTAAGGAAATAAAATGTGCTGTTAAAAGTACTTTGGCAGCTGAAGCACTGACTCTTGTGAAGGCAGTGAATATGAGATTCTATTTGTCAAAATAAAATTGAGATTCTGTACAATGGGCATACTGAAGATAGTGTGTGTGTGTGTCTATTATATATATACACTCATTGAATGTTTTTAGACAATCATTCATTGTGAGATATTGTACACCCTATGAAAAGTGTGAGTCAGAAAAGAATATGGATTGACCGTGCTGGTTTGAAACAAATGCTGGAGAGAACGGAAATTTCTAGAACTAAATGGGTAGATGCAAGTCATCAACTGTCTGATTGTTTTACAAACGGAAATGCATATAAAAAGACATTGTTCGGGGTCCTTCAGGAAGGATGTCTTGCAAAGTAATGCTTTCTATAGAATATGAAGGCTTTTGATTTAATTTGTTTTGAAATTTTGGTTGTTCATATAAAATCTAATTTTTATTTAAAGAGGGAGAAGGGAATCTGTTAATTGTACATTAATTGTGTTTAATTGTATGCAGGTGGTAGGCATTCACTGAGGTTTCACTTGTGCCCCTATAAATTGACACAGACTGAAACCATGGTTGGTGGGTTTGGAGGTGCATGTTGTGATGTGTATCACTGTAAATAAATGCTTATAAAAGCGTGCAAAGATTGGCTCCAGTTCTATCCTTCACCAACTGGCTTTCTGGAATATAACATTTGACATTTTTAAAGAAAACCTTTTCTGGGGCATTACTTCTTTTTCTCCATCCTGCTTTGCAGAGTGACATTCTCCTCTTAATATAACAAATGGAATTTATACAATCTGGCTCAGTTTTGATCGATTCACAAAACTGCTTTGCATCTTATTCCTGACAATGGCACCTGGGCTGTACATCTCCTTTTATCTTTTGATTATCAAGTGCAAAATGAGGAAAATTTGAGTCCAGTAAAAGGGACTGAAATGTAACAAAGACTTTAATACTGATTGAAATGTACAAAAAAAGTTGAAGGCTCCTTATTCTTTGTGTAACTGTCAAAAATCACAAGAGCCTTTATGCACAAAACCGATGATTTTTGACATCTTAAAAAATATTTATTTTAGCGCAGTCAAGCAGCTTAAAAAAGCAGTAAACAAAGGCAGACAGCACCAGATGGAACATGAGCTGTTAGTTAGTGAGGCACAGTGCGGGATGGAGCATAAGCCAGCAGTCAATAGGAAAATGAAGAAATGTGGAGGAAGATGCTACACCCTGGTCCAACTGGGATCAGATGTTCCTCTCCCTCCCCAGTTTAACCAGTATAAAGCCTGTGATTAATCTCTTGTTATATTAAAGAAGCCAGCATGAGTGAGGCACATTAAGCAGTATCATCTCACTTGCTCCAGTTGGGTTTTTCGTGCTGCAGTCAATAGCACTGTGGTTCCTTCTGAAACTTGGACCAGTAATGTATATGTACTTACGTGCGATTCATGATGGTACATGTATGTAAATGAGTGTACATAGTCGAACTGCCAGGTTTTGGAGGAAACTGGAGCACCCAGTGTGTGCACTCGACTTCAACTGGCTGTATACCTCTAAAGCTATTGATCAGCATGATTGCTGCATAGGGGAGGGGAAGATTTGCACGAGTAAGTAGAGAGGAGAGTTTCACTTTCATAACACACGTTGGTTTCTGTAGGACTGTGCCAGTTCCAGTTCCGATCATGGAGCTGGCATAGTGCTGCTGCAGTGTCAAGCCACCTATTTGTGTTTCAGTGTAGGCAGGCCAGCCAAATGAGAATGCAGTTCCGGTGTTCGAAACTAGGAGTTTCATGCTGAATCCATGCTGCTGCATAAATTAAATATGAAAATATTATTATAACATAGTGACTAACATATTCTGTGTTTTGAAATAATGTGTTTCTCAACATTTAAGGGAAAATTGAACACTTGAAGAAAAATATACGTGAAAAGAGTAGGAAATGAATTGACGTAGATAGTTTTGATGTGGAATCAATGCAGTCATAGTGGACCAAATGACCAATGACAAACTTGATGCATTTTTTTTAGCAGAACAAGACCCACAGCCAGGCAGTCTAATAGGGCCTTGCTATTCAGTCACCATTTAATTTCTTTTAAAGCATGTATTTTTCCAATTTTCATTGCTCTTTTGACTCTTGTTGGGTAATAGTTCCATGGATGCTGGCAGAATTCCAGTAGTGCATCCTAGTGACCACTGATAAGGTGTGAGCCGAGACAAGGGAATGTAATAAGGCTATTTTACCAAGGAGCACAGCACAACCTGTTAGAGTTTTTGAGAGTGTAACTAGAAGGGTTGATAAGGGGGAATCAGTGGTAGTTGTATATTTGGATATTTAAAAGGAATTTCAGTAAGTGCCACACTTGGCAGTTGTTACACAAGATTAGGGCTCACGGTAATTAGAATTAGAATTAGAATATTACAGCGCAGTACAGGCCCTTCGGCCCTCGATGTTGCGCCGATCATCTGACCTACACTATTCCATTTACATCCATATGTCTATCCAATGACCACTTAAATGCCCTTAAAGTTGGCGAGTCTACTACTGTTGCAGGCAGGGCGTTCCACGCCCCTACTACTCTCTGCGTAAAGAAACTACCTCTGACATCTGTCCTATATCTTTCACCCCTCAACTTAAAGCTATGTCCTCTCGTGTTTGCCATCCTCATCCGAGGAAAAAGACTCTCACTATCCACCCTATCTAACCCTCTGATTATCTTGTATGTCTCTATTAAGTCACCTCTCCTCCTCCTTCTCTCTAACGAAAACAACCCCAAGTCCCTCAGCCTTTCCTCGTAAGACCTTCCTTCCATACCAGGCAACATCCTAGTAAATCTCCTCTGCACCCTTTCCAAAGCTTCCACATCCTTCCTATAATGCGGTGACCAGAACTGCACGCAATACTCAAGGTGCGGCCTCACCAGAGCTTTGTACAGCTGCATCATGACCTCGTGGCTCCGAAACTCGATCCCCCTACTAATAAAGGCTAACACACCATATGCCTTCTTAACAGCCCTATTAACCTGGGTAGCAACTTTCAGGGATTTATGTACCTGGATACCAAGATCTCTCTGCTCATCTACACTACCAAGAATCTTCCCATTAGCCCAGTACTCTGCATTGCTGTTACTCCTTCCAAAGTGAATCACCTCACACTTCTCCGCATTAAACTCCATTTGCCATCTCTCAGCCCAGCTCTGCAGCCTATCTATGTCCCTCTGTACCCTACAACACCCTTCGACACTATCCACAACTCCACCGACCTTTGTGTCATCCGCAAATTTACTAACCCACCCTTCTACACCCTCATCCAGGTCGTTTATAAAAATGACAAACAGCAGTGGCCCCAAAACAGAACCTTGCGGTACACCACTAGTAACTAAACTCCAGGATGAACATTTGCCATCAACCACCGCCCTCTGTCTTCTTTCAGCTAGCCAATTTCTGATCCAAAGCTCTAAATCACCTTCAACCCCATACTTCCGTATTTTCTGCAATAGCCTACCGTGGGGAACCTTATCAAAAGCCTTACTGAAATCCATATACACCACATCCACGGCTTTACCCTCATCCACCTGTTTGGTCACCTTCTCGAAAAACTCAATAAGGTTTGTGAGGCACGACCTACCTTTCACAAAACCGTGCTGACTATCGCAAATGAACTTATTCTTTTCAAGATGATTATAAATCCTGTCTCTTATAACCTTTTCCAACATTTTACCCACAACCGAAGTAAGGCTCACAGGTCTATAATTACCAGGGCTGTCTCTACTCCCCTTCTTGAACAAGGGGACAACATTTGCTATCCTCCAGTCCTCCGGCACTACTCCTGTCGACAATGACGACATAAAGATCAACAACAACGGCTCTGCAATCTCCTCCCTGGCTTCCCAGAGAATCCTAGGATAAATCCCATCTGGCCCAGGGGACTTATCTATTTTCACACTTTCCAAAATTGCTAACACCTCCTCCTTGTGAATCTCAATCCCATCTAGCCTAGTAGGCTGTATCTCAGTAATCTCCTCGACAACATTTTCTTTTTCTACTGTAAATACTGATGAAAAATATTCATTTAACGCTTCCCCTATCTCCTCTGATTCCGCACACAACTTCCCACTACTATCCTTGATTGGCCCTGTTCTAACTCTTATCATTCTTTTATTCCTGATATACCTATAGAAAGCCTTAGGGTTTTCTTTGATCCTATCCGCCAATGACTTCTCGTGTCCTCTCCTTGCTCTTCTTAGCCCTCCCTTTAGATCCTTCCTGGCTAGCTTGTAACTCTCAAGCGCCCTAGCTGAGCCTTCACGTCTCATCCTAACATAAGCCGCCCTCTTCCTCTTGACAAGCGCTTCAACTTCTTGAGTAAACCACGGCTCCCTCGCTCGACAACTTCCTCCCTGCCTGACAGGTACATACTTATCAAGGACACGCATTAGCTGCTCCTTGAATAAGCTCCACATTTCGTTTGTGCCCATCCCCTGCAGTTTCCTTCCCCATCCTACACATCCTAAATCTTGCCTAATCGTGTCATAATTTCCTTTCCCCCAGCTATAATTCTTGCCCTGCGGTATATACCTGTCCCTGCCCATCGCTAAGGTAAACCTAACCAAATTGTGATCACTATCGCCAAAGTGCTCACCTACATCTAAATCGAACACCTGGCCGGGTTCATTACCCAGTACCAAATCCAATGTGGCATCGCCCCTGGTTGGCCTGTCCACATACTGTGTCAGAAAACCCTCCTGCACACACTGGACAAAAACAGACCCATCTAAAGTACTCGAACTATAGTATTTCCAGTCAATATTTGGAAAGTTAAAGTCCCCCATAACCACTACCCTGTTACTCTCGCTCCTGTCGAGAATCATCTTCGCTATCCTTTCCTCTACATCTCTGGAACTATTCGGAGGTCTATAGAAAACTCCCAACAGGGTGACCTCTCCTCTCCTGTTTCTAACCTCGGCCCATACTACCTCAGTAGACGAGTCCTCAAACGTCCTTTCTGCCGCTGTAATACTTTCCTTGATTAACAATGCCACACCCCCCCCCTCTTTTACCCTCTTCTCTGTTCTTACTGAAACATCTAAATCCCGGAACCTGCAACATCCATTCCTGCCCCTGCTCTACCCATGTCTCTGAAATGGCCACAACATCAGGATCCCAGGTACCAACCCATGCTGCAAGCTCACCCACCTTATTCCGGATGCTCCTGGCGTTGAAGTAGACACACTTTAAACCAAGTTCTTGCTTGCCAGTGCCCTCTTGCGTCCCTGTAACCTTATCCCCTACCTCACTACTCTCAACAGCCTGTACACTGGAACTACAATTTAGGTTCCCATTCCCCTGCTGATTTAGTTTAATATATTAGGTAATATATTAGCTTGGATTGAGGATTGGCTAACGTTCAGAAAACAGAGAGTAGGATTAACCGAATCATTTTGGTGTTGGCAGATTATAACTGTTGGGAGTGTCACAAGGATCAGTTCTTGGGCCTCAGCAATTTACAATCTATATCAGTGACTTAGATGAGGGGTCCGAATGTAATTGACCCAAGTTTGCTGGCAATACAAAGCTAGGTGGGAAAGTAAGCTGTGAGAAAGGCACAAAGAGACTGCAAAGTGTTAGCCAGGTTAAGTGAGTGGGTAAGAGGGTGACACATGGAGTATGATGTAAGGAAATGTTGAAAGAATGGAAAAGCAGGATATTTTTTTAAAAGGTGCGAGACTGGGAAATATTAGTATGCAGAGGGGTTTGGGTGTCCTACATGAATCATGGAAAGTTAGCGTGAAAGTACAAGCAATTAGAAAGACAAGTGGGTTGTTATCCTTGCAAGGGATTGGAGTATAAGAGTGAGGAAGTCTTGTTGCAATTACATAGGGCTTTGATGAGACCACATTTGGAGCACTGTGTGAAATTTTGGTCTCCTTACTTAAGGAAGGATATATGTGCCTTTAGAAGGGGTTCAAAAATCTTCACTAGATTGATTTCCTGGGTTAAGAGAGTTGTCCTATGTGGAGCTGCAGGCTGACAAGCCCCTGGGTCCTGATGAACTTCATTCTAGGGTCTTAAAAGAGGTAGCTAATGAGGTAGTAGATGCATTGGTGTTGGTTTTTCAAAATTCGCTAGATTCTGGAAAGGTTCCATCAGACTGGAAAGTAGCAAACATAACAAGAAGGGGGGAGACAGAAAACAGGTAACTATAGACCAGTTAGCCTGACACCTGTCGTGGAGAAGGTGTTAGAATCGATCATTAAGGAGGTTATAGCTGGGCACTTAGAAAAACCCAAGGCAATCGGGAATAATCAGCATGGTTTTGTGAAAGGGAAATCATGTTTAACCTATTTATTGGCGTTCGTTGAAGGAGTAACATGTACCGTAGATAAAGGGGAACCCGTTGATGTACTGTACTTGGATTTCCAGAAGGCATTTGACAAGGTGCCACGTAAAAGGTTATTGTGCAAAGTAGGAGCTCATGGTGTAAGGGGGTAACATATTAGCATGGATAGATGATTGGCTGGCTGGCAGAAAACAGAGTATGCATAAATGGGTCCTTTTCTGAGTGGCAGGATGTGACGTGTGGAGTTCCGCAGAGGTCTGTGCTGGGGTGACAGGATTTATGATTATTTGGGAAAGCATGGTTTGATTAGAGACAGTCAGCATGGCTTTGTGAGTGGCAGATCATGCCTCACAAGCTTATTGAAGTCTTTGAAGATGTGACAAAACACATTGATGAAGGAAGAGCAGTGGATGTGGTGTATATGGATTTTAGCAAGGCGTTTGATAAGGTTCCCCGTGATAGGCTCATTCAGAAAGTAAGGAGGCATGGGATTCAGGGAAAGTTGGCTGTCTGGATACAAAATTGGCTGGCCCATAGAAGTCAGAGGGTGGTAGTAGATGGAAAGTATTCAGCATGGAGCTCGGTGACCAGTGGTGTTCCACAAGGATCTGTTCTGGGACCTCTGCTCTTTGTGATTTTTATAAATGACTTGGATGAGGAAGTGGAAGTCTGGGTTAGCAAGTTTGCCGATGACACGAAGGTTGCTGGAGTTGTGGATAGTGTGGAAGGCTGTTGTAGGTTGCAACGGGACATTGACAGGATGCAGAGCTGGGCTGAGAAGTGGCAGATGGAGTTCAACCTGGAAAAGTGTGAAGTGATTCATTTTGGAAGGTCGAATTTGAATGCGGAATACAGGCTTAAAGACAGGATTCTTGGTAGTGTGGAGGAACAGAGGGATCTTGGGGTCCATGTCCATAGATCGCTCAAAGTTGCCACCCAAGTTGATAGGGTTGTTTAGAAAGCGTATGGTGTGTTGGCTTTCATTAACAGGGGGATTGAGTTTAAGAGCCGCGAGGTTATGCTGCAGCTCTATAAGGCCCTGGTTCGACCAGACTTGGAATATTGTGTTCAGTTCTGGTCGCCTCATTATAGGAAGGATGTGGAAGCTTTAGAGAGGGTGCAGAGGAGATTTACCAGGATGCTGCCTGGACTGGAGGGCATGTCCTACGAAGAAAGATTGAGGGAGCTAGGACTTTTCTCATTGGAGCGAAGAAGGATGAGAGGTGACTTGATAGAGGGGTACAAGATGATGAGAGGCATAGATAGAGTGGATAGTCAGAGACTTTTTCCCAGGATGGAAAGGGCTATCACCAGGGGGCATAATTTTAAGGTGATTGGAGGAAAGTTTCAGGGAGATGTCAGAGGTAGGTTCTTTACACAGAGAGTGGTGGGTGCGTGGAATGCGCTGCCAGCGGTGGTAGTAGAAGCAGATACATTAGGGACATTTAAGCGACTCTTGGATAGGTACATCAAGGGTAGGTAGTTAGTTTGATCTTTGAGTAGGTTAATGGTTCGGCACAACATCGTGGGCCGAAGGGCCTGTACTGTGCTGTACTGTTCTATGTTCTATATCAATAACTTAGATGAGGGGAGCGATGGCATGGTAGCTAAATTTGCAAATGACACAAAGATAGGTAGGAAAGTATGTTGTGAAGAGGACATATGGAGGTTGTAGACCGCTATAGATAGAATCATAGAAAGTGTAAGACACAGAAAGAGACCACTTGGCCCATCATGTCTGTGCCAGCTGAAAAACGATCCACCTATTCTAATCCCACCTTCCAGCATTTGGTTCATTGCCCTGCAGATTACAGCACTTGAGCTGCATATCCAGACTCCTTTTGAATTAGTTGAGGATTTCTTCCTCAATTACCCTTTCAGGCGGTGAGTTCCAAACCCCCACCACCCTCTGGGTGAAAAGGTTTTTCTTCATCTCCCTTCTAATATTTCTGCCAATCACTTTAAATCTATGCCGCCTTGTCACTGACCCCTCTGCTAAGGTGAATAGACCCTTCACCTCCACTGTATCCAGGCTCCTCAAAATTTTGTACATTTCAGTCAGATTTCCACTCAGTCTTCTCTGTTCCAAGGAGAACAACCCCAGCCTATCCAATCTTTCCTCATAGCTGCATTTTTCCAGTCTTGGCAACATCATCATAAATCTCCTCTGTACCCTCTCTAGTGCAATTACATCCTTTCTGTAATGAGGTGATCAGAACTGCACACAGTACTCAAATTGTGGCTGAACCAATGAGTTATACAGTTCCAGCATAACCTCCCGCCTCTTATATTCTATACCTCAGCTAATAAAGGAAAGGATTCCATATGCCTTCTTAACCACCTTATCAACCTGTCCTGCTACCTTCAGGGATCTGTGGACATTCACCCCAAAGTCCCTCACTTCTTCTGCACTTCTTAGTATTTTCCCATTATCCATGTATCCTTTGCCTTGTTTGACCTCCCCAAATTCATCACCTCACACTTCTCCAGGTTGAATTCCATTTGCCACTATTCTGCCCATCTGACCAGGCCATCAATATCTTCCTGCAGCCTACAGCTATCCTCCTCGCTATCTACCACACGGCCAATCTTTGTGTCGTCTGCAAACTTCTTGATAATGCCCCCTACATTTACGTCCAAATCGTTACTATACACCACAAAAAGCAGGGGCCCAGTACTGATCCCTGCAGAACACCACTGGAAATGGCCCTCCAGTCTCTAAAACACCCGTCAACGATTACCCTTTGTTTCCTGCCACTGAGCCAATTTTGTATCCATCTTGCTGCATTTCCCTGGATCCCATGGGATTTTATTTTTTAACCAGTCTGCCGTGTGCGACCTTGTCAAAAGCCTTGCTAAAATCCATGTAGACCACATCAACTGCACTACAATCATCTAACTTCCTTGTTATTTCTTCAAAAAATGTGATCAAGTTGGTCAAACAAGATCTTCCCTTACAAATCCATGCTGACTATCCTTGATTAATCTGTGCCTTTCTAAGTGACAGTTTATCCTGTCTCTCTGAATAAATTCCAATAATTTTCCCACTACTGAGGTTAGGCACACTGTCCTGTAATTATTAAGTCTATCCCTCGCTCCCTTTTTAAACAGAGGTACAATGTTAGCAGTTCTCCGATTCTCTGGCACCACACCTGTGTCCAGAGAGGACTGGAAAATGATGGTCAGACCTTCTGCTATTTCCTCTCTTGCTTCTTTTAACAGCCCAGGGTACATTAGTACGGCCCTGGTGATTTATCAAATTTCAAGGATGCTAATCCCATTAATACTTAACGCTCTTCCTATGTTGATCACATCCAATACTTCACACCCCTCCTCCTTAACTACAATATCTGCATCGTTCCCCTCTTTTGTGAAGACAGACGCAAAGTATTCATTAAGAACCATACCAACATCTTCCGCCCCTACACATAGGTTACTTTTTTGGACTTTTATGGGTCCTACTTTCTCCTTAGTTATCCTCTTACTCATAATATATTGATAAAACATCTTTGGGTTCACCTTGATTTTGCTTGCCAATATTCTTTCATGCCCTCTCTTTGCTTTCCTAATTTCCTTTTTGATTTCACCCCTCCACTTTCTATATTCCTGTCAGTTTTCTGTAGTATTGAGTTCTCAGTGTCTGACATAAGCTTTTCTTTTCTGCCTTATCTTGCCCTGTAGGCTCCTTGACATCCATGGGGCTCTAGATTTTGCCTTCTCACCCTTTTTCTTTGTGGTAACATGTTTACTCTGAACCACTTGAATCTCCCCTTTGAATGCCTCCCACTGCTGTGACACTGATTTACCTTCAAGTTGCTGTTTCCAGTCCACTTCTGCTAAATCACTCCTCAGTTTAGTAAAATTGGCCTTATCCTAATTGAGAATTCTAACGTCTGCTCCATCGCTGTCTTTTTCCATAATTATGTTAAAACTGACTGAATTATGATCACTACCACCAAAATGCTTTCCCAGTGCCACTGCTTCCACCTGCCTATCATCATTTCCTGAAACTAAGTCTAAAACTGCACCCTCTCTTGTTGCACTTGCTACATACTGGGCAAAAAAGGTCTCCTGAATGCACCTCAAGAATTCTGCTCCCTCGATTCCTTTCACACTAAAACTATCTCATTTAATATTGGGGTAGTTAAGTGAGTTAGGTTGAGATAGGTTGAGTGAGTTAGCAAAAATCTGGCAGATGGAGTATAATGTGGGAAAATGTGAAGTTTTTCACTTTCACAGGAAGAATAAAAAAGCAGAATATTACTTAAATGGAGAACGACAGCAGAATTCTGGGGTGCAGAGGAATCTAGGTGTTCTAGTTGCATGAGATAAATTGAAAATAAAAGAAATGATATCCTTCAGTTATACAGGGCATTGGTGAGACCACATCTCGAATACTGTGTGCAGTTTTGGTCTCCTTATTTAAGGAAGGATGTAAATGCATTGGAAGCGGTTCAGAGGAGGTTTACTAGATTGATGCCTGGAATGAGCGGGTTGTCTTATGAGGGAAGGTTGGACAGAGTGGGCTTGTTTTCACTGGAGTTTAGAAGAGTGAGGGGAGACTTGATTGAAGTATATAAGATCCTGAACGGTCTTTTCAAGGTGAATGTGGAAAGGATGTTTCCTCTTGTGGGTCAGTCCAGAACTAGGGGGCACTGTTTTAAAATTAGGGGTCGCACTTTTAGGACAGAGATGAGGAGAAATATTTTCTCTGAGGGTTGTGTGACTTTGGAACTCTGCCTCAGAAGGTGGTGGAGGCGGGGTCATTGAATATCTTTAAGGCGGAGGTAGTTAGATTCTTGTTAGGCAAGGGAATCAAAGGTTATCGAGGATAGATGGGAGTGTGGAATTCAAAACACAAACAGATCAGCCATGATCTTACTGAATGGCAGAGCAGGCTCAAGAGACTGGCCTACTTCTGCTCCTAATTTGTATGTTCGTATGATTGAATAGAATGGGCGTATATGCTCTGGAACTTAGAAAAACAGAGAGGTGATCTCATTGAAATATATAAAATTCTCAGAGGGCTTAACAGGGTAGATGCTGAGAGGCTGTTTCCCCTAGCTGAGAATCTAGAGCTAGGGGTCATAGTCTCAGTGTAAGGGGTAGGCGATTCAGAACTGAGATGAGAAGAAATTTCTTCACTCGGGGCGTTATGAATCTGTAGAATTCTCTAACCCAAAGGGCTTTGGATGCTCAGTCGATAAGTATATTCAAGGCTGAGATGGATAGATTTTTGGATGCTGAGAATCAAGAGATATGGGGATCAGGCAAGAAAGTGGAGTTTGAAGTTGAAGATCAGCCATGATCTTATTGCATGGTGCAGCAGGCACAAGGGGCCATCTGGCCTACTGCTGTTCATATTATGTTTACAGACAAGTCCGATCCTGTCTATAACCGCATTCACACACATATACATTTCACAGTATGGGTCACTGGATGCTGATGAAAGCTGGAAAATTAGCTGATTTTTTAGTCATGGTTCTCAGAAGCAATGAGACCAATTACAACCAGGTGAGGAAGGGGCCTCAGGCTCCCTTTTCACCCCTTCTCTGGTTTGACTGCAACAGGGTTTATCCTTTTAACACAGTGATTGAACATGCCACCTCAGTGAGCACTTGCTCCTGTTCCTCTAATATAATTGCAAATGAACCAATCAGACAGGTTTTTTTGAATTTAAACAAGAATGATGTAAGTTTATTATCCTTATCACTCTAAACTGGTTAAAATTACTAAAATATGCTATGCATTCACACCCACATTCACACAACAGCCGCACGCACGCATGCACACACACACATAGATTACAGAGGGAATACCCGAGTTCGGAAGTTGGAGTATAGTCTGTAATAAATGGAATTGAAATACAGTTCAGTAGTCTCAGAGTCTTTAGTTGAAATTGTAGTCCTGAAGTCCTCGCTGGGCCACTTGCACGGTTCCAGTCTTGCTTGTCTCCTAGTTGTTGGTTGTAAGGGTCTGTAGACTTGGTCTTACCAGCTGCCGCTTGAGGCTTCTCTGGATCTCTACTGGAGTGAGAGAGAGAGAGCGCTGTTCCCTTGCTCGCTTCCCGTTACAGTCTGCCTTCTGTGTCACAACTCTCAATCTCCCAGAGTTACACAGGCAGTCACATGACATGACCACCACTTTGTGTTTTAATGAGGTTCTTCTGGGATTTTCTCTGAAATTTAAGGCTCTCCCCTCAAGCTCTCCAGACATACTTGGTGGCAGGGGGAGGTGATCAGCTCTTTCAAAGTCAATGGGTGTCGATGGCGCTTGACATAGAAACATAGACAATAGGAGCAGGAGTAGGCCATTTGGCCCTTTGAGCCTGCTACGCCATTCATTATGATCATGGCTGATCATCCAACTCAGTAACCTGTTCCCACTTTCCCCCAATATCCTTTGATCCCTTTCGCCCCAAGAGCTATATCTAACTCTTTCTTGAAAACATGCAATGTTTTGGCCTTAACTGCTTTCTGTGGTAGCTAATTCCACAGGCTTACCACTCTCTGGGTGAAGTAATTTCTCCTCATCTCAATCCTGAAAGGTTTACCCTGTATCCTTCGACTATGACCCCTGGTTCTGGACTCCCCCACCATCGGGA
This sequence comes from Heterodontus francisci, assembly GCF_036365525.1. NCBI lineage: Eukaryota > Metazoa > Chordata > Chondrichthyes > Heterodontiformes > Heterodontidae > Heterodontus > Heterodontus francisci. Next base: position 108,541,332 of record NC_090383.1, read on the forward strand.
ACATCCTTCTTGCATCTACCCTGCCAAGTCCTGTTAGAATTTTATAGGTTTCTATGAGATTTCCCCCCCTCACTCTTCTGAACTCCAGTGAATATAATCCTAACAGATTCAATCTCTCCTCATACGTAAGTCCCGTCATCCCAGGAATCAGTCTGGTGACAACCACATTGACTAGGTTATTTCAGGTAATTGAATTAGAGAGTAGTCCATTGTTCTGGCTAGGCTGTGTCAATCATGTTTGTCTCCAGTTTAAACCTTCTGTGTTTCAAATGCAAATGTTCATGGCCATCTTGGCTGCGAGCTGTTCTTTTTAAAATGTTGTAACAATTTCCAGTAAAAGTCTCAAGCAAAGTTTCAATCGGTGAAATTAATATTTCCCATTTGGCATGTGGGGTTTTCATCACACCCCTGTACAATGCAGAATGAAATGCAATCATGGGAGCATTTCATGATGGGAGTTAAAAAGAAAACACAGGAAAACACGCATGCATTTTGCATTCACTCAGAAATCTTAAAATTGTTGCAGCTTGTCTTTTTTTCTCGGCAGCAGCAGTGTTGATTTTTAACTGCTCTTTTCCCTTGAAGTTTGTCTGGGAGGGTTATGTATTGTCCAGTGGGTTGAAAGTTTCTTTAGTATCAGTTTGTAATAATCTGGGGATGGGCATCTTAATAAACATGTGCTTGTTGGGCAAGGGTAGGGCCAACAATTCCAAGGAACCCTGGATGTCAAGGGATATAGAGGATTGGATAAGGAAAAAAAAGGAGGCTTATGGCAGATTCAGGGGGCTGAAAACAGCGAAGGCCCTACAGGAGTATAGAAAATGTAGGGGGGTACTTAAAAAAAGTAATTAGGAGAGCGAAGAGGGGGCATGAAAAAACATTGGCAGGCAAGATAAAGGAAAATCCCAAGGCGTTTTATAAGTATATTAAGGGCAAGAGGATAATCAGGGAAAGAGTAGGGCCTATTAGGGACCAAAGTGGCAATCTGTGTGGAGCCGGAGGACGTAGGTGAGCTTTTAAATGATCACTTTTAATCTGTGTTCACTATGGAGAAGGACAATGTGTAGAGATCAGGGAGGGGGATTGTGATATACTCGAACAAATTAGCATTGAAAGGCAGGAGATATTAGCGGTTTTAGTGGGCTTAAAAGTGGATAAATCCCCAGGGCCAGATGAGATGTATCCCAGGCTGTTAAGTGAGGCAAGGGAGGAGATTGCAGGGACTCTGACACAAACTTTCAAATCCTCTCTGGCCAGAGGACAGGTACCAGAGGACTGGAGGACAGCAAATGTGGTACCATTATTGAAGAAGGGCAGCAGGGAGAAACCAAATAAATACAGGCCAGTGAGTCTAACATCAGTGGTAGGGAAACTATTGGAAAAAGTTCTGAGGGACAGGATTAATCTCCACTTGGAGAAGCAGGGATTAATCAAGGATAGTCAGCATGGCTTTGTCAGGGGGAGATCATGTCTAATAAATTTGATTGAATTTTTCGAGGAGGTGACTAGCCTTGCACATGAGGGTAAAGCAGTTGATGTAGTCTACATGGACTTCAGTAAGGCTTTTGATAAGGTCCTTTATGGGAGATTGGTTAAGAAGGTAAGAGTCCATGGGATCCTGGGCAATTTGGCAAAGTGAATCCCAAATTAGCTTAGTGGCAGGAACAGAGGGTGATGGTCGAGGATTGTTTTTGTGATTGGAAACCTGTGACCAGTGGTGTACCGCAGGGATCAGTGCTGGGACCCTTGCTGTTTCTAATGTACATTAATGATTTGGACGTGAATATAGGAGGTACAATCAGTAAGTTCGCTGATGAAACAAAAATTAGTGGTGTCGTAAATAGTGAGGAGGAAAGTCTTAGATTACAGGACGATATAGATGGGCTGGTAAGATGGGCAGAGCAGTAGCAAATGGAATTTAATCCTGAGAAGTGTGAGGTGATGTATTTTGAGAGGAGTAACAAGACAAGGGAATATACAATGGGTGGTAGGACCCTAGGAAGTACAGAAGGTCAGAGGGACCTTTGTGTACTTGTCCATAGATCACTGAAGGCAGCAGCACAGGTAGATAAGGTGGTTAGGAAGGCATATGGGATTCTTGCCTTTATTAGCCGAGGCATAGAATATAAGAGTAGGGAGGTTATGATGGAGCTGTATAAAACGCTAGCTGGGCCTCAGCTGGTGTACTGTGTACATTCTGGTCGCCACACTATAGGAAGGATCTGATTGCACTGGAGAGGGTACAGAGGAGATTCACCAGGATGTTGCCTGGGTTGAAGCATTTCAGCTATGACGAGAGACTGGATAGGCTAGAGTTGTATTCTTTAGAACAGAGAAGGCTGAGGGGAGACCTGATTGAGGTATACAACATTGTGAGGGGCATTGATAGGTTAGATAGGAAGAAACTTTTTCCCTTAGCGGAGGGGTCAGTAACCGGGGGCATAGATTTAAGGTTCGGGGCAGGGAGTTCAGAGGGGATTTGAGGAAAAATATTTTCACCCAGAGGGTGGTTGGAATCTGGAACACAATCAGACTTAACTTTATAAATGTGTTTTACACTTAAAAGATTATTGATTAAATTTGTGCAGTAACTGTTTTTGCCTTTTTGGGTTAAATTGGGTTTACGTGGCATTTGTTTTTTGTAGGTAACATTCCATTTTGTGATTGATCATCTGTGATGGTTCTTTTATGGTACCTTGTACCATCTCTTTAAGTCAGTCTGTCCATATCATTAACATTTATCAACTAATTAGGATTACAGTTATCAGTAAGGAGCACATATAGCCTGTCTCGGTATGTTTCCAATGTAGCAGAAGCCTTGGAGTGGATTTTTTAACTCGGCCCTTAAAGGGGATTTCAGTGAGTTTTGAAAACTGACCATTTATTTAATCTTTAATTCTAAAAGGTATAATGTATTAATTATATCTAAATTCTACCTATTTAAGCCTATTATACCTATATTCCATCACAACAGCAGGGTCATCTGTCTGCAGCGACAGTTCAGTCTCCTCTGAGGGAACTGGTTTGGCCATGGCCCGAGTCACTGCATAATCAGGGGAAATGCAGGGGACCATCTCCTGCACTGCCCTGACTCTATGACCTCCCTACCACTGCTGAGGAAGCTACCACCTTCGCCCCCGCCAGATCATTACCTCGGAGCAGGTCAACCCTGTCCACAGGCAAACTAGGGACAATCCCTACTGTCACCAGTCCCGAAACAAGGTCACACTCGAAATGCACCCCATGTAAAAGTGCAGGCGTACACCACCCTCCGATACCATTCACTATCATTCTTGTATTTACTGCACTCTCTGGGGGGAAAGGTCATGCCTTTTCCCAGCAAAAGGGATCTGGTGGCCCCTGTATCCCTCAGTATCCCTGGGCTTCCTTGCCCCACTCTAGGGGCATGGGGTCACTCTCCCTTCAGTGATCTTGTTAAATTTTCCTGCATCCACAGCAGTATGCTTCCCAGGTCTTACTGCTGTTGCAGTTAAAGTCACAGCCTGCTCTACTATGCTTTCCATCAGGGACCTGTCATGCAGGCCTCCACCTCCCAAGCATGATGCATATTAATTTCGCCACATGGACATTAAATTTCAAACTGTTGTTGAAGTGAAGAAAGGACTTGCTTTAAAAAAAAAATTGCCAGATCTTGGCTGGAAAGACATTTGCATATTAACAGATAGTGCTTGGAAAGGACAAAGGACCATTCCCTGACACATTCAACCCACAATGGACTTTTGATTACCAGACATTAAAGGTGGGGGAGCTTGCATTCCAGGTTGACTGCTAAGATGGCCGAATACACAAACAGACATAGTCAAATCAGCTAGTTACATGACTAACCTGCTGGGCAACCCGAGTTTTTTGAATTTGTACAAACAGTTTGGGCAGAAAGCTGTTTGCTCCTGGACTGAGAAGATCTCTCCTGTCTTCTCTGATCTCTTTCTCACAAGTCTCTGAATCCACTGAGGACACATGAATCCCAAGAGAAAAAAGTCTCCTACAGAAACAAGGTTTAAGAAGAATACTGGGCCCCAACGAAAAGCAAGATCTACCTACAATCAAGAACTGTACAGTGAGCTCTAAGAACGATAACAGCAACTCTTCAGATATTGCCTCAAACTTTTCCACTTTATTTTTCTTCTCTTTTCTGTCTCTATTTGCATGTGTGTATCGCCTATGCATGCTTGTGTGGGCGCATCGTGTATCCATAGGCGTCAATCGAATTAGAGTTTAAATTTAATAAATTTCAACTTTTCTTCTTTAAACCTAAGAAAGTCTGTTTGTGCTAGTTTCTTTACCTTATAATTGGAAAGCGGTGAACAAGGATTCATCAAGGGGGAGCTAAAAACAATGTGTTTAAAAAATAAAACCCCATTACAGTAAGACCAGGTGAAGGCTGAAAGGGAACCCTAGACCTCTTTCTCACCTGGTCGTAACAGTCTCTTCTGAACTGGTTGGGTGTGCCCTGATTAATCCTACAGGCTTTCCTCATAGTTTCCAGCAGTCAGCTCTGAGGTCACCTACCTTGTTACATTGGAAACGCACAGGTCTCTGGGTCTCTCTTCTGCTCTCAGCACCATCTTTTTTGGCTTGAGGAGGGACCCCTGTGTGTCCCGCTTTCCTTTCTCTCCCAGGACTGTTTCGGCTCCTGTCACCCTCCCATCTCTTATCCTTTTTAGAGTTGTGGGGGTAACTAGGGAAGGTTTTCCCTTGAGGTATGGACTTGTATATGAGAGCAAACTCATCAGCCAGAACTGCGGCTTGTCTCGCCCTTTGAACTTTCTGTTCCTCCACATGGGTTTTTATAGAAATGTTTTAAATTCCTCGAAGAATCACCTTGCTGAGGTTTTCATACGTGGGCTGTACTTTAAGGGCCCTTAACAACAGGTCAAAAGCAACTTGTTTACTTCTTTCAAACTTGAGGTAAGTTTGATCAGTCTGTTTTCGGAGGGTTCAGAATTTTTGGCGGTACACTTCCGGTACTAGCTCATATGCCCCGAGGATAGCATTTTTAGTCAATTCATAGTCTGATGAGCTTTCATTTGGCAACAGTGAATAAACCTTATGGGCTTTTCCTGTTGGCTTGCTTTGTAGCAGGAGGGTCCAGCTCCCTGCCGGCCATCTCATCTGTCTTGTAAGCTTTTCAAAAGTGACAGAAAATGCTTCCACATCTCCCTCATTGAGCTTTGGGATCAATTGGGAGAAATTTAAGAGCTCAGCACACAGTTCTGAGTAAAGTGTAGCTTCCATACTGGCCATGCTTTCACTGGGGTTACCATGTCGCCTTCTCGTTAGTTCAAGCTGCCTTAGCTTCCTTTCCTCCTGCTCCTTCTGGAAAGTTCTCTCTCTTTCCCTCTCCTTTCTCTCTTTTTCTCTCTCTTCTCTCTCTCTTTCTCAGTTTCCTCTGCTCTAATTGTATTTTTGCTAACATTACTCTGTCTGAGTCTGACTCCAGCCTTGTTTCTGATTTTTCAGGTTCGAGTGAAAAATAGTTGGCCACAAGTCTTAAAGAGTTCAGATTTCTTAGCTTTTGCATGGAAAGTGATCCTACACTGCTTAGCTACATTCCTCAACTCTTCCATAGATAGGGCCTTTAACTTATCCCAAGTTACTTCACCCTGGCTTGGGAAGGTACTGGCCTCAGATGTGGACATGTTAGTATTTTAGCAACAAAAACCACGAGAAAACCTGTATTGAATTGTTTTCTGATTGGGATTAATTTGGTTTCCCACTTCCAATTTCTCGTTTGTCTGCGGGTACAATGCTGGACTAGAGCCCCCAAATTTCTGTTACAACCAGGTGAAGAAGGGATCTCGGCTCCCCTTTTGCCTCTTCTCTGGTTTGACTGCAACAGGGTTTATCCTTTTTTACACAGTGACTGAACATACCACCTCAGTGAGGACTTGCTCCTGTTCCTCTAATATAATTGCAAATGAACAAATCAGACAGGTTTTCTTGAGTTTAAACAAGAAAGATGTAAGTTTATTATCCTTATCACTCTAAACTGGTTAAAACTACTAAAATACGCTACGCATCCACGCCCACATTATCTCTCTCTCACTCTCTCTCTCACTCACACACACACACAAATAGATTACAGAGGGCAAAACCGAGTTGGGAGGTTCGAGTAGAGTCCGTAATAAACGGAATTGAAAAACAGTTCAGTAGTCTCAGAGTCTTTAGTTGAAATTGTAGTTCTGAAATCCTCGCTGGGTCACGTGCATGGTTGCAGACTTGCTTGTATCCTAGTTGTTGGTTGTAAGGGTCTGTAGACTTGGTTTTACCAGCTGCCGCTTCAGGTTTCTCTGGATCTCTACTGGAGAGAGACGGAGAGAGAGAGAGCGCTGATCCCTTGCTCACTTCCAGTTACAGTCTGCCTTCTGCGTCACAACTGACAATCTCCCAGAGTTGCACAGGCAGTCATATGGCATGACCACCTCTTTGTGTTTTAGTGAAGTTCTTCTGGGATTTTCTCTGAATTTGAAGGCTCTCCCCTCAAGCTCTCCGGTTCTTTCAAAGTCAAAGGATTTCAGTTGCTCTTGCCGATCACATTGACAAGGTTATCTCAGGTAATTGAATCAGAGAGCACCCCATTGTTCTGCCTAGGCTGAGTCAATCATGTTTGTCTCCAGTCTAATCCTTTGGTGTTTCAAATGCAAATGGTCATGGCCATCTTGGCTGCTAGCTGTTCCTTTTAAAAAAAGTTATTTGTAACAATTTCCAGTAAAAGTCTCAAGCAAAGTTCCAATCGATGAAATTAATATTTCCCATTTGGTATGTGGGGTTTTCATAACATAGAAACAGGCTGGTAAAGAAACAAAGTTATTGGTTCCTGTGCTTTCCTGTGTTTTTTTCATGATACTATTGAATGCAGAGTAGTTTGAGAAGCTTGTGCTGACTTTGTAAGTAGCAATAAATACATGTATAACATAAAAATAGCAGTATTAGATGATTGGAAATATTTCTACTCATTAAGTTATTCCATCAGCTTTGTGGAATTAAAATCCTGTTTCATGAGACACAAGAAGTCACATTCATCACCCTGCTCCCTTGCCCACATTTCTGTCCTTGGCCTGCTGCAGTGTTCCAGTGAACATCAACCAAGCTCGAGGAACACAACCTCATTTTCCGATTAGGCTCTCTGCAGCCTCCCGGAGTGAACATTGAGTTCAATAATTTCAGAGCGTGACTGACCCAGAGCTATTCATTATTCTGTCATTAACATTCTCTCTGCACTAATGCTTTGTCTTTCACCACACCATCAACATACACCCTTTGCCTTTGCTCCATGACCTCTTTGTCAGTTAATTTCTCCTGCCCTCTGCCCTGTCACACACCTTTCCTTTTCCTTTTGTCCTCTTTCCCCCCCACCCCCTCTTCACTTGCTTAAAACCTATTACCTTTCTAACCTTTGCCAGTTCTGATGAAAGGTCACAGACCTGAAATGTTAACTCTGCTTCTCTCTCCACAGATGCTGTGCCAGACCTGCTGAGTATTTCCAGCACTTTCTGTTCTTATTTCAGCTTTCCAGCATCTGCAGTCTTTTGCTTTTATTTACATGATATATATGTTTCAATACACCTCTGTTCCTCAAGTTATAGTTTCTGTTTATTGCTTCTAGATTTGAGTTTAGTTGGTTCCAGTTGAGTTGGCATATACAGTGCAGATGTTAATATTTTGATTGAGTTATGTGTATTTTTCTTCCTGCTCAAAAATCTTTGGAAGTTATCTTTGATGTTTTGAACTTCTGCATAGTGTGTAATTGAAGGACAGTGATCCGTTCTGAGGGGAGCAAGAAGAGGGTTCAAAAAGGCAAGATACAAGTAACGAAATCTAAATGCAGCTAAGAAAAAGTGAAGAATTTTTTAGCTAAACTAGTCGTCTAAAAAGCCACGAAGGTTTGTTACAGTTTTAATTCTCACTCTTCCACCTTTTCCAGAACTGAAGCTGCAACATCCCCTTACTGACTGACTTGTCACATTAATACATTTAAAATGAGCCAGCTGGCATTGTCTGTGTACTTGGGCAAAGTTTGCTTTGGGGCTCTGTCAGTAAGAAGATTATTGAAATAATTATATGTTAAAAATTGATGAGGATGAAACATGAATTCAAATGGGTTAGCATGTACTGTTAACTTATTAATCATTGTAGTACCAGATGTATAACGAGGTTTTTTTTACATTTCTGTGGGGAATACTAATCAATCTGTGATTTAAAAAAAAAATCTATATATATCTCTTATTCTAATCTTTTGAATGTTTTAAATTTACTGATTATTTTTGATTGAAAAATTCAGGTGTGTTTTAAAAGTCTTTTGAAAATTAATACCCTTTGTTTTACAAAAAACTTAGCTGGAAAGCAGACCCTCCAACATTAATTATCAAATGATTCATAGAATTTGAAGAATATTTTATCAATTCGAAACTAAAGGAGAATATTTATTTGGAAAGTTGTTGATGTAGCTATTAGTGAAATATCATACCAGGAGCTGCTGTGCAAGCAAGAATTATTGAAAACATTTTGTGTGGATCAGATAACCATTTCAGGTTTTCACAGTAATTGTCAATAGTGAAGAGTCACTAGAAAAGTCAATAGAATATTGAGAAGCTTAGGAAAACCAAATAAAATCAGAGTCCATTGGAAAAGTTGATAAGAATTATAATAATTTTAATATTGTTTCTTGCAATTGAGCAGCAAAGATCCCGATCATTCTGTCATGGCTTTTTCCCCCTCACACATGTTGGGATTAAGCAGCCTGAACTGCTGTGCTGCAAAAATTAATAACTAATAGCTTATAAAAACATACAGGCTTTTGCACATTATTTCTGTATATTTTCTGCATTATCAATGTATGGCAAGATGAATATTTAAGAGTGACCAGAAGATGTTCCAAGTTAACTGCATTGCAATAAAATAGAATAGAATACAGTGCAGCGTGAAGTGATCCTAGAAAACAATGTCTTGTTAAAGTATATTTAAAGACTGTTTATTCTTAAATTACATTCACTTTTTCAATCCCCAAGAAATTAAGAATTATGAAGCACTTTATTATTAAAGGATGGAATAACTCTATTGAATTTGTGATTTTACTGGTAACGTTTAACTCTTCACTCATGTTCAGTGTATTCGCCAGCCACTGTACGTAGTGCAGATACACATTGGTCTGCACAGACTAGAGAGAGCTGGAGTGAGGAATGTCACATAATTGCTGGTAAGATCACAGTCTCCAGTGATCAGTATTCATTATATTTAAGGCTGAGAAGTTTTCCCTTGGCTAGGTAGGCAATTCACTTCAATTACTACTAAATTAAATAGAAAATTGAAGAACATTGTTAAAATATAATTACTTTGTAAATAGCATTTATTAATCAAGCTTTTATAAATATATCCACCAGTGAGGATGACCATAACCCACTTTGGACTTTTGTCACACATAAGCCAACCATTCCTATTTTTCATATCTTTCTGATGTTTGCGCTCATTTCTTCAATGCATATTATTCTCTCCTCATAGGTAGTAAGATACCCACTTATTTTCCCCAACGTACTTCTACCTTCTGGTGTTAACTGGACCCCTTTTCATTGCAGTCTCACTCATTCTTTCACTGTAGTTGAACCAACACATACAAATCTCCTACCCTCCTCATTTGGCTTTCTGAGTTGGAGACAGTGTGACTAAAATCCCCTCTCTGCTGCGATGACAGCAGATTTTTGCTGGGGCAGGACTTGTTTCCTGTGCCCCTGGTGCTGGCCAATTTCCTGGCTTCTGCTTGGGTGCTGGTCTCTGGTTTGGGGGTATGGTGATGGCGAGGGGAGAAATTTCTGCTTCACTTTGTCACAGCTTAGCATGGTTGGCAGTGCCAGCTGAAGACCTGTTCTGAATTTGCAGCTTCAGGTAATACAACTGATCACTCTGCAGCACTGGACGCCAGGAAAGAGCTGGTGGGTACCTGGCATTATTAAGGTATGTTGTATAATATTATCCACTATTTGAGCAGACATATTTATGTGCCGATGTACCTACTGGTTTAGAATTCCAGAGTGTGTAAGGGAGCTGGCAGAACAGCTCCCCTACTGTTTTTCCAATCCTGTTCCCCTAGGATACACAGATTTATGGTATAATTGAAGAGGAAAACCTGTCCCTCTGTTCTTTTAATGAGTATTCCCATTTAATCAATTCAATCTCTCTGCTGCCTGTAGTTTTAAATAAACTTGTAGGGTTCCAGATTCAGGCAACGCAATGTGATAATTAAAATGTTAGAGTACAGCCTCCCATGATTTTCCACTGTGTGGTAGACAGTCTATTTGTCAATCGAGGTTGAAACACATGAAAAAATATGAACCACCACTGGAAAGGTATCTCTGAATGACCTGTAAAAACACTAAATTCACATGTAAAGTTTAAAAAAAAAAACCCAAACAAATATTATGGGTTAAGTATAGACAGATACTTTTTGAAATTTTGTGCCATTGTTTCATGTTCCCAGATTCTATTGTGGAGGGCGAGGGGTCTCTTAAGCTTGTGGCTCATACTTGTAGGTGTCAGTGGCTAGATAAAGGATGTATTCAGATGATCTTTTACTGGCTTGTTGAAACATGATGTTGATGATGATGGCTAGCTGGTGTTCCATGAAGGTGGCCAGAAGGAAACAGTATGGTGGGACAGGAGGCCTAACAAGTACTATAGTATAACTGGAATTGAGGCCACGTTGAAAAATGTCCAGTTTCTTTTGGATGGATACATCATTCAGATGCTGATGATGATAGAATTGCTAAAGAGGTGAGCAGATGAAATGTTATAACAGCATACTAAAGACCACCTTGAAATCTTGCGATACTAACTTCCTCACCTGCGTAAAGACAGCCATTGACGATGATAGCATATCTGCTGGGTTGGTTTGAATAAGGTTGCAAAATCGGTTCACCAAGCACATCCATATAAGGCAACCCGTCTATCTCCCTCATCTAACTTTCAGTGCAGTATGTGTATTGGTCTCCTCCCATCAGCACACCCGGAACAACTGAGGCTCATCCATCGATTTGATGCGAGACTCCATCCTATACAGATATATCCTATGCTTTTCATTTATGTTAGTGAGGAAATTTACCATCCAACACAGTATAGATAGCCTCAAATTTCCCTTCTTAGTCACATGCCTCTTATGTCATATTAATGCTGTTCTTTGGTTGGCTACGAGCAGGTGCACAACAGAAACCAGAATGGATGCATCCAAGTTTCCCTTCTTGAGTCAGCTTGGGAGTTGAGCAGAGTTGAATATCAAGCCTCTGTTCTTCGAGACTTGCAAGTATTTGATGAGATTGCATTTAATTGTCAAACTGTTTCTTGCCAGACCTGCCTCCTACTCTATGGATTAATGGGGCCGATACCTGTGCTAAATATAGTCACTCTTGCCCATATTGACTTTTTACTGCCATATCTGCTTCCTTCAAATCTGAATTATCTCCATCTTTTAAGTCTAGCAATCCATTTCCCAACCAGTTCTACTATTGGTTACTTATTTGGGATCAAAGACCCTTGGTCCTCACTAACATCTGTCTTGTTTAGCTCCTGAACAGTAATTATCACTCATCACTTTTGGACAGATTCTTACCACTGGTAATAATTCAAAATTCGGTAACTGTAAGTGGGGCATGATCTGTTCAATTGTACAGGATTCCTGCAGTTATCCTGTTTGAATTGCTATTTCCAATAATCTAATAATAGTACCAGGTATTTTGAAAGTTTTAAGGGGAATTTAAAAAAAAAAGTGTATTCTTGCGATTGAATCAGATTGTATCAATCAAAAAAAATTGGTTATTTAAGAAATGTTTTGTGACTACTAAAATATTGTAAAGGTAAGATCAGGTGTCCAATTTTTTGAGAGCAGTAAGCAGATGATTGAACCATATATGTCATCCATATGTATGTGAGTCTGTTGGGCTCAGGCAGCAAGTTTGTCAGATTGTGGACTGCAAATCACTGCCAAACGAGACTGCTAAAGATTTTTTCTCGAAAGTGTTGTGAGCTGCTATGGGTTGGGAGAGGTCCCAATATATCACTCCAATGCTACTTCTGTTTATCAGTATTGCTGTTCAGATGTCACTGCCAAATATGCTGAAACATCTGTCAGTTTCACTGAACTGCAGTCTGGAATTTTAGTGTTTGCGAAGCTGCATTTTTTGCGGCAACTATCCAAAAATAGGGGCAACTGTATTAACTGTTCTGACCAAATCCAGTTAAATCATTCAGCTTCCTTGCATAAAAGAAAAATAAGCTGAAATGTTATTTTGTAATATTGTTAACATTTCAATTTGTAATTGAGTGAAAAAATAAAACATTTTAGCAACATCAGTAAACCTTATAACCAAAACATTTTTTTAAAATACTACCAGAATTCTAGGCTGGAGATCTCTCATCAGCAGGGGCTATGAATTCCATTCCATTACTGCTTAATTGACTATATTTTCTAACCACATAGTCTTATACAGTAGAAATAAGGAATTTGAAAAAATATAACTTAGTTAATGAGCAAAGGAATATAATGTGATTCCTTTGTGGCAAGGGGGGACGAGGGAAATGAGTGAGAAACAAATTAAAGTGTCAGATTGTGTAAGTGCTGCAAATAATTCAACCCAACCATAAATGAGCACAATGTCAAAAGCCGACAAGAGATGTCTGCCTCTGCATAGTCACAATAATAGTTGATCTGCGAATATTATCAATGCATGAGAAATTCAGTACTTTTGGAGCATAGGTTTTCAAACTGGGGTCTGCAAATGCCGGAGGATCCATGATGGGAGCCCAGTACATCTGCACGGTCATTCTATTTGTTTGTTGCATGGTACTTCTGTATTAAGAATGTTTTCTATAATTACAGTGCTATTTACCTTTGAGGAACTGACACTCTTTTTCATGTTAGGATACCAGAACCCCAGATGTGTTAATAATTGCAGTGCATTCCTCTCAGAAATGTTTGAAAGCCAGTGTATTAAAACAGTCATTTCAATATGGACGAAAGTATGACCATAGCAACATTTTGTTCTCTATAGAGGGGTGACACAGTAAAGGCCTTCAAGATTATGAAAGGGTTTGATAGGGTAGACTTGGAGAAAATGTTTCCACTTATGGAGGTACTGTAAATTAGGGTATATAAATGTAAGCTGGTCACCAATAAATCCAATTTTGGGTTTCATAAATAGAGGAATTGAGTACAAAAGCAGGGAAGATATGCTGAACCTTTATAAAGCTCTGGTTAGGCCCCAACTGGAGTATTGCATCCAGTTCTGGTCACCACACTTCAGAAAGAATGTGAGAGTCCTTGAGCGGTTGTCGAGGAGATTTACCAGAATGGTTTCAGGGATGGAGGATGTTAGTTACATGGCTAGGTTGGAAAAGCTGGGTTTGTTCTTTTGAGAACAAAGGAGATTGAGGGGAGATTTAATATGTGCACAAGATTATGACAGGCTTAGATAGGTTAGACAAGGAAAACTGTTCCTGTTAACTAATGGTACAAGGACTAGGGGACACAGATTAAGGTTTTGGGCAAGAGATGCAGGGGGAATAGGAGGAAGAACTTTTTTTATGCAGTGGGTGGTAATGATCTGGAACTTGCTGCCCACAAGGGTGGTGGAAGCAGAGACAATTAATGATTTCAAGAGGAAGTTAGATGACCACTTGAGAGAAATCGACTTGCAGGGCTACGCGGTTCGAGCCAGGGGAGTGGGACAGACTGGAAAGCTCCGTGGAGAGCTGGCAGGGACTCGATGGGCTGAATGGCCTCCATTCTGTGCCATAAATGACAGTATGGCTCTATGATAATAGGAAATTCAGGAGGAAATACTTTACCCAGAGAGTGGTTAAAATGTGGAACTTGCTACCACAAGGAGTAGTTGAAGTGAATAGCATAGGTGCATATAAGGGGAAACTAGATAAACATATGATGGGGAAAGGAATAGGTTATGCTGATAGAATTAGATGAAGAAGGGTGGGTGGAAGCTCTTGTAGAGCATAAACGCCGGCATGGACCAATTGGGCTGAATGGCGCGTTTCTTTACTGTAAATTCTATGGGCAGGATTTTGTGGTAGTAATGTCAGCATTCATCCTCATTACTCCTCTGAAACTGACAGCAACTTCTGGAGTCCGAAGCTGCGCAGTTAAACATAGAAACCCAGAAGTTGCTGTCACATTCTATGTTTTGCCCTAGGGTGTGCTGGTGTCCTCCCCAAACTGCAGTCAAGTTGAATCACTGAACTGATAAGAACTTGCCCTTTTATGCCATTTAATCTCACTATAAAAACTTTGAAAAAAAATTACACATTGTTGAATGAGGTGTAACTGGGTTTTTCACAGTGTACAAAGCTGATCAGCCTCATTGGCCATGAAGCACTAATTTTATATTTGTTGAATGTCAAATTTTTCCATTGATTTAAAAAAAACTTGAATTTCTTTTTAAAAGTTTGTTTATGCTATTTCAGCATCTACCTTAATCTCGTGTATGTCCCATTCATTTATTTCACTCTCTGTAAAATTTTAATTGAAAGTGAAAAATTCAGTACATTTTACTTCCTGGTTTGCTGTCTGTGACAATACTTCAATGTCTTTGGCTGCTTACTTTACTTGATGACATCACTTTTGCTGGACATTTGGAGATCCCTTTGATGTGGTGGCAAATTCAAACTGACATCAGGAAAGGAGAAATCCAGACCCCAGAGATCGCTAAATTTGCTGCTGATTGTGAAATCCAGGTCTATATAATTCTACATAATTATGTATTAGTAAGTAGAAACTAGAGTGGAAATCTAGATGTAGAATCGTAGATCGGTTACAGCACAGAAGGAGGCCATTTGGCTCGTTGTGTCCATGTGGCTCTCTGCAAGACCAACTCAACTAGTCCCACTCCCTTGCCCTTTCCATAGCCCTCCAAATCTTTCCTCTTTAGGTGCTTATCCAATTCCCTTTGAAAGCCCTGATTGTATCTGCCTCCATCATGCTCCCAGGTAGCACATTCCAGATCCTAACCACTCACTTCATATAAAATATTTTCCTCATGTCACCATTGCTTCTTTCACCAATAACTGTAGCTATTCTCCTCACAGATCCCAATACGTCTAAGTTTTGAGTCATCTGCAAATTTTGAAATTGTGCCCTGCATGCCCAAGTCTAGGTCATTAATATACATCAAGAAAAGCAATGGTCCCAGTACTGACCCCTGGGGAATATATGACACTTAATGATATGTCTTATGGAAGTCTATATTCATCACATGAACTGTTACCTCATCGAAAAACTCAGTCAAGCTCTTTAAACATGATTTGTTTTTAACAAATCCATATAGGCTTTCCCTAATTAATCTACATTTGAATAAGTGACTGTTAACTTTGTCCCGGATTATCGTCTCTAAAATCTTTCCCAACACTGTAGTTGCTGGGTGTATCCTTACACCCTTTTTTCCAACATTTGTAATTCTCCAGTCCTCTGACACCATTCCTGCATCTAAGGAGGATTGGAAGATTATGGTCCGTGCCTCCACAATTTTCACCTTTACTTCCCTCAGCATCCTCAAATGCATCCCATCCAGTCCTGGTGAATTATCAACTTGACGTACAGCCAGCCTTTCTATTACCTAGTCTTTATCAATTTTTAGACCATTCGACATCTCAACTACCTCTTCATTCACTGTGACTTTGTTGGCATCTTCCCTGGTAATTACAGATACAAAGTACTCATTTAGTACCTCAGCCATGCAATGCAGTCTCCATGCGCAGATTCCCTTTTTGGTCCCTATCAGACCCACCCCTCCTTTTACTACACTTTTACCATTTATCTGCTTATAGTACACTTTTGGATTCCCATTTTTGTTGGCTGCCAATCTCTTTTCATACTTCTTTTTGCTTCTCATATTTCCTTTTTCACTTCCCCTCTGAATTTTCTATATTCACAAAATAAACAATGCAAATATTCTACAGAAAATTATGTGTTGATTTGTAGGGCAGGAGGCTGTGTGTTGATGTAACTGTTAGACTTTCAAGCGCTAGGATGTATTGCAAATAGATTTTTAGAAATATATATTTTCATATAACCTCCCACACTACCCCCTCCCATTCTTCTTTCCTGGTTGCTCCAGGTTTTGCACCAGCTGTAGCCAAGAGGCTGACTAACCTGCTTGCAATGTACCATTGGCGCTTTCTGTAACTAGCTGCCAAAAAATGCATGTGAGAAAACCAGGGAAGCTTTACCACCAATTTCTACTCCCCGCATGCAAAAAGTGCCTAACCTCTGTTTAATACTTTGTTACAGCCAGGTAAGGAGTGGGTCTTAGACTCCTCTCTTGCCCCTTCCTCTTATTTGACCACAACAGGGTTTCTTCCTTTTACCACCTCCGTGTTTTACCTTTACTGTGATTGCGAAAGAACCCATCGGACAGGTTTTCTTGAGTTTAAACAAGAAAGAGTTAAGTTTATTATACTTAACACTCTAACCTGATTTAAAAATAGACTAACATTCACGCACATTCACACGAGAATCACACACACACAAATAGATTACAGGAGGAAAAATAGATTTGGTGTTTGGATTAAAGTCCAGAATAAATGGAACTTAAATACAGTCTGTAAATACAGTGGTCCTCAACTGAAGCTGTATTCTTGAAGTTCTGGGTTGGTCAAAGTGTATTTTGAGTGGCTTGCTGTGCTCAGGGTTTTCCTGAAAGCAGAATTTGTAGTTGGTTCTCTTCCCCTGATTGCTGGGTTTGGAGGGTACCCCAGACGCAGTAGGTTTTCACTTGATATTTTCTGAGGAGAGAGAAAGAAGAGAGAAAGACAGGGGAAGCAGCAGCCTTCTCTGCTGCTGTGCACTCAATTACTGCTTGTCTGTGTGACAACTCCCAGTTTCTTCCGAGTTGGACAGACGGTTTTCTCAATCCCCTTTGTTTTTAATGAGATGCAAGGTTCAGAATTGGCTCCACAGGCTGCAGGATGTCAGTTCACACTTGGAAAGGATTGGCTTTTTCTCAAAGTCAGTGTGTGAGGATGGCCTTGACTATAGTGCTAGTGAAGCCATTTTCGGTAATTCAATCACTTAGAGCAAGCCATTGTCCTGGCTGGGCTTCTTGTAGATTTTCTGTCACTAGTTCAATGTCATGGTATTGTAAATGTAAATTGCAGTGACCATCTTGGCTGCTAATTTTTTAAAAGTTGACTTGTAGAATTTTTTTCCATTAAGAGTCTGAGGTAAGTATCCAACTGATGAAATTAAATATTTCTCATTTGGTATCTAGGGTTTTTCCTGACAACTGATTCCTACCAATATGGTTGAAATTGGGGACTCGGTACAGAGAGGGATAGAACCTGCATCCCACCACTGCCTGCTGCCACTTGGTGCTTTTCAGTGCACTGTGCAACAGTTCTGTCCCTCAGGTGAATTATTTTTTGAGGTCTGTGCATTTAAATAGTATGATAAAGCCTTGTAGGATTTATTGTGGTATTGAATAGTGAAAACTATTTCCATAAACAACCTTCCAAAGAGATCCAAGTGTTACATATTCTTGAAGAATCATGAAAGCCTGGAATTGTAGAAATGGACAACAGATTTATGAGGCTGATGGACGATTATCTTTTTTTTAATGAAATCAGGACTCTTGGGTGTTAAATTTGTTGACATAAGCATGTAAAGGAACTATGTCAGAATGTTGAAGTGCTGTCTTCAATGTGAAATGGCTACATTAAACCTTTACTTAACTGACTTTTATAGAAAAATAGGTGTGGTTCTCCAATGTGAGTGTTATATGGTGATGTTTTAAAAAACTTAATCCGCAAATTTATATCTAAGCCAGCAATGGCCACGTGGTGAGATGTGGGTGGTTTCCTCTGTAAATTCCCACCTGACCACAGCACGGATTTAATCCCTTGGTGTTTTATTTGTCAAATAAACAGACAGTGACAGGTTTTCTTGTAGGTTTAAAACAGAAAATTAATTATTTATTGATCAATAAGCCTTAACCCAAAATTGTCACAACCACATCCACTCACGCATTAACACACACACACACACACACACACACACAAAAGAGACAGAGGGAAAAAAAGGGGTAAGCATTATAGGTGGGGGGTAGGTTTCAGGGGAGGTCACAGTAAACCTGTTGAATTCTCTTGGAAGTCAAGTTCTCATTGGTTGCAGACCTGAGGTGTTTGTAGATATCTCTCTTGGTTGAAAGTTCAGTTGAAGACAGTGGATCACTTCTAGTTCACTGCTGTATAATGTGTAGATGTAAAATTCTACAGCAGGACATTGCCCTTCTGGTTTGCTGAAAAAAAATTTCTTGGATGCTGCTTTCTGGGTGTCTCTCTCCAGACTGCATTTTTAAGGTAAAACTGTGTTACATCTCATCTCCAGGTAGGAGACGCTTTGGTCTCTTCCCTCATAGTGATCGCCCAATAGCCATGGCTACTTCACACTTTCTTTGTTTCAGAAGAACCCATTCAATTCTGGAATACTCTAGGATGGTTGTAGGATGGGTGCAACTGACACCTCTTAGCTTTGAATATTTTCCTTTGTCCATGTCAGACAGTTGGAATATACAAAGGCCAAGACCCCTTTCCGTTTGTGGCCATTTTGGAGGATTGTTCACTTTTTAAAGGACCACTTTTTAAAAGATAACATCAGTTTTTATAACTCTTCAGATTTTGTCCATAATTTTTTTGTTTACACTTCTTGTGTGTGTGACACTTAATTTTGTTTCTAAATTTTCTCAGCTGAATTAAGTTGTTCTTTATCTTTTTGAATTAACTTAGTAATCAAACATCCTTTTGTTAAATAGCTAACACCATTAGCAATCTATGTGAGTCAGTGAGTGTACTTATTGCTGAACCATCCCAGTAACTGATATTCATAAAGAGTATGCTCATAAATACGAACATGGATGCGACCTTCTGAATTATGATTCTGATCTGAAGGTTATGTGATATTTGTGTAATTTATTTAAAAGAAAATGCTTGACGGGGGTGAGGAAAACAGAATAAATTGAACAATGTCAGAGAAGGTTAGTTTGCTTTTTCTGCGGGATTCCACCACTGGGCCTGTGTCTGAGGCCTCTGCAGTACCGGCAGTGGACACCGCTCCCGGTGATGCTGCTGATACTGCTGAGCTGCCAGTCCTGTGATTGGCTGGCAGCTGTTGGAGACGGGATCCCCGCCCCTACTGTATGAGCTGGATTTTGTTAAGAAGGCGGGGGCTCCCACTGCTAGGCTGAAAAGACGGGGAGAACCCAGCCTCTGCATTTTTTCGACCTCCTGGAGCAATCCTCCAGTCTTTTGGGATCAAGGTTTCAGGAGGTAGGATCCCCATCACTTTAAATACTTTAGAGGGATGGGGATTCCATCTCCAAGAGCTTCTGGCCAATCACAGGGCCGGCAGCTCAGCAGTATCGGCAGCGCCACCAGAAGCAGTGGCTACCGCTGATGCTGCAGAGCCAGGCCCAGCAGTAGAAACACAGAATCCAGGTAGGTGAGGCGGGGTCGCTGGGGCCAGTCTGGAGGCCCCAGGAGGGGGGTGTGGGGGGTGCTCGTTTGGTTCAGAGCGAGGGGCGTCCCAGGGGGTACAGTTGTTCCCTGGGGAGGGGTGTCCTCCGTGGGCCACAAATTGCCCACAAAGGAGGGAAACCCCCACAAGCCCGCAGGGAGGGTGCCTCCTTTTACAAGGCGGAAGCCCCCCCCCCACTGCTGGTAAGATCCCAGCGGGGGCGGGAAGAGGCCCTTAATTGGCTGTTAATAGGCCACTTAAGGGCCGCAATTGGCTTTTGGGTGGGAAGGTTGTAGTCGGCCTATCTTGCCTCCGGGAAGATTGGATCTGGGAATCCCGGCATCAAGTGCTGTGGCGGAAGGTTCTGCTCCAATTCTCCAGCCCCCAGCAGCAACCCCCACCCCCCGCCACGAAACCCACCTTCTGGATGAGTGCAAGATCCCGCCCTATTTTTAATAAAATTACACGAGACTAGCAAAAATAACTTGCAATCCCAAGCAATTTATAAGCACAAAACAACAACAATAACTAGAATTTTATAGCCCCTTAACAAAGTAAAATTTTCCAAGGCATTATAGATCAAAATTTGACACCAAACCACATAAGGTGCTATTAGGGCAGATGGCCGAAAGCTTGGTCAAAAAGGTATGTTTTAAGGAGAATCTTAAAGGAAGAAAGAGAGGTGGAGAGATTTAGGAAGGGAATTTCAGAGCTTGGGGCCTAAGCAGCTGAAGGCAGAGCCACCAATGGTGGAGCAATTGAAATCAAGGACGCTTAAGAGGCCGGAATTAGTTGAGCACAGATAATTCGGAGGGATGTGGGTTTGAAGGAGATTACCGAGATAGAGAGGAGCAAGGCCAGGAAGGGATTTGAAAACAAGGATAAGAATTTTAAAATTGAATCTTCATGTATTTCACAGTGTTATGGCCAGGTAGGTGATGGTGTGGTTGTTTTCCACTGTTCACCTCCTAACTGACCACAGACAGTGGACTGAATTCTATAAACCCTCTGCCGAAATCGGCAGCAGGCGATAAAAATATGACAAAGAGCCACTGCAATTCCAAGCGGGGCAGTCATTTAAATAGCCGGGTTGGGCCACCCTCAATCACGTGGAGGGGGCAGCCTGTCCCTGTTCCCGGAAATGGCATCAGCTACCTGTGCACAGGCGCTGACTTCATTCCTATGGGATATTTAAAGTGATATTGAATTTAAATAAATAAATATATTTTTTCTGCCCCTCTCACACCTCTCCAATATCAGTTAAATTAATTATTTGCCAATTTCCCCCCCCAAACCACTTACCTTCACAATCTGCTTCGCCCCCCCCCCAACTAAACCAACATTGAACTATAACCCTTCCCACCATTCCCTACACGCATGACGTTCACTTGACCCCATTTTCCCTACCACCTCCACACCCCCACCCCTGCACTGAGAACCTTCTCCCGCCTCCCCACCAGTGTTGTGTCTCATTTCCCAGGACAGGGATCCAAAAGCGTGGCAATGCCAGCCGCTAGGGTGAAGATCACGGCGGGACTTCAGGAGGTGACGGGAGACTCATTAATTCTGGTAATTGCATTTATTTAAATATTTAAATGGCGGACCCGTCGCCAAGCAGTGGGAAGGTCGCCACAAGGCCTCGCCACCACCAGCAATATTGGGTCGGGTCCTGCTGGCGTCGAGGTCCGGGCCCATCTTTATGCCCCCATCACGGATCCTGACGTACAGGCCCCTATAAAATCCAGCCCAGTGTTTTTGTGTTACTTGTATTTCAACCCCTGTGTTTTACTTGCCAAATAAACAGACAAGAGAATTTTTTTGTAGGTTTAAAACAGAAGATTAACTATTAAACAATGTTCATTCCCCAAAATGTTCGCAACAGCATTCACACATGCATTCACTCTCACATTCACTCTCAAGAGAAGAGAGATCACAGAACCAGTGAATTGTTACAGCGCAGAAGGAAGCCATTCGGCCCATCGTGTCCACACTGGCTCTCTGAAAGAGCAGCTATCTCAGTTCCATTCCCCTTCCTTCTCCCCATAACCCTGAACATTCTTCCTTTTCCTATAACTGTCTGATTCCCCTTTGAATGCTTCAATTGAACCTGCCTCCACCACGTTCTCAGGCAGTGCATTCCAGACCTTAACCGCTCGCTGCGTGAAAAAGTTTTTCCTCATGTCACTTTTGCTTCTCTTACCAAATACTTTAAATCTGTGCCCTGTCATTCTCGACCCTTTCACAAGTGGGAACAGTTTCTCTCTATCTACTCTGTCCAGACACCCCATGATTTTGAATACTTCTATCAAATCACCTCGCAGCCTTCTCTTCAAGGAGAACAGTCTTAACTTCTCCAATCTGTCTTCATAACTGAAGTTCCTCAGCCCTGGAACCATTCTCGTGAATCTTTTCTGTACTCTCTCCAATGCCCTCCCATCTTTCCTCATGTGCAGCACCCAGAATCGGACGCAATACTCCAGCTGAGGCCAAATCAGTGTCTTATACAAGTTCAACATAGCTTTCTTGCTCTTGTACTCTATTAATGAAGCCCAGGATACTGTATGCTTTCTTAACCACTCTCTCAACCTGCCCTGCCGCCTTCAATGACTTATGCACATATACACCTAGGTCCCTCTGCTCCTGCACCCCCTTTAGAATTGTACCCTTTATTCCATATTGGGAGAGGTAAAGGGTAAGAATTCAAGCTGTAAAAGTCTGTTGTTTCAGGGAAAACCTGTGGGTTTCTCTCGGAGGGTGAATTTTACAGTTGCAGGCCTGGTTGCTGGTTGTCTTGTAATTGCTGGGCTATTGCAGCCTTCTAGCACTCCATTTTGGGTTGAAGATGGTGCTGATGGCATAGTTTAATTCTCACAGATGGAAAAGTAGTTCCAGTCAAAAGCTCAAACATGAAAAATCCAGTTTAAGGCAGGAACATGGTTTAAAAAAAGATAAAACAAAATAAAATAAAATAATAAAAAAAGAGCCAGTCATGCTCTGAAATTATTGAACTCAATGTTCAGTCTGGAAGTAGTAGATTGCTAAATCGGAAAATGAGGTGCTGTTCCTCGAGCTTACGTTGATGTTCACTGGAACACTGCAGCAGGCCAAAGACCTGTGGGCATGACAGCAGGAGAGTGTGTTGAAATGACAAGCAACCGGAAGCTCAGGGTGATGCTTTCAGACTGAGTGGAGGTGTTATCCAAAGTGGTCTCCCCAATGTAGAGGAGACTGCATTGTGAGCGGCGAAGACAATATACTAAATTGGAGGAAATACAAGTAAATTGCTGCTTCACCCAGAAGGAGTGTTTGGGCCTTGGATGATGAGGAGAGAGGAGGTAAAAGGGCAGATATTACACCTCCTGTGATTGCATGGGTAGGTGGCGTGGGAAGGGGAGGTGTGGACCAGGGTGTCGCAGGAGGGAACAATCCCTTCAGAATGCTAACGGGGCAGGGGAGGGGAAGATGGTGACCATGTGCCTGCCTTAAATTGAGTTTTTCATGTTTGTGCTTTTGGTTAGGCTATTCATTATTCTTTCATTAACACTCTCTCTGCAATAATGCTTTGTCTTTCACCACACCGCTCATGCACTCTCTTTGCCTTTGTCCCATGGCCTCCTTGTCGGTTAATCTTTCCGGTCCTCTGTCCTATCGCACACCTTCCCTTTTGTTCTCTTCCCCCCACAACCCCCCCCACCCCCACCCCTGCTTCACTTGCTTAAAACCTATTACATTTCTAACCTTTGCAAGGTCAGAGACCTAAAACGTTACTTTGCTTCTCTCTCTTCACAGATGCTGCCAGACTTGCTGAATATTTCTAGCACTTTGTTTTTATTTCAGATTTCCAGCATCTGCAGTATTTTGCTTTTATTTATGGGAAAATCCTTTGAGTTTCTCATGAATATCTGCACACACATGACTTAAGTGTGTGTCAATTGGCATAACATCAATGTCCCTCCTCACCCTAATATTTTCCTTCCCCCTAATCTTTCCTTCTTCACTCAACAGTGTTGATTCTTGCTTGGGCAGTTTTCATTGGCAGTAGAAGCCTTTTGCTACCATATCCAAATGTTCATCAGTTTAGACAGCAAGTGCCAGTCAGAGCCTATCAGTTATCGAAAGGCATCAAGGCCGAGCGCAGCTTTCCCCAACGCAGAAATGTACAAGACTAGAAAAGACTGCAGTGATCCATCTAGACACCGTGGAGAACTCCCCTGCTCTTTGAATACCCCTTTGAATACTCTCACCCCTTAGGATAGCATCTTCTGATTTGGTCAGTGGTTAGGGACAGGAGGGTGTGAATGCGAGTGAGGCAGGTAAGGGGATTGAGAATGACAAAGTAGAGGAGCTTCAGTACTTGCAATTGTCCAACAGGTTTAAGGTTCTTTCAGCTTGTATGGATGAGAGCGAGAGCTGTAGAGTGGATGAACAATCTGACCATCGTACTATGTTACAGGAAGCCATTCAAGTTGGGGTAGTAAATAGGAATGTAGTGGTAATAGGAGATAGTATAGTCAGGGGGATAGACACCATCCTGTGCGACCACGAACAAGAGTCCAGAAGGCAGTGTTGCCTGACCAGTGCCAGGGTTCGGGATATCTGCCCAGGGCTGGAGAGGGGATGCTTGCAGTGAGAGCGGAAGGATCCATTTGCTGTGGTTCATGTGGGGACCATCAACATTGATAGGACTAGGAAAGAGGTTCTACATAGGGAGTAGGAGGGGCTAAGTTAAAAAGCAGAACCTCAAAGGTAATAATCTCTGGATTACCTGAGCCAATAGCAAATTGGCATAGGGTAAATAAGATTAGAGAGTTAAATGCGTGGCTCAAAGATTGTTTGTGGGAGAAATGGATTTCAATTCATGGGGCACTGGCACCAGTATTGGGCAAAGTGGGAGCTGTATTGTTGGGATGATCTTCACCTGAACTGTGTTGGAGCCAGTGTTCTGGCAAGTCGTATAACCAGGATGGTAGAGACGGCTTTAAACTAAAAGCTGGGGTTGAGGGATCAAATGAGGGAAGATGTGATAATTTAGAGAGCAAGGTAGCATAGAACCATAGAAAAATTATGGCACAGAAGGAGGCCATTCAGCCTGTCGTGTCCGTGCCTGCCGGAAAAACTGGCTGCCCAATCAAATCCCACCTTCCAGCACCTGGTCCGCAGCCTTGCTGGTTACAGCACTTCAGGTGCATGTCCAGGTACCTTTTAAAAGAATTGAAGGGTTCTGCCTCCACCATCATTCCTGGCAGTGAATTCCAGACACTCACCACCCTCTGGGTGAAAACGTGGTAATGTCACTGAACTAGTAACCACAAGCCCAGTCTAATGGCCTGGGGACATGGGTTCAAATCCCACCGCGGCAGCTGGTGGAATTAAATTCAATTAATAAATGGCAATAAGGGAATTGATAATCGGAGTGTGGCACAAAGGGACAGAGCGTACAAACCTAAGAGAGAATCAGCAGATCAGGCCAGAGGTTGTGAAAATAATACAAGTGCAGAATTAAAGGCACTCTATCTGAATACATGCAGAATTCGCAACAAGGTAGTTGAATTGACAGCAAAAATAGAAGTAAACAAGTATGATCTAATTGCCATTACGGGGACGTGACTGCAGGGTGACCAAGGCTGGGAACTGAATGTTCAAGGGTATTCGACATTTAGGAAGGATATGCAAAAAGGAAAAGGAGGTGGGGTAGTGCTGTTAATAAAGGATGAGATCAGTACTTTAGTGAGAGAGGATCTTTGATTGAAGGATCAAGATGTAGAATCAGTTTGGGTAGAGCTAAGAAACAGCAAGGGGCAGCAAGCATTGGTAGGAGCTGTTTATAGGCCACCAAACAGTAGTGGAAATGTAGAATAGATACAAATCAGGAAATTAGAGGTGCATATAACAAGAATAATACAGTAATCATGGGGGACTTCAATCTACATATAGTCTGGGTAAACCTAATTAGCACTAATGCTGTGGAGGACAAATTCCTGGAATGTATACGAGATGCTTTTCAAGCCTTGGTGAGACCACACCTAGCGTACTGTGTACAGTTTTGGTTTCCTTACCTAAGGAAGGGTATACTTGTCAGAGAGGGAGTGCAACGAAGGTTCACCAGACTGATTCCTGTGATGGCGGCATTGTCCTATGAGGGGAGATTTAGGAGACTAGGCCTATATTCTCTAGAGTTTAGAAGCATGAGAGGTGATCTCATTGAAGCACACACTATTCTTAAAGGATTTGACAAGGTTGCTACAGGAAAGATGTTTCCCCTGGCTGGGTGTCTAGAACCAGGGAACAGCCTCAGAATAAGAGGTAGGCCATTTAGGACTGAAATTAGGAGGAATTTCTTCACTCAGAAGGTGGTGAGTTCTCTACCCCAGAGGGCTGTGGAGGCTCAGTCATTGAATATGTTCAAGACAGAGTTCAATAGCTTTCTAGATATTAAAGATATCAAGGGTTATGGGGATAGTGGGGAAAATGGTGTTGAGGTAGAAGATCAGCCATGATCTAGTTGAATGGTGGAGCAGGCTCGGGGGGCCAAATGGTCTATTCCTGCTCCTATTTCCGATGTTCCTAGTGCCGTAGCATCTTCTATATCCACCTGATAGGGCAGACAGGGTGTCGCTTTAATGTCACATCCAAAAACAACACCTCGAATAGTGCAGCGTTTCTTCAGTACTGTACTGAAACATCAGCCTAGATTATGTGTTGAAATCTCTGGAGTGGAACTTGAACCCACAGCTTCCTGACTCAAGAGGTGCTACCAACTGAGCCAAAGCTGGCATCTTAAGTTTACTGGTATCCTTCTGTGCCATGAAATGTGTTTGGTTCCCTTGACTTTCATAACCAGAAGGATTTATTTGGTGATGTTGTTCCTCAGTCTGTTTGTATGTAAAGAATAAGTTGCCACCTTAGTCATTTTTTTAAGAAACATGAGGAAACCAATTACAAAGTTATGAGAATTTGACAATGTGACTGGTTTCTCACATCATACAGTAATAGTTCTGCCTATTTTTCTGTAAATCCTCAGTGCTGAAGAGTAGTTTGTCATCTCAATATCTGAAATGCATGCTTAACTTTCACCAGCCTTCAACTGGGTGTCTTGCCTGGCATTCTTTTGAAAATAGGCTTGTTTGCATCTAAATGTGCTTGATACATTGCTGCTACAGTATCTCAAAACATTTCACCACATCTTCAGCATATGTCAGAACTGATTTCCTCTTATCGCACTTAGAATTTAACACCATTTTCAATGGTTTGTGTTATGTTTTTGGTGAAGATTGCTAATTTTACAACTGTGAGATAAAGTTTAGAAAGATATTTGCATGACCTTTTATCCTGCTATAGTTTCCTTTTGGAAGCTGTACAAGTAGTCTGTTGAAACATTCATCAACATCTGCTAAGTTATACACTCTGATTGTGTAACAAAAAAAATGTGAAGTCCTACTATTTGCGAATCCTAATTAAATAGATGCACAGGGTCTATTCAACATGGCAAAAAAGGTAGAGGAACATTAACTGAACACAGGAGTATGCAACAATGTTTGAAAGGAGGCAAAAAGCAGGCTACATTCTAAAGCTTCATATTGCAAAACTCATCTACTTAGCATTTATGAATGTGGAAGTCCTAGACATGTCAGTTTCACTGACAGGCAAACAATAAGCTTTTCAACTGTCATGAAAGCAAGATAAAATGACTAGTTTAGGTGAAAGATCTTTTTTTGGTTCTGTTGATATAAAAGAAAAAAGATGCTCTCTTGTTGAGGCTGCATAAAATTTAATGTCTTAGTAAACTAAAAATGTTAGGGATATGTAAGGGCTGTTCAGGGGAATTAATACCAGTTTATTTTGTAATGATGTGGAAGATGAACAAGTGAAAGAATAGAACTGGACCACAAGAATTTCTTAAAATTCTGACACCAATCTGCAGGGTAAAGATGTCATCCATATAGGGAGAAAGCATTTCCTTTTCGAGGAAGTTATCAGAACATTGTTCTTCCTCTGTAACATGGGTGAGCACCATGGCCGTCCAATCTGAATAACTCAACCAAAGAAGATAATGTTTCTCAATCTTGTTCTGTGGGAATGTGTTCCTTCCTGTTTAGGCACTGGAGCCCTTTGGTTTTGTCTGGTTATTAATATTTAAGTTGTTATAAGCTGCTAATTAATCTTACACCCAGGTAAATTGAATGGATAAATACAAGTCAGCTTTTAATGGAATTAAGGATAGGAGCTTTGTGTTTTTATTTTCATTTTTTGAAGGGACATAAGAATAGAGCTTATCTACAAATGAAGGGAAACAAAAAAGCTTGGGCTGAGGAGAAAACTATTGAGCTAAGAACTAAAATAAAGTTATTCGGATGTCGAAGAGAGACTATAACTGAATGCTGTGCTAAGGCACAACAGATGTAAGACCCTTCTGGTTTGAACTCATTAAGCAGGATTGAAGAGGCACACTGTACAGTACATACACTTCAACCTAACCTCCTCAGGCAAATCTCATTCTTCATCTGTTGGAAATCTAGCTGCTGTAAACATCATGCTTTACAAGAATATGAGGCGAGATCTTTCAAAATGGAAAATAAGGGTGAGGGAAGGTTTGAATAAGCACTTAATTTCTGAGGCCGATATGTCTGCTTCAGAACTGATTAACCAGTCATCAAGATACATGTAGAATCATGGATGCCCAAGAATCAAAGATGAGCTACAACTGCTGCAAAAATGCACCTTTAATTGCCTGATGGTCTGAAGCTAGACCAGATGGTAGAGCTTGTAGGGATAAAATATCCTAGTCCGCAAAACCTGAGAAAGCCTGTTGTTTTCTTTGCCGGAATGTGAAATAAGTATCCTTCGGGTCCATAGCACAGAGATAGTTGTCTGGTTGGATGACTTTCCTAATTATGCCTAGGGAAGCAATATTAAAATACTGTGCGAAGATGCTTGTTTGAATTTATGAGGTCAAGCATAGGGCAATATAATTCTGATATCTAGCAAATTAAGAAATACCTAAAATAAAAGCTTTAATTCGAAGATTCAGCTCACACATGCTCCAAATGTAGTTATTCATTTCTGTGCAACATTTGCTGGTCTCTTCATTTAGTAACTATGACTGTTACTCAACTTATCAATATTTCTCTATTCAAGACACTTTGCGTATGCTTATTTATTCCTGACATTTTACTTTTAGGTCAGAATTGTGGATAACTGATATATCTGTGGGATTGCAGTTCAAGCATAAGACCTCCCTTTATGGCATTCTGACAAAAGTGATGAGACTCAAATGGAACAGGAACTATCATGCTGCAATTTCAATATTTATCCGTAATCCTATTTTATATGAATTTTGACTTCATCAGGATGAGAGATGTTGAGGCTGGGAATGGAGCTACGATCACAAATGCAGGAGAACTGACCGCTTAATTTTGGGCTTGAGTATTGCTTTGATGATCGCATTCATCCGCAGAAATATAGTTCTTACTGTTAGATGATTACTTGTCTGACTTGTGCACAATTGGCAATAATAAAGGGCAGAAACGAGTCATTTGAGGGTGCGTGCGTGCGTGTGTGTGTGTGTTGTCTCATTATGTTTCTCTTTCGCCGGTCAGTTGAGACGGTGTGCTGGAGTGTGGCGGTTGGAGCCAGCAGTGGGGGCTGGGTGTGGATGAGGACCAGTGATTCCAGTCCATCCTATAAATTAGATGCAGCTGACTGAAAATACAAGGGTATTACCTCTATATGAACACCCCATACAACTCCCCCTCTCCTGTCATTACAGGACTTACTTGTTCAGTTGTAGTTGGGGTGGATTTCCTTCCTGCCTGCGTGGTGGTGCTTTAAGGTGGAGTGCAGTTTGTGGTGACCCCATCCTTTAACCCTGGCTCTCATCTGTCGTGGCCCAGTGAACTGAGACAGCGGCGGCGAGGTCTCCAAACCATAGGTTTGAATTCAGAGTTTCCGTCTCCTAGGTGGTTTGCCGACCAAGGCTTGAACGGACCCTCCTTCTCTTGCTATTTTATCCATAGCTGGTATACCAACAATCGTAGTCCACGCAATATGGTGTGGCATGCCTTTGGTGCAAAACATAATGGACATTTAAGCCGTTTAAATACGTAGTGAGGGGAGACAGTCTTGCTCTGTTAGAGATCCGCTCGCAGGGAGGCGTGTCTCCTGAAGTGCTGCAATATCCACATTGAGTCTACTGAGCTCGTTGTTAATGATGGCGGTCTTCCGAGAATCATTGATTTGTGTAAGATCTTCCGACAGGCCAGGACACATAGTTCTGACGTTCCAGCTTGCAAAATGAAGGGCTGGTTCCTTCTTTCCTCTTTTCGTGCTGTTTGGTGCGGTGTTGCAGTCCGCTTTTCGGGCAATGACCCTTAGCTCCAAGCACCCATTGAAGCAGGTGGACTGTGGCGGGACAGAATCCTTTTGACCGGGGGCTAAGAAAACAAACATCATGGGACAGGACGTCAGAAATGCTCCATCCATCAATATTGGCGACCACGCTCTGGAAGTGGTTCAAGAGTACACCTACCTAGGCTCAACTATCACCAGTAACCTGTCTCTCGATGCAGAAATCAACAAGCGCATGGGAAAGGCTTCCACTGCTATGTCCAGACTGGCCAAGAGAGTGTGGGAAAATGGCACACTGACACGGAACACAAAAGTTCGAGTGTATCAAGCCTGTGTCCTCAGTACCTTGCTCTACGGCAGTGAGGCCTGGACAACGTATGTCAGCCAAGAGCGACGTCTCAATTCATTCCATCTTCTCTGCCTCGGGAGAATCCTTGGCATCAGGTGGCAGGACCGCATCTCCAACACAGTAGTCCTTGAGGCGGCCAGCATCCCCAGCTTATACACACTACTGAGTCAGCGGCGCTTGAGATGGCTTGGCCATGTGAGCCGCATGGAAGATGGCAGGATCCCCAAGGACACATTGTACAGCGAGCTTGCCACTGGTATCAGACCCACCGGCCATCCATGTCTCCGCTTTAAAGACGTCTGCAAACGCGACATGAAGTCCTGTAACATTGATCACAAGTCGTGGGAGTCAGTTGCCAGCGATCGCCAGAGCTGGCGGGCAGCCATAAAGGCGGGGCTAAAGTGTGGCGAGTCGAAGAGACTTCGCAGTTTGCAGGAAAAAAGACAGAAGCGCAAGGGGAGAGCCAACTGTGTAACAGCCCCGACAACCAATTTTTTCTGCAGCACCTGTGGAAGAGCCTGTCACTCTAGTATTGGCCTTTATAGCCACTCCAAGCGCTGCTCCACAAACCACTGACCACCTCCAGGCGTTGTCTCATTGTCTCCTGAGACAAGGAGGCCAAAGAAGAAGAATAGGGGAGAAATGATGAACATGACACCACCTGGGCGGATGTCTTTCTTGATAAAGGTAACAGCCAGGGCGGAAGGATTCCAAGCGGCTCAAGTGACCATCGTGTTCTGGACCAAAGGCATGCCACACCATATTGCGTAGACTACGGTTGTTGGTATACCAGCTATGGATAAAATAGCAGGGGAAGGAGGCTCCCTTCAAGCTTTGGTCGGCAATCCACCTAGGAGAGGGAAACTCTGAATCCAAACCTACGGCTTGGAGACCTCGTTGCCGCCATTCCAATTCACCGGGCCATGCCCGCTGAGTTCCAGGCTTAAAGGGTGGGGTCAGTCAGCACAAACTGTACTGCACCTTAAAGCACCAGGAAGGAAGTCCACCCCAACTACAGCTCAACAAGCAAGTCCTGTAGCGACAGGAAAGGGGTGAAAATGGCAGGTGCAAGATGGCACTGGCAGCCGCAGTTCCAGTCCTGCGTGCAGTCGGCTCAGGATATTGTTTGTTTTGATGATGACATGGAGATGACATCATCACCCGGTAGCATCCTGAGTGATCAACCAGCCTTTTAGAAGGACAGCACTGCTTGCTCCTGAATTGGAGAGGGGCCTAGAATAGGTGGCCTAAACAAATGCTCATCTCCCTACCACCCATTTAGCTTGCCACGGTCAATGGGCATCTCTTAATGTGGTCAAACTAAGACAGAGAAGGAAACGCGGCCTTCTTTTCCTCGCTTCAAAAGGTGGGAAAAGAAGAAAAATTCTGAAACTTGCCTGCTGCAACTTGAGAATGATGCTTGTCTCTGGTGACAACAGCCTCCCCCAACAATGCTCAGCCCTGGTGGCCCATGAGCTAGCCAGACTAGACACTGATATAGCGGCCCTGAGTGAGGTCCGCTTCTCGGAGCAAGGCAGCCTAACAGAACACAACGCTGGCTACACCCTCTATTGGTCAGGTAGACCTCAAGGTGAACAGCGCTTCATCGGTGTCGGCGTCATGGTTAAGAAGACTATTGCCACTAAACTTTCAAGCCTATCAGTCGACCATTCCAAACACATCATGTCCCTGCTCCTGCCCCTCCAAGACCAGCAGCATACAATTCTCATCAGCATTTATGCTCCGACCCTGAAGTCTAACCCAGCTGACAAAGATTTCTACACCGATCTCTGTGAACTCATCAGAATGCCCCTCCCAAGGACAAAATTGTCATCCTTGGCGATTCCAACACCAGAGTGGGCCGTGACAGCCTGGCATGGAAGGGAATGCTTGGAAACCATGGAGTTGGAAACTAATGAAAAAGGACGTTTACTATTGGAATTCAGTGCAGAAAAGCAGCTGTCCATAACCACACCTTCTTTCAACAAAAAGATCACTTCAAGACCACATGGATGCATCCCTGCTCTAAACACTCGCAACTGATAGATTACATCTCGATTCACCAGTGTGACCTAAAGGACATCCAGCACATTAGAGACATGCCCTGTGCTAAATGTCATACAGACCACTGACTCGTTCTTTCAAAGCTGAACTTCCACTTCAAGCTTAAGCCCAAGAACAGGCCTAGAGACAACCCATCCAAGAAATTTAGAGTCAGCAACCTGCAAACCTCGTCTTGCAGTGATAGATATCAAGCAACCTCACAGACTGCACTGGAACATCTTGATCTCACTGCTGATTCCACTCCAGAAGAACACATCAAAGTTGCAGTACTGGATACTTCGAACGAGGTCATTGGACCCAGCACCAAGAAAAATAGGGACTGGTTTGATGCAAATGACAAGGAAATTTAAGATCTGCTAAAAATAAAAAGGTCAGCTCATCAGGCTCACTTGGCTCAGCCGGCCAGCCAAGAGAAAAAGACAGTCTACTGTCAAGCATGCAGCACCCTTCGATGTAAACTGAGGAACATGCAAAATGACTGGTGGATCGCACTTGCAGAAAAAACTCAACTGTACGCTGACACTGGAGACATAAGTTTCTATGAAGCACTAAAATCTGTCTATGGACCAGCACATCAAACCCAAAACCCCTTGAGGAGCGCCAGTGGCAAGATCCTACACACCAACAAGGCATCAGTCCTGGTTTCCTGGTGGGAGCACTTTGAAACTCTCTTCAGCGCCAAGTGCACAGTGCATGATACTGCCATCAATCGCATTCAACCACAGCCCGTCAAAGAAGAACTTGATGAGAGCCCAACTGTGGAGGAAATTGTGACCGCCATCAACCAGATGAACAGCAGCAAAGCCCTGGAGACGATGGAATTCCCCCCGATGCCTTGAAGCATGGTGGCCCTGCCCTATACACCAAACTCCATGATTTTTTTCATGACCTGCTGGGAACAGAGCAGGATTCCACAGGATCTTTGTGATGCCGTTATCATCACATTGTACAAAAAAAAGGAGAAAAATCAGACAAGTTCAACTGCTGTGGGATCATCCTCCGTTCTCTTGCTGGGAAGATCCTGGCTAGAATACTTCTGAACAGGTTGGTGCTTACCATTGCGGAAGAAAACCTCCCAGAGAGCCAGTGTGGTTTCAGAGCAAACAGAGGCACCACAGACATGGTATTTGCACTCAGACAATTACAAGAAAAGTGTCATGAGGAAAAACAAAGGCCTGTACGTCATGTTTGTAGACCTTACCAAGGCATTCGACACTGTGAGCAGAGATGGACTTTGGAAAATCCTTGTAAAACATGGATGCCCACCCAGGTTCCTGGCCATGGTGAAGCAGTTTGATGAAAATCAGTAAGGACAAGTCAAGCAAAACAGTGACCTCTCTAGTCCCTTCCGAATCTCCAATGGCATGAAGCTGGCCCCGGCTTTATTCACCATCTTTTTCAGCACGATGCTGATGGGTTGGTGGGATAGGCAGAGCAGTGGCAAATGGAATTTAATCCTGAAAAGTGTGAGGTGATGCATTTTGGGAGGACTAACAAGGCAAGGGAAAATACAATGGGTGGTAGGAAGTACAGAGGGTCAGAGGGACCTTGGTGTACTTGTCCATAGATCACTGAAAGCAGCAGCACAGGTAGATAAGGTGGTTAGGAAGGCATATGGGATACTTGCCTTTATTAGCCGAGGCATAGAATATAAGAGCAGGGAGGTTATGATGGAGCTGTATAAAATGCTAGTTAGGCCACAGCTGAAGCACTGTGTACAGTTCTGGGCACCACACTATAGGAAGGATGTAATTGCACTGGAGAGGTGCAGAGGAGATTCACCAGGATATTGCCTGAGCTGGAGCGTTTCAGCTATGAAGAAAGACTGAAAAGGCTAGGGTTGATTTCCTTGGAGCAGAGAAGGCTGAGGGGAGAACTGATTGAGGTATACAAAATTATGAGGGGCATAGATAGGTTAGATAGGAAGAAACATTTTCCCTTAGCAGAGGTGTCATTTACCAGGGGGCATAGATTTAAGGTCAGGGGCAGGAGGTTTAGAGGGGATTTGAGGAAAACAATTTTCACCCAGACGGTGGTTGGAATCTGGAACACATTGCCTGAAGGGGTGGTAGAGGCAGGAACCGTCACAACATTTAAGAAGTATTTAGATGAGCACTTGAAATGCCATAGCATACAATGCTACGGGCCAAGTGCTGGAAAGTGGGATTAGAATAGATAGGTGCTTGATGGCCGGCACGGACATGATGGGCCGAAGGACCTATTTCTGTGCTGTATAACTCTATGAGCAGGCAACAGAAGACCTTACAGAGGGAGTTTACGTATGCTTCTGGACTGATAGGCCTTTTCAACCTCAGGCATCTTCAGGTTCATACAAAGACACAAAAAAACCTCATCCGTGAACTTCTTTTCGCCAATGCCTGTGCTCTCCTGGCCCACAGTCAGTCAGACCTTCAACGTATAACAACACCTTTGTCCGAGGTGGCACAACTCTTAGGACTAAAAATCAGTTTTAAAAACAACTGATATCATGCATCAGCCTGCACCCCAAGAAGAGTATAGACCACCAAGCATTTTCATCGAGGGAACCGAGCTGAATGCCGTCAAGCAATTTATTTATTTGGGGAGCGTCATCTCGTCTGATGCCACCATAGACAAGGAAGTGGACAATAGGCTCTCAAAAGCAAACAGTACATTTGGCAGACTCTACAAATGAGTGTGGAGCAACCACAGCCTCAGAGCACAGACCAAACTCAAAGTGTACAAACCCATAGTCCTCACCACCCCTCTATATGGTGCCGAGTCATGGGTCCTATACTGCCATCATGTACGCCTTCTAGAGCTCTTCCATCACCGCTACCTCCGCAGCATCCTCAGGATCTGCTGGCAGGACTGCATCACAAACATTGAAGTCCTGGAAACGGCCAACATCACCAGCATCGAGGCCATCCTCCTGCAAAGACAACTGCGTTGGGCAGGTCACGTTGCCCGGATGGACGACAGTCGCCTGCCCAAGATTTTGTTGTATGGAGAGCTGACCACTGGTAAAAGGAACAGAGGGGCCCCATGCAAATGTTTCAAGGACTCCCTGAAGAAGTCCCTCTCTGTGTGCCACATTGACCATCGCCAGTGGGAAGTGCAGGCCATAGATCGTGATGCCTGGAGATGCTACATCAGGAGGGCTACAGACACCTTTGAGACCCAGCGAAGAACCAACATGAAAGCGAAAAGGAGGAGAAGGATAGATACAATTGCCCCCAGCAGCAACTACACCTTCACTTGTACCCGCTGTGGTAGAATCTGCCGGTCACGGATAGGCCAGACTAGCCACCAGTGGGCCTGCAACCGATGAGTACAACCTGCCCAAAATCTTCGTCCGCAAAGTGATGCCAAGTGATGTTTCTCTTTATATGGTCATTTGAGAATTTTCTATTTTTGATTGGATAACTTCTAACTAGCATTTTGACTGTCAAAATATATTGTGGTGTTTTGGCTTTCTGAGGGAAGGGTGAAGTGTTGCTTTATTCTCCATTTAAAAATGTTGTCCAAGAAGAGTTACTTGTCCTGCTCCACCTCCCTATTTCAATTTTTCATCGATCCTTTTCACAAATAATGCTGTATAATTGTGTGATAACCACTTGCAAATTGCAGGTTATCAATCCAATAAAAGGCAATTTTTGCTTGCCTCAAGAAGCATGTAGTTTTCCTCTGTGAAACTCATCTTAGGGGGGCTGAACCGCTGAAACTTTGAAAGGACTGGCCTCTGTTTTGGTGAGTTGACTTCAACAGTTTAACTCATCCACTGTTTTTTAGTCTTTCATGGGATGTGAGCGTCACTGGCAAGACCAGTATTTGTTGCCCATTCCTAATTGCCCTTGCAAAGGTGGTGGTGAGCCACCTTCTTGAACAACTGCAGTTCATCTGATGTAGGTACACCCGCAGTGCTGTTAGGAAAGGAGTTTCAGGTTTTTGACCCAGTGACAGTGAAGGAACGGCAATATAGTTGCTAGTCAGGATGACGTGACCTGGAGGGGAACTTGCAGGTGGTGGTGTTCCAATGCGCCTGCTATCTTGTCCTTGTCCTTCTAGGTGGTAGAGGTCATGGGTTTGGAAGGTGCTGTCGAAGGAGCCTTGGTGAGTTGCTGCAGTGCATCTTGTAGATGTTGCACACTGCTGCCACTGTGCACTGGCGGTGAAGGGAGTGAATGTTTAAGGTGGTAGATGGAGTGCCGATCAAGTGGGCTGCTTTGTCCTGGATGATGTCAAGCTTCTCAAGTCTTGTTGGAGCTGCACTCATCCAGGAAAGTGTAAAGTATTCCATCACACTACTGACTTGTGCCTTGTAGATGGTGGATAAGCTTTAGGGAGTCAGGAGGTGAGTTACTCGCTACAGCCTCTAACCTGCTCTTGTAGCCACAGTGTTTATATGGCGAGTTCAGTTAAGTTCTGGTCAATGGTGACCCCTAGGATTTTGATGATGGGGGATTCAGCGATGGTAATTCCGTTGAATGTCATGGGGAGATGGTTAGATTCTCTCTTGTTGGCGATGGTCATTGTCTGACACTTGTGTGGCATGAATATTACTTGCCACTTGTCAGCCCAGGCCTGAATCTTGTCCAGATCTTGCTGCATATGGACACACAGACTGCTTCAGTATCTGAGGAGTCAGGAATGGTACAGAACACTGTGCAGTCGTTAGTGAACTTCCTTACTTCAGACCTTATGATGGGGGAAAGGTCATCGATGAAACAGCTGAAAATGGTTGGGCCTAGGACACGACCCTGAGGAACACCTGCAGTGATGTCCTGGGTCTTAGATGTTTGGCCTCCAACAACCATAACTATTTTCCTTTGTACTAGGTCTGACTCCAGCTTGTGGAGAATTTTCCCTTGATTCTCATTATCTTCCATTTTACTGGGACTCCTTGATGCCGTACTTAGTCAAATGATGCCTTGATATCAAGGTAGTCACTCTCATGTCACCTCACCTCACGTCTTGAATTTGGCTCCATTGTCCATGTTTGGACCAAGGCTGTAATGAGGTCTAAAGCCGAGTGGCCCTGGCAGAACCCAAACTG
This sequence comes from Heterodontus francisci, assembly GCF_036365525.1. Classification (NCBI taxonomy): domain Eukaryota; kingdom Metazoa; phylum Chordata; class Chondrichthyes; order Heterodontiformes; family Heterodontidae; genus Heterodontus; species Heterodontus francisci. Next base: position 108,578,646 of record NC_090383.1, read on the forward strand.
AGCATTGGTGAACAGATTATTGCTATGTAAGTGCAGCTTGATAGCACTGTCATTGACACCTTCCATCATTTTGCTGCTGATTGAGAGTAGACTGATGGGGTGATAATTGTTCAAATTGGATTTGTCCTGCTTTTTGTGGACAGGACATAACTGTGTAATTGTCCACATTGTCAGGTAGGTGCCAGTGTTGTAGCTGTACTGGAACAGCTTGACTAGGATGCTGCTAATTCTGGAGCACAAGTCCTCCGTACTACTGCCAGGAAGTTGTCAGGGCCGATTGTCTTAGCCGAGTCCAGTGCCTTCAGCCGTTTCTTGATATCACATAAGAGTGAATCGAATTGGCTGAAGGCTGGCATCTATGATGCTGGGGAGCTCAGCAGGAAGCTGAGATGTTTGCAAATGCTTCAACTTTGACTTTTGAATGAACATGCCGGGCTCCTTCATCATTGAGGATGGGGATGCTTGTGGAACCTCCTCCTGATTAGTTGTTTATTGTCCACCACAATTCACAACTGGATGTGTCAGGACTGCAGAGCTTAGATCTGATCTGTTGGTTGTGGGATCACTTAGGTCTGTCTAAGTCTAGGTCCAACAAAGCTTGCTGATGGATTCTTTTATGTTCACCTGAGAGGACATGTGTCTCATCCAAAACATCCAATAGTGCAGTACTCTCAGTGCTCCACTGATGTGTCAGCCTAAATTATGGGCTCTAGAGTGGGGCTTGAACTTTCAAACTTCTGATTCAGAGGCAAGAGTGCTGCACTAAGCCATGGGTAACAACAGATAATCTTTGACATTTAGAATTGTTTCAGAGGCCAAATTTGTGCACTTAAATTTGTAAAATAATTCATTCTTTTCTTGATATGTCTTTTTTTAGTCAGTGTAAAGCTGTCCAAACAAAGGGAAGGAAGTCAAATGCTAAATTGAGCCATACTGCTAAAATGTTAAATCATTCTAATATTTACTAAACTCAGCAATAAGGCTAGAAAATTGTTGGCCTATTAGTTAAAGCAGCAGAGCGCCATTGTCATAGAGAGATACAGCACCGAAACAGGCCCTTCGGCCCACCAAGTCCGTGCAGCCAGCAATCACCCATTTTATGCTAATCCTATATTAATCCCATTTTTCCCTCTCACATCCCCACCTTCCCCCAATTCTCCTACCACCTACCTACACTAGGTGCAATTTTTAACAATGGCCAATTTACCTATCAACCCGCAAGTCTTTGTCATAAGTGAAAAGTTGCCAGTATATTAATAGTGCTGGTCAAATATGTGGTAAATGTAATTATTACCTCTAAACAGTTAAATAGTAATGGACCTTATGGGGAGAAGAACTTTCAAAGTATTCTCCCCTCTCTCCCACCTCCCATATATATTGATATATTCATATATGCTGGTGTTAAAACAGTCCTGCCATGTTGAATCTCTTGAACGAAAAAGACTAACTTGTATGATGCACCTGGTGGGACACTCTTTGGCCAGCTGCAGTTGAAAGGAACAGATACCAGCATTCTCCCCATTCTTTGGATGCTGTTCTTGCAGCTAAGATATAGATTAAGGGCTTAAGCAACAGTTTAGGCGGTTATAACTACATTGGCTAGTGATGTTTTAATTTTTTTTTAATGAATTCTGTTTTAACAAACTGTAAAAATGTATATATCATATATAGTTATAAAAAGCACTTCCCAGATATGTCTACATCCCATCATTTTTAAAACCAAAATATTAAGAGCACTGTAAATTTTCCAAATATTTCTGTTGTGTCCCATTTCTTCAATCTGAGCTAATTTTTATCTCCCCAAAATACTTAGTGCAGTCTGACAATTTCTGCCCTTATCAGCATAATGCTTCACTAGATGAGAGCAGGAGATTCAGAATTGAGGCTACAGCGTTTTAGTTCCATCTCCAACCTGCGATCGCCTGTCAGTTTAGATATAGATGCCCAGATGGTAGTATGATGCAGATTACACAACTTCTTTAAGAGTTATGTCCTAGCATTTTTATTCTAACTTCTGCAACTTAATTAATACTCTCTTTTTTCCATAAATTCAGCATTTTATTAATTCAACCTTTAGTAGTGAAGATTTGGCTTCGAGCACAGGCCTGTCCTTTTTCTACCTCTTGATTTCTATCGCTGTTGGGAGTTGACTTGAACTCATTTTGTGGGATGTCATCTGGCTCTGAGCCCATCCAGCTTCGCATAATACCTTTATACACCTTATTCACTATACTTCTATTATTCTTAATAGAAATGTCTCAAAATACTTCCCATTATATAGGATATCGCAATCTTTCCCATCCCACACGTTTTGGCACTGTGAGAAGCTATGTTCTTTCTGGATACACATCCATGATACAATCTGGAGTATCCTAAATCTGCAAGCACAACTGACCTTTTGTTTTTATTTGGGATAGTACCCCAGTGCTCTTCTAAAAGCTTGGCAAGATCCTAATTTGACTTGAAAGGGATTTAGGGATAATGCTGCTGAATAAAACAACATATGCAGTTGAGGCCTGACTTTTTTTAAGATCATAAATTATCGCGTTCACTTTAAAAGGCAAGTGACAAAAATAACCTAAGTTCTCAACGTTAACACGATTCAAATGTTAAGGAACATAATTTCAGCGGGAATTGGGATATAATTTTTTTGCACAAAGGTTGGCAGAGTTGGAAAAGAAATTACTGGGAAAAGTCATCGAAATTAATGAGTTCAAGAGCCAACTGTAGTTAGTTCTGGAGAGATAAAGGATCAAGGGAAATGGTGGGAAGATGAGTTTCAGATCAATCAAAGATATGGGTTAAGTAACCTTTTTCTGTTCCTGAATAATATTCATTGGTGGCAAGTCATTACTGCAGTGTGGGTACATGGGATAAGAGGGAGGGGCTTTGTAACACCTTCAACACACCAAGTGGTATTTATACTGCAATCCCCCTCAGTTGTTTTTCAGAGGTAATGTTGAGTGGATTTATACTGTTTACTGTGCAGTACTATGAATTGGATTACATAGGAGAACTCATTTCAAGTTACACTGGACTGGAGAATTAAATCCAATAAAAAGAATTTGAGGGGTCATCTCATTGAAACATATAAAATTCTGAAAGGACTTGAAAGAGTCAATGCTGGAAGGATGTTTCCTCTGGCCAGGGAGTCTGGAACTAGGGGTCACAGTCTCGGAATAAGTGGTCAGCTATTTAAGACTGAGGTGAGGAGAAATTTCTTCACTCAAAGTGTTGTGGATATTTGGAATTCTCCACTACAGATGTCTGTGGATGCTCAGTTGTTGAACATATTCAAGACAGAGATTGATCGGTTTTTGGATACTAAGGGAATTTATGGATATGGCGATAGTGCAGGAAGATGGAAGGTAGAAGAATAGCCATGATCGTATTGAATGGCTGTGCAGGCCTAAAGAGCTGAATGGCCTAGTTCTGCTCCTGTTCCTTTCAAATGTCAGTTGATTAGAATCCAGGACCAGCATGTTCCTGTGAGGAAGAAGGATAAGTTTGGCAAGTTTCGGGAACCTTGGATAACGCGGGATATTGTGAGCCTAGTCAAAAAGAAAAAGGAAGCACTCGTAAGGGCTGGAAGGCTAGGAACAGACGAATCCCTTGAGGAATATAAAGACAGTAGAAAGGAACTTAAGCAAGGAGTCAGGAGGGCTAAAAGGGGTCATGAAAAGTCATTGGCAAACAGGATTAAGGATAATCCCAAGGCTTTTTACACATATATAAAGAGCAAGAGGGTAACTAGGGAAAGGGTTGGCCCGCTCAAGGACAGAGAAGGGAATCTATGTGTGGAGCCAGAGGAAATGGGCGAGGTACTAAATGAGTACTTTGCATCAGTATTCATCAAAGAGAAGGACTTGGTGGATGATGAGCCTAGGGAAGGGAGTGTAGATAGTCTCAGTCATCTCATTATCAAAAAGGAGGAGGTGTCGGGTGTCTTGCAAAGCATTAAAGTAGATAAGTCCCCAGGGCCTGATGGGATCTACCCCAGAATACTGAGGGAGGCAAGGGAAGAAATTACTGGGGCCTTGACAGAAATCTTTGCATCCTCATTGGCAACAGGTGAGGTCCCAGAGGACTGGAGAATAGCCAATGTTGTTCCTTTGTTTAAGAAGGGTAGCAAGGATAATCCAGGAAATTATAGGCCGGTGAGCCTTACATCAGTGGTAGGGAAATTATTAGAGAGGATTCTTCGGGACAGGATTTACTCCCATTTGGAAACAAACAAACTTATTAGCGAGAGGCAGCATGGTTTTGTGAAGGGGAGGTCGTGTCTCACTAATTTGATTGAGTTTTTTGAGGAAGTGACGAAGATGATTGATGAAGGAAGGGCAGTGGATGTTGTCTATATGGACTTCAGTAAAGCCTTTGATAAGGTCCCTTATGGCAGACTGGTACAAAAGGTGAAGTCACACAGGATCAGAGGTGAGCTGGCAAGATGGATACAGAACTGGCTCAGTCATAGAAGACAGAGGGTAGCAGTGGAAGGGTGCTTTTCTGAATGGAGGGATGTGACTAGTGGTGTTCCGCAGGGATCAGTGCTGGGACATTTGCTCTTTGTAGTATATATAAATGATTTGGAGGAAAATGTAGCTGGTCTGATTAGTAAGTTTGCGGACGACACAAAGGTTGGTGGAGTTGTGGATAGTGATGAGGATTGTCAGAGGATACAGCAGGATATAGATCGGTTGGAGACTTGGGCGGAGAAATGGCAGATGGAGTTTAATCCGGACAAATGTGAGGTAATGCATTTTGGAAGATCTAATGCAGGTGGGAAGTTTTCAGTAAATGGCAGAACCCTTAGGAGTATTGACAGGCAGAGAGATCTGGGCTTACAGGTCCACAGGTCACTGAAAGTGGCAATGCAGCTGGATAAGGTAGTCAAGAAGGCATATGGCATGCTTGCCTTCATTGGTCGGGGCATAGAGTATAAAAATTGGCAAGTCATGCTGCAGTTGTACAGAACTTTAGTTAGGCCACACTTAGAATATTGCGTGCAATTCTGGTTGCCATACTACCAGAAGGACGTGGAGGCTTTGGAGAGGGTACAGAAGAGGTTTACTAGGATGTTGCCTGGTCTGGAGGGCATTAGCTATGAGGAGAGGTTGGATAAACTCGGATTGTTTTCACTGGAATGATGGAGGTGGAGGGGCGACATGATAGAGGCTTACAAAGTTATGAGCGGCATGGACAGAGTGGATAGTCAGAAGCTTTTTCCCAGGGTGGAAGAGTCAGTTACTAGGGGACATAGGTTTAAGGTGAGGGGGGCAAAGTTTAGAGGGGATGTGCAGGGCAAGCTCTTTACGCAGAGGATGGTGAGTGGCTGGAATTTGCTGCCGGGGGAGATGGTGGAAGCAGGTACGATAGCGACGTTTAAGAGGCATCTTGACAAATACATGAATAGGATGGGAATAGAGGGATACGGTCCCCGGAAGTGCAGAAGGTTTTAGTTTAGGCAGGCATCAAGATCGGCGCAGGCTTGGAGGGCTGAATGGCCTGTTCCTGTGCTGTACTGTTCTTTGTTCTTATGTTCCAAGCTGGTGATGTTGCTTTGCCTGGGAAATTGGAGAACAAAAGTGTATCTACCTCGTTGGTTGGTGAGCTAAGGTGCTGTTGTTTGTGGTAGTTTATTTCACTAACATGCAGTACGTTCAACCCTGATAAATACGTAACCAGTTTGCCAAAAAAAATCCATGCCGAGATCATATTATATTTGAATCAGGATTTCTGTAAACTGCAGATTAAAAAAAATCAATTTGCAAATCTTTGTACCACAGCAATTTAAATGATTCATTCAGGAATTTAATTTAATTTAAACAAGCACAGCAGAAACGCTTAACAAAACCATATATTTTACACTGAAATGATTAGACTTGTAAAATATGCCTTCTGTAGATACATTTGGCAGCAGATTGACTATGCTTAGTGCATTGCTGATAATTAAGGACTGCTTGGGTCAGGAACTCCATATAGTAGGAGAGAAGGGAAACAATTTGGTACATTGGAATTTTGGATCAGTACTTTTTTCTTAAATGTTTCATTCAGTTGCATATATTTGTACTCTTAACCTGGTACTGTAAAACAGAAAAAACAAGACTGAAGAGAAAGTTGACCAACTAAGACGGAAGAGCACAAAATCATTACTTTTCAAGCATTTTTGCACAGGGGATCCTCTGCAAATATTGACATACTGCCACAGATTTCCAGGGTGGAAGAGTCAGTTACTAGGGGACATAGGTTTAAGGTGCGAGGGGCAAAGTTTAGAGGGGATGTGCGAGGCAAGTTTTTTTTACACAGAGGGTGGTGAGTGCCTGGAACTTGCTGCCAGGGGAGGTGGTGGAAGCAGATACGATAGTGACGTTTAAGAGACATCTTGACAAATATATGATTAGGAAGGGAATAGAGGGATATGGGCCCCGGAAGTGCAGAAGGTGTTAGTTTCGGCAGGCATCAAGATTGGCGCAGGCTTGGAGGGCCGAATGGCCTGTTCCTGTGCTGTACTGTTCTTTGTTCTTTGTTTGTTGTTCTATTCCCATGCAAAAATGAACATCCAGGGGATGCCTTCTCCAAATTTTTGGTCAGTCCCAGAAGAAAGTAGCGCTATGTTGCAGAAAATGTGTCATATTAATGTACAGTAATGGAAACTGTATAAGTCAACAGATAGAGAAAAAAACAGAATTCTCAATCTTCTGTATTCACAGCATTTGGTATGCCCAGCCCCAGAAGGACATAAATCTGACGCTGTGTAGACTGGGTCATTTAATATATTCAAGGCTGAGCTAGAGAGAGATTTTTGATCTACAAGGGAGTCAAAGGTTATGGTAGGCAGGCAGGAAAGTGGAGTTGAGGCCACAATCAGATCAGCCGTGATTTTATTGAATGGCAGAGCAGGCTCAAGGGGCCGACTGGCTTACTCCTGCTCCTATTTCTTATGTTCTTAAACTTCCTAGGGTTCACATCCTAGTTTGTAAGCTTGTGCATTGGAGGAATTTCCCAGATATCTTTTCTCCCATATTGGCCTTAGTTTTTTAAAAAAATTTTTGCCTGTCCCAGGAGATCAGAGGGTGGGTGGTGAGTATATAAGGTTAATATAAGCCATTAATGGTGATGCTTGCTCTGGTTACCCTCCAAGGCTGAAGCAGTGTTTGCTCTGGTTATGCTGTTTTATTTATACTTTGCGATGCAAAGCCCCATGATCCAACAGATCTATTGCTTGCAAAGACGAGCTCAACCTGGTTTGTTGATTAAAACAAAATTGGCTGGTGTATTTCAGAAAACTTTATGCATCCAATTATACAAAAGTTTAACATCTGCCATATTTTGTCTGTCATATTATTGTGTCCATGCAAAATTCTGTGACACACTTGCAACTCACTATCTGAAGTATTGTGTTCATGAAACAATGACAAATCAAGCGAGAATGAAAGAAGTACCAATCAACAATATCAAAAAACTTCCAAATACAAATTGGCAGTCAGCAAAATAATAGTGAGGAAAAGTCAGTGAATCAATGCTCTAAATGCCTTTTAAGAATATTGTTGACAGTCATCTTAGTTTCTCCACTAAGGTGATGACACTAGAATGCAGTTTGTAGCAAAATAATGGCATAAAAATACAGAATTTAACATATCTGTATGATAGCATAGTCTGTATTTGAGAATCCTCAATGATTTCCATCAGTGGCCTATGCTTTCCTAACAACCTGAAACTGTAGTTTAAAGTGTTTTTAAGAATCATCATTGTCAGTTGAAAATACTCAACAAAGAGCAGGGAAATATTTCTAGCAAGCAATTCTTAGAATCCTTTTTCTGATTGACAACAAACTGGCAAATTAGGGTTACTGCCAGGACTTGCTGCTTGAAAGTTTTATCCCTCTTACATATCCTATATTTCACTGGAAAGTTCAGGACAGAATCTCCGACGGAAGCCACTTTTAGGAGCAGTGAAAGTAAATGTTTTTTTCTGCATGCAACATCCAAATTAAGAAATACATGAACTGTCAATTTTTTTGGAAGGTTTCCCCCCCCCCACCCCCCAAGGAAAGTTATGCATCAATGATGGCGTTGAATTAGTAATGAAGTGTGTTTGAATGATGACATGCTAGATGAAAATTTTATATTGAAATAAAATGCTCATAGTGAGTTAGAGGCTTTGCTGTTGCAAGGGAATGTAGCTAGGGCAGGAAGTGGTGGATGGTATGTCCATCTCTACTGCAGATATTTAGAAGACAGTTGTCCAAGATTAGCATGTCCAAGAAGAACAGAATGGCTCAAGCTTTATTTTGTATATTGGCCATACTGCATTTAACCCGTTAATGTTTAATGCTGACAACAGATGGAAAAATATGGTAAAGCATTCTAATTTCCATCTTGAGTTGCACAAAAAAATTCCCAAATAATATAAATTAAATCGTTTGTCACTGGAAATCTGTTTGGTCCATGTTACCTATAAATGTGGCCAGCAAATAATTCCACTAAACAAATGGTAATCAGCATTTCTTTTTGGTCCCTGGATATCAGTTTGAAACATTAATTGATAGTTGTTGCATAGTGAATTACAAAATAATTGTTATGCACTTTCCTTTGACTTTTTAGGTTATTCTTTCTTCCAGTCCTCGGTCAAGTATCAGCTCTAGCCTCACCCCAAAGCGCTATCCTTAACAAAATTGGACTTAACAAAATTTTGCCCATCACTCCATTAGTTTCGAATAGGTTGACTGTAATATGAGCATATTCTTGACTTGTGCAAGAGGGGGAAATGAAACATTGTGGGTGAGATTTTAACTCATTCAACACCCATCCACTTGCACAGAGTTAAAATCAGGCCTGTGTATCAGAGTAAACAATAAAGTAGATTGGCTTACAGACAGTGACAAAGTCATTGCATGCTAATTAAAGGCCGGCTCGGGTCTGCAAATGAAACCCAACCCGAGCCCGACAAAACCACATCTGACCCCGACCCGGCCCAAGTCCTTTCATTTTCTCTCGTGTCCAACCCAACCCGACCATCAGCTAACCTAGGTTCTGTTTTTCACTTTGTTGCTTATCTGCACAAGCTTAAAAAAACTGCAACTAAACAACCTTTCAAGTCCAAAAAGTACATTAACATTGTAGCCACATATCGGACGTGTTGATATAGCGTGTCCCACCCGGCCCGACCCAACCCGAGCCAGAATGCCAGACCCGGAAGTGCGATCCGACCCGAATCCAACACATGTCGTCGGGTCGTGTCGGGTTCGGGTTGGATAGCCATGCTTTAATGCTAATCATCACAATTAAATCTATGGTGTAAAATACTGTTTGTCAAAGCTAAATTATAACTTGAATGCCTCAATTTGGCTAAGGTGTAAGGTAACTAGATTATACATTGTCAGGGCCTTAGACTGATTAAGTTCTGAGTCCAACATGCCACTTGAAGGGTGCGTAAAGATAGGAGTTCTCAAGAGTAATAAGTTCTTTTCACTGAATAAGCTAGAAGGACACCATTATAGTGCACTTGGAAAGCAAGTTGTGAATATCCACTGGTCTGCGATTTTTGCCCTGTACATGTAATTGGTGAAAACAAAAATGGTTATGTTTTAAAATTTCTATTCTCAGTTGGTGCAGGATCATTGCTACAGTCCTGAAAGTTAATGTAATTTTAAAAAAATTGACTGCTATTTCTTGAAAGTTATTACATTTTTTCTAGTGCTCCCAACATGGTAAACACTTTGGTTCTGAAGACTTAACTGAGATTTGGAATTTGTTTCAGATCTGTGTTTCTTCTTTAGGAGCAACAGAAACTTGAACTGAAACTGAATGAAACTAAGTGCCATTTGGAGCATATCCAGCAGGATGCAGCAAGATCGAAGGATGAATGTCTAAAGCTGATGGAACTACTGAGCAAATCTGAGCACCAACTGCACCTCACCAGGTACAAATAATCCTGTTATCTGCCAGTGGCACTTCATAACGCCAGCATCAAGCTGCCTGTCTCTACCGCAGGCAATAAAACATTTTACAGATATTTTTGGTGCTTTGCAATACCAACTGTTCACATTTTTGCCTACTAATTGCTGCAGTATTAACAGGTGAAGCTATTAAAATACCAAACTGCAGGTATGTAATTATAGAAAACCAAATGTGATGATTTTTCTAATCTGTCTTAAGGGAAAAGCAGCATGATGTTTGTAACATATGGACGGGTGATGGGATTACCAGATGTTCTGAGGTTTTTGTTTTTTTTTATGCTCTAAGATCTCTTGTATTCTGTCAGTTTGAGTTGTAATGATGTGGGGAACAGCACAATGTACAATATTGTATCATGATAAATGGTCTTAATAAGAGGTTGTTATAACAGGATGAGTAATTCATTTGTATAATCATTTTTGTTTGTTGTTTGTTAACTTGTAAACCTTTGTTTATTTTTCCTGTTGTAACAACAGTTACAATACCTACTTAAATTAACTACTACATCCCAATCCGTGATTAACATAGTCACAGTGAGTTATGTCACACTTCAATAATCAAACATCCCATATTGAGCCACATTTTCAGCGATTAGAGACTCTTTATAGTTCTCCTTCACTATGGTAGGCAATTTCAAGTTCAGTCAGATGACATAGAATCCTCAGCCTTGAATTTTCTTTCCATTTGTTTTGTTTTCTCTCTGATTTTTTCTCTTATTTTCACCATACCCCTCTTCCTGAACACAGTAACTCATGCTGGGGTATTGTTCTCCAGCATTTTGCTCAAGTGATTATTCTTGGTCAATGTGAGATCATCACAGCCAAATACAATCCTGCCTTTGTCTGACATCCATGCAGGAGTAGTTGTAACAGAAAGCATTGGATAGAACTCAGGCAAGAAAGAGTGAGCTTGAATTGAACACTAGCTATGTTTTTTCTTCTTTAGTATAGGTGGTGAGGGTAATTGCAGTATTCTTACTGCTGCTCCAGCTAAGTCAGCATACAGTTGATGTGACTTTCGTAGAGTAGTACATTTAACTCCTGAGTTGCATGCTTTTTTTAGGATATATTCTGCCCTTTTATCCAATCAAAACTTCAACAATCTATAGATGAGTTAGATGTGTTCAGGAGTATTTTCTACATCAGTATGTTTCCAGTCCAACAAGGAAGAGAGCATTGCTGAATTTGGTTCTGGGAAAGGAGGTGGGTCAAGTATCAGTAGGGTAAAATTTAGGGGACAGTGATCATAATATTATAAGGTTTAGGTTGGTTATGGAAAAGGACAAGGCGCAATCCAGAGTAAAAATAATCAATTGAGGGAGGGCCAACTTCAGTGGGGTGAGAACAGATCTGCCCATGGTAAATTGGAATTAAAGACTGGCAGGCAAAACTCTTAACATATTTTGAACACCAAAGTACAGTCAAGGTACATTTCCACGAGGGGGAAAGGTAGGGCAAACAAAGCCAGAGCTTCCTGGATGACAAAAGAGATAGAGAGTAAGATGAAGCTGAAAAAGGGTGTACGTGACAAATGTCGGGTGAATAATACAAGTGAGAACCAGGTTTAATATAGAAGGTTCAGACGGGAAGTAAAAAAACAAATAAGGGAAGCAAAGAGACAGTATAAGAAGAGACTGGCAACTAATGTAAAAGGGAATCTAAAAGTCTTCTTTAGAGATATAACTAGTAAAAGGATGGTAAAATGAGTGGGCGGATTAGGGACAGGGAGGCAGGGGGCATGGCTGAGGTTCTAAATGAGTACTTTGCATCTGTCTTTACCAAGGAAGAAGATGCTGCCAAAGTCATAGTGAAAGAGGAGGTAGTTTTTTGTTTTTTTTTAGAGATACAGCACTAAAACAGGCCTTTCAGCCCACCAAGTCTGTGCCAACCATCAACCACCCATTTATACTAATCCTCCATTAATCCCATATTCCTACCACATCCCCACCTTCCCTAAATTCCCCTACCACCTACCTATACTAGGGGCAATTTACCTATCAACATGCAAGTCTTTGGCTGTGGGAGGAAACCGGAGCACCCGGCGAAAACCCACGCGGTCACAGGGAGAACTTGCAAACTCCGCATAGGTAGTACCCAGAATCGAACCCGGGTCACTGGAGCTGTGAGGCTGCGGTGCTAACCACTGCCGCCCATAGTTGAGACACTGGATGGGCTAAAAGGATGTATTAGATAGGCTGGCTGTACTTAAAGTTGATGAATCACCAGGATCAGATGAGTTGCATCCAAAGATACTGAGGGAAGTAAGGGTAGAAATTGCAGAGGCACTGGCCATAATCTTCCAATCCTCCTTAGATACAGGAGTGGTGCCAGAAGATTGGAGAATTGCAATGTTACACCCCTGTTCAAAAAAGGGTGTGAGGATCAGCCCAACCACTACAGGTCAGTCAGCTTAACCTCAACGGTGGGAAAGCTTTTAGAAACGATAATTCAGGACAAAATTAACAGTTACTTGGGAAAATGTGGATTAATTAAGGAAAGCCAGCATAGATTTGTAATGGGCAAATTGTGTTTAACTAAGTTGCTAGAATTTTTGATGAGGTAACAGAGAGGATTGACAAGAGTAATGCAGTTGATGTGGTGTTCATGAACTTCCAAAAGGCATTTGATAAAGTGCCACATAACAGGCTTGTCAGCAAAGGTGAAGCCCATGGAATAAAAGGGACAGTGGCAGAATGGATACAAAATTAGCTGAGTGACAGGAAGCAGAGAGTAGTGATGAATTGTTGTTTCTTGGACTGGAGGAGGATATATCCCTAGGGGTCGATGTTAGGATCACTGCTTTTCTTGATATTTATTAATGACCTAGACTTGAGTATACAGGGCACAATTTCAAACTTGGAAGGATAGTGTACTGTTAGGAGGATAGTAATAGATGTCAAGAGGACTTAGACAGGCTAGTGGAATAAGCAGACAAGTGGCAGGTGAAATTTAATGCAAAGACGTGTGAAATGATTCATTTTGGTAGGCAGAACAAGGGGAGGCAATATAAAATAAAGGATACAATTCTAAATGGGGTGCAGGAGCAGAGGGACTGGGGGTATGTGTGCACAAATTATTGAAGGTGGCAGGGCAGATTGAGAAAGTGGTTAATAAAGCATATGATATCCTGGACTTTATAAATAGAGGCACTGGGGACAGAAACAAGGAAGTTATGATAAACATGTATAAAACTTTGGTTCGGCCTCAACTAAACTATTGTGTTCAACTCTGGGCATTATACTTTAGGAAGGATGTGAAGGCATTGGAGAGGGTGCGGAAAAGATTTACGAGAATGGTTCCAGGGATGAGGGACTTCAGTTACATAGATCAATTGCAGAAGCTGGGGCTTTTCTCCTTGGAGAAAAGAAGATTAGAGGAGATTTGATAGAGGTGTTCAACATCAGGAGGGGTCTGCACAGTAGATAGGGAGAAATTGCTCCCATTGGCGGAAGGATCAAGAACCAGAGGACACTGATTTAAAGTGATTGGCAAAAGGAGCAACAGCAATATGAGCAGCCAGCGGTTAGGATCTGGAATGCACTGCTGAGAGTGTGATGGAGATAGATCCAATCGTGGCTTTCAAAAGGGAATTAGATAATTATCTGAAGCACAAAATCTTGCAGGGCTACGGGGAAAAGGCCAGTGAGTGGACTAGGTGAGTTGTTCTAGCAGCGAGCTAGCACAAACGCGATGCGCTGAATGGGCTCCTTCTGTGCTGTAACCATTCTATGATTCTATCTGTTTCCTGACCAATCTGCTCTTTAACTGCTACCTGGCTGTGCTTGGGAGTGTTTCATGGGTGATTCTTCTTCAGATTTTTTCTTTGTCTGCATTAAGAAGCCATACATCTACATATTCCACGCCGCAGCTAGGTGGCCACAATTGAGAACTTAATAGTGTGGGGATTTATGGTGAAAATCTGAGTCCAAAAACCTATTGGCATTTTAAGATTTTGGCTGTCTTTCCTAATATTTCTAGCATTATGATAACTATCCAAATAATATTGCAGCAATAAATGATTCACGTTTATTGGCAAAATCAGTTACAAAATATATATGGTATGACTTTGATTATTCAAGCATTCCATCATCCATTGCTCAATTATCTGTGAAAATGTTCATAGTAATTGGTGTTGGGTCAGGAGAGCAGTAGTAGTTGGCATCAGGCCTGACAAGGTCAGAATCTTTATCGTATTCTATACATAATAACCTTGCATTAATTTTGCCACAAAAGTAAATCCACTGATGATAAATGCTTCCTCTAGTCACCCCTATTCTGAGCCATTCATTCTTCTAAAGTTGTCGCTGTACACAAGTATTGTCCACAAGCACCAACAGGAATCCAGGCAGCCAGCGATCAGACAAATTATTTTTTTTAAATGGGAAAACATGAGACACTAAATTATCTGCCATTTTCAATTATTCACTAGGTGTCCCCTTCATTATGATGGTCAATTGAGGGCATAGAAAATAGTTCGTCTGAGAAACTGTACAAAAAAAGGATCTCATTCCAACTCCAAAAATAATTATCTATCATCATTCTGCAGATGAGGTTACTCATACAGTCTTAGATACAGTCTTAGTCTGAGAGTTTCTGATGAGCATGCTCATCTGCAGAGACCAACACAACATTTAAGAATAGGTTAGATCAGTGGTTGAAGGAAAGAGGAATAAAGGAATACAGGAGCAAGGTGAGCATATGGGTTTGAACTACTGCTTGTGTGGAGGATGAATACCAAAAAGACTGGTTGGGCTGAATGGCCAACTTCCCTGTGAAAACTTTTATGTAATGCCATGTTTTTGAGTTGCCAGATTTTTTGGGGGCTGTATCAGTATTTGTTAAACTGTTGGTCATCTTTTGGATGACAAATATAGTTCTTCTTCCTACAGAATTCTTCCTTAGACATTTTATTATCTGCAAATCTGTCTTTATATGCAGAAATTTAAATGCAGGGTTAATCAGTTGCTGAATTAGGATTATTGGTGTATTCAACAAGAAAGACTAGGGCTTGTTGTTGACCTATGTTCTCCAGGTGTTTGTACATTCATAGAAAAGGAAAGTGGGTAACATAAGGGCGGCACAGTGGCGCAGTGGTTAGCACCGCAGCCTCACAGCTCCAGCGACCCGGGTTCGATTCTGGGTACTGTGCGGAGTTTGCAAGTTCTCCCTGTGACTGCGTGGGTTTTCTCCGGGTGCTCCGGTTTCCTCCCACAGCCAAAGACTTGCAGGTTGATAGGTAAATTGCCCATTATAAATTGCCCCTAGTATAGGTAGGTGGTAGGGGAATTGAGGGAAGGTGGGGATGTGGTAGGAATGTGGGATTAATGTAGGATTAGTATAAATGGGTGGTTGATGGTCGGCACAGACTTGGTGGGCCGAAGGGCCTGTTTCAGTGCTGTATCTCTAAATAAATAAAAAAATAAAAAAATACCCCATGAATAGCTAAGAATTAAATTGAATAACTTGGGATCTTAGTAGGCTTCACAGTTGACAAGCAGAGCAGCAACTAACAAATTAAAAAGAACACAACTATATAGCCAATATAAGTACAAGTCAGAAGAAGTTATGTGTTAATATTTACGCCATACTTTGCCCAGTTCTGGTCACGAAGCATAAGGGAGACACTGAAGCACTGGAGACAGTTCGAGAAGAGCAATGAGGCTCATTACTACTGCCAGAGATCTGAATTATAAGGAAGGATTGGAGAAGCCTGAATATTTCAGTCTTGAAAGGAAGAGAGTGGAAGATTTGTAATGTAGTAAGCTGTATGGGAAATGTGTATCCAGAATAGTACATAAAACTAAGTTGCAAGAATTGGACAAGTAGACAAGGGTTCAAACTAGTTTAAGGCAAATTTAGGACTGATATGAAAAAGTGCTTATTCATACAATGGGTTGAATTTTATTCTTCTGCTGCTGGGAGTGCTGGCAGGTGAAAAAAATGGACATGCGGGCTGCACGCCGCCATGCTGCCGCGATCTAGTGTGTGGCAGGTCATCTACATATGCAGGGCAGTGGTGGGCTCTGCGACGCCGGCAACGGCGTTAGCTGCCCGCAGGCGCTGGTGCCATTTTAAAAAGGCTGCCAGACCTGCACAGTTGAAGCCTGTACCCCCCTCCCCCAATTCACTGTAAATTGATTCCTGGCCCGTACCACCACCCCCCGCACCCCTGATACAAAGAAAATAAATGGCTGCCCTGTTTCCCACCCAAAACACTTACATTTAATATCTGACCACCTCCCCCCCACCACTCCCCTGTCGCCAACTACACAAAGTACAGAGGTCACCCCTTCCTCCCCCCAACACTAGAAATGCAAAGTTGACCCCATTTCCACCCCACTTCCCCCAATTCACTAAAAATCCTTAGGTTCCCCTCTTCCCCAGCTCGGTGGTGCCAACTTTCCCTGAATAGGAAAGTGAAGGCTGTCACGTGAAAGGTATGTAAATGTATTCCTATTCTTTATTTAAAGTTGGGTCCCATCGCTGAGCGGCAGGGGGGCCACCACAGAGCCTTGCCGCTGCCGGGATGATCGGGCCCCCAATCCCAGCATCAGGCTCCGTGGTGGGGAGCTGCTGATGTGATCTTCCTGCCCCCAGCACCCCCCCCCCCCCCCCCCCCACCACCACCATGGAGCCCAACATTGGGAGCTCAATAAAATCCAGCCCAATGAGTGCTCAATACGTGGCTTGGTCTTCAGGGTAGAAAAGTGGAGACAAAACCTTGGGATCAAGACAAAAGTACCATGCTGCAATAGTGAGTTTCTGAATGGATGTCCTTCCTAATCCATTTTTATCTTGTGAAGAGTTATAGAATCTAATGCTTTCTTCCTGCTCAATATTGTAGAATCTTGGTGTTAACATTCTGGATTGCTTCGTATGTTGAGAATAATACTACAGGCTACATGATTTAACATAAGTTTTTGGGACATAAACCATTGCTTAAGCTAAGTATTTAACAGTGATATGTATAAAATTTTGTAGACTGCTGTCTTTATTTTTCTACATAGTTCCTGCAATTATTTTTTGA